>NC_090298.1:53382954-53685984 GCF_039906515.1 Pseudorca crassidens
CCATAGCACTGAGCTACAGGTCAAGATCTCAAAAGTAGATCTAGTTTTCTCTAGAGTCTGTGCTTTTACTATATAATAAGAGAGTAAAAGGACAATTTTGGCAAAATAAAATACAAATTTTTGAAAGCACTTAGAGTGTTAGACCTCTTTTTTTTTAAAAAAGTATTTATTTGGTTGTGCCAGGTCTTAGTTGCAGCTTGTGGGCTCCTTAGTTGCGGTACTCAGGCTCCTTAGTTGTGGCATGCGAACTCTTAGTTGCACGTGAGATCTAGTTCCCTGACCAGGGATGGAACCTGGGCCCCCTGCACTGGGAGCATGGAGTCTTAACCACTGTGCCACCAGGGAAGTCCCAGCATTAGACCTCTTAACGTGGACAGTTGATGGGAGCTGACCCTAGCTCCTGTACTGCCAGTTAGCCTGTGGACTAATAGCAAACTAGTGTCAATGAAAAAATTAATCAGTTGATCTAAGAAAGAAATGGAAAACTTTATTCAAGCCAAATTAAGGACTATAACCCAGGAACAGCCTCTCAGAAAGCTCTGAGAACTGTTCTACCCATTAGAGGTCAAAGCACAGTTATGTAGATTTCTAGAGACAGAGGTCTGTACATTAAATGATATAGATAGTTTGCATAATCCAGATCGGCAAGGAGAAGGTGAGTAGTGGGTCATGGGTCATTGCAGCCCCTTACAAGATTCAGAAGGAATGTTATCTTTTAAGGAGTTGTCTTGTTGGTGCTAGGAGAATGTTGCTGTTTATGGTTGAGCAGGTATTCCTGCTGATGGAGAGGTTTGGTTGATGCGTAATGCAGATATACAGTGCACAGTAGAGGGGGCAGAGGAGGCCAAAGGGCAGAGAAAACTTTTTATGTTTATGTTTTTCTTGTCTTGCCATAAAATATGAATTTTCACACTAGTTAATGTATTTCAGCAGTTGTTAACCAGTGGGTGCTTGTTAAGTGCATGCCTGAGGAAAGAGAGGGGGGTTCTTTTACAAGGAACTGGGGAGAATCCAGGGCACGAATGTTACTTCTGCTCCAGGGCCACCAGCCACACGTGCTGCAGTCCCTCACGATTCCGGGAGGTACAAAGCCGGAGTCCCCACACGTGCAGCCCGTAGATGAGATTCCGATTCTACGGGTGGCCTGCCGTCTTTTCATTGTCTTCACGTGTTTTTGGGGAGAGACGTACCCATTTGTTCTTTCATCAGTCAACAAATATTTAATGAGCACCTACTATGACCAGTCATTTGCTACAGATAAAAATCAAACATGGTCTCTGCTTTTACTGAGCTTCATTACTGTGTGAATATTCATGTCCCTCCTAACTTAAGGGCTTATGTGTGGATAACTAGTCTAATCCATGTACTAAAGAAGTAATACAGTGTGAGTTGGTTCAGCTGTTTGACTTTTAAAGATATACACGTATATATGAGAGTTCAAGGTTGATGGAAATTGCTCAGTGAACCCACACTAACATTAATGTCCTGATTTATGCAAATGGGTACCATCACATGTCCTGTGGACATGGTTGGATATACACCAGTTCTTCAGAGAGAGAAGCTGGGAGAAAGGGGCACCAGCCCCATTTCAACTTGAAAGACTTACAGCTCTTCCTTCTGTTGGTCATGATCTTTGTAGACACTTTTCTAGTTGATTGCTAGATCACTTTCCGTATTAGATATTTTAAAAGTACATTTGTAAATGCACATGTTTATATCTACGATGGTAAGAATGCTTTGCATACTTATATATATCCTCAGCACAGTAACAAGAAGCTACAGATGCTGGAGGTGAAGAGGTTTACCTGGGTTTATGTGGAAAATAGGGGTCAGAACTTGCAACTAGATCTCCCAACTTAATTAAAACAATTTGCTTCCGGTTGCTATATATCAGTGTAATTGCAACGTATGGCAGAAGTGATATAGCAGAAGGATGCCATTTCTAGGGAAGCACTGCCATTCTGCCTGCTACTCATACTGTCTTCTCTTCAACTCCAACAGGGAGGTACCTCCTTCCAAACCCGGCGGCGGGGCAGGCCTGGGCAACCTCTGCAGAGACGTCCAACCTCGTGCGCATGCGCAGCCAGGTCCTGGGCCAGTCGGCGCCCTTGCTCACGGCCAGCCTGGTGAGTGTCCTCGGACTCTGTCTGCGGTGGGTTGGGTTTGCTCCATCTCACCACCAACCTAGGGACTGTTCTGAGTTTATTGTTCTAGATAGGAAGTTAAAGCTACCATTAACGTTAAGCACAGATTTGGCAACGTGAAATTCCTTGCTTTCAGCTTGGTAATTTTTTCCAAGTCCCCCCAACCTAAGTTGGAATATTTCTGTAAACTTAATGCTGTCTCAACTTTTCCCTCAAAAGAAATGAAAATGTTTCTAAGCTTTTTTTTTTACACTTGATCTTAGCCAAAAGGCCGAGAAGCGATCTAAGCTTTTTTTTTTTAACTTCTTATTTCAAAATAATTTCAAACTTATAGGAATTTGCAAGAATAAGACAAATACATACAACTCCAGTTGATCCTTTGCCTGGGTTCAAGTATTAACCTCCTGCCCTATTTGCTGTACTGTTTGCTTTCTGTGTGTGTGTGTGTGTGTGTGTGTGTGTGTGTATATATATATATATATGTATGTATATGTATATACACACACGTATACACACATGTAATTTTTTTGAACTCTTTGAGAGTAGGTTATCTATATCATGGCCTTTTGTTATCACGGTTATCAACTTCATTAAATTTATGCATGAAAGAAGTCTTTTATCTACTCTGCCATCTGTATTTTATTTTTATCATTTGGCCCAATAATGTCCCTTATAGTATTTTTCCTCCTCCAGTAGAGGATCTAGTCTAGGGTCATGGATGCCATTTAATTATCCTCTACTCTGGAACCACTCCACAGTGTTTCTTTGCCTTTTATGACATCGTCATTTTTGAAGACTATGCAACACTGCCACCTCATTTTTTAATGGAATATTTCTCATATTACAGTGTCTGGTATGTCTAATGTTTTCTCATGGTGGGCTGCGGGTTTTGCATTCCAGGCCAGAATGTGACATTGGTGATGTCGTGTCCCTTCAGGTCATGCCATGGGCAGGTGCATGATGTATGTCCATCTGCCCCTCATTATGATACGAATTTTTTTCACCCAGTCAAGGGGTTGGCCGGTTTCTCCACTGTAGTTAGAACTTTTCTCTTAAATCGATAAGCCTTTGGGGGTGGGGGAGATACTTTGAGGCCATGCAAACATGTTTCTCCTCATCAAAAATCTCCTTTAGATTTCATATTCATTGGTGATTATTGCCTGGGTCCTTCTTTTCTAGAATCATTGAAAATGGTCATTATTCCATCTCTAGCACTCTCTCCACATCTACAGGTTGGCACATGGCATAAATATTTGTGCATTTATTAGCAGCATGGACTCCTACATTCCTTTTTTTAAAAGAAGTAACGTAGACTTTTATTTTTAACCATGATGCTTACTAGAATTTTGTTTTCCAGTGGGCCCGTTACTTTTCAGCTTTAACCTTTGGCAGAGCCTAGAAGTCTATACAGGTTACTTTTTTGTTTTTTTTAAATAAATTTATTTATTTAATTTATTTTTGGCACGTTGGATCTTCGTTGCTGCATGCAGACTTTCTCTAGTTGCGGCGAGCCGGGGCTACTCTTTGTTGCAGTGCGCGGGCTTCTCATTGCAGTGGCTTCTCTCGTTGCAGAGCACAGGCTCTAGGCATGCAGCCTTCAGTAGTTGTGGAACGCGGGCTCAGTAGTTGTGGCTCACGGGCTCTAGAGCGCGGGCTCAGTAGTTGTGGTGCACAGGCTTAGTTGCTCTGCAGCATGTGGGATTTTGATTTTCCCAGACCAGGGATCAAACCTGTGTCCCCTGCATTGGCAGGCGGATTCTTAAGCACTGCGCCACCAGGGAAGCCCCTATAGAGGTTACTTTTGCATCGGTGGTAGGGTTGTATGGTAATGGAATAGATTTTTAAATGTCTTTTACTGATGATGATACAAATAATATATGTCAGTGCATTATGGTGCCTTATAATTTTATGCATTGGTAGTAAATTATGTGGGATATTTGGGAATCATTCAATAATATAGAGAGATTTGATTTAGGTCTAACCTCTAATCCTGCTTTTTTCATTAAGTGCTGTATAAACTTGAGCAGTTGCTTAGTTTCTCAGATTTTATCAGCTCATCTGCAAACTGCAAGATGAAAAGACCTATTCCAGTCTCTGGAATTCAACCTTGGCATTCCCTGTTTCTAGTTTCAGAATTACAAAGATTCTGATACTGAGTAATTATCCCTAAAAAAGTTTCTTTGAGGATATTTTATGCCTTCAAAATTGACTATGATCTTTAAACTAAAATTTATCTTTTCTTTCCCATGAAAATTTTGGGACTTATTTTTAAAGGTACAGTTAAAGTGACGCATTTTAGCATTTTCCTCCATCCCATCCTCAAGTTCAAAGTTACTTTTTCTTCTTGGGAAATTTTATTAAAAGCTTATTTTACTGTAAGCATCTACTTTTTAAGGAAAGAGGAAAATTCCTCACAATCAGTGATTTTTTTTTTTTTAACAGAAGTGCTTTGGGGGCCACTGCAATGTTATTCTTAACACATAAATAGTAATCCTGTATGTTTATTGCCAGGTAAATCATTCTAATTAAAACAACATTGTTACAAAGTAATGTACCTAATACTGGTAGTTATGTGCTCAGATGTAGAAACTGATTGATTCATTGATAAAACACATGTCAGGTGACCTAAGATATTTGGGAATGTGATACAAAAATAAGGAGAACTACTAATAGAAAACATGAGAGTACCCCCTAAAATCGGTCCAGTGACATCAAAGAGTCACTTAACTTACCAGCTTATTTGCCGTGTGAGTTTTTATAGCGTTTAGGAGAAAAACTAGAGAAAATGCTAAAATACCGTAGAGAGCAAACTTAAAATAGTACCTGGCACCTAACCAGTCTCAAATGTTAGCAATATTAGTACTTCTGTTATTAACATGTTATGGGTAAGCTTGGGCACAGAAACCAGACTGTGACTAACCATTTACTACTAGACAGTGAAGGTTTAAAGTGTAACCCTCATCATATCTTTTCTTCAGAGGTTTCCTTACTTCCTAATTGCAGTCTAAAGAAAACTTATTTGCGGGCTGTCTGACCATGTCTTCTGTCCCCAACCTTCTGTCGTAATATGCGCAGCAGAAGCCGTAGGAGAGCTGCCAGACAGAGCACAGTCTTCATTTCCTCATTGTTCGGCAGCAATCTGCTCAGGTTTCTCTGCCATATCACTTATTTCAATATGTCACTCAGTACACTTTCATGACTCCCTGCTTTGGGTATCCTTTGCAGAACCATTCGAGTTAATCTGTTTCTTGGATTGGATTACATCTAAATTATCCCTGCCGATTACAACTAACAGATTTGACGGAGAATGGTGCTGAAGGGGTGTTAATGTACATCTAGTAGAACTTTTTCTTTTTCTTCCCACCCCCCCGCCCCCCGCCTTTTTCTTGTCTTCTAAATAAGTGTGATGTTTCTGGAGGTGCATTGTATGGTAGAACATGCTTCACTCTAATCTTCTCTCCTGGTCACTATCCTCATCCTTGTTGCCCCCATCTTAGAGCTGTAAGTTGACCTTCCTCCTGACTCTTCTTAGCATTTATCAAAGGTCCGCCTTTGTTTTAGTTCTTTGTGTTTATGCCTAATATCCCCCTGCTAGACTGCAAGCTCCTTGAGGGCAGAATTCCTGTCTGATCTGACTTTCTACTCCTCGCTGTTCCTAACACCACACCTTATATGTAGGAGGCATTCAGTAAATAATGTTGACGGAATGGATAATCATTAGTGAAGAGTGACAGATTGCTTTACTTGCAAGGCGAGAGTGATAATGTGATTCTGTATGCTGTAATGGACCATCTAATAAGACCATCCATCTAAAGCCTTTTTGGTTTTGCTCTCCAGTGTGCATCTTACAATCATGATTAGCCTCAAAGTCCATGTAGTGGGCCGAATCCCGTTTAGTTCCATATCAGCTGCTCAAAAAATACAGTGACAAAATTCTGAAGAAATTATCAGTGTCGGGCTTCCCTGGTGGCCCAGTGGTTGAGAGTCTGCTTGCAGATGCAGGGGACACGGGTTCGTGCCCCGGTCCGGGAAGATCCCACATGCGGCAGAACGGCTGGGCCCGTGAGCCATGGCCGCTGAGCCTGCGCGTCCGGAGCCTGTGCTCCGCCACGGGGGAGGCCACAACAGTGAGAGGCCCGCGTACCACAAAAAAAAAAAAGAGATTATCAGTGTCCATCTTCAAGGAAATTTCCTTAACCTGCTTGTAAGCAGTCATGCAGCCACACTGGTTTAAGTATTTTGTTGATTATTTGAAGAGGGAAGTATGTGTTCAAGTGTGGAAAAATTGGTAAAATCAGAATCAAGGTGGTTTATGTCCAAAGGACAAGATTACACTTCATACCACAGTTTTACATTCAGCACAGCAACAGAACATGTCAGAAAAGTACAGACCGTCCACCTGAGTGGTAGTCATGTGTTAGGAAGATATAAATGAAGGCCTGTGGTTGGGGAGGTATGAATTTCAGAAAATGCGTGACCTATTGTGATTTGAATGCCATAGGCAAGCTTCAAAGTAATGCTAACTACCTTCTCAAGGAGGAGATTAATTCCTAGGAGGAAGTATCTTGTTTTCCTTGGCAATGGCAAATGTAGTTGTATTCTGTCTCCCAGACACACTGGGCATTTCTGATAAATGGCACATTGCCAATTCATCCTAAGTAGCCTGGTAGCTGGCAGAATACATGCTCAGCCAGTGTCCGCCTGCTGGGGCACCAGCGGGGGGTGCTGATGAAGTGTCAGATGTATACTGTGTATACATTCATCTGAAGAGGGGAAAACTCATTTCCCCATTTGCTTCCTCCATCTTTCTGTCCCTCCCCGCACACATGGGTAGTTTATCAAAGAAGTCATAGTCGTCAAAAGCAGGGGATTTATATAGATGCTGCTTTCTGGCAAGAAAGATGGAAATTTCAAGAGGCAAAACAGGACCAGGGGTAACTTATTTTTCCACAGGAAAATAAGGTTGTAAGCCTTGATGATTAAAGTTTAGAAATGGTATATGTGGCCATCATAAGAAATATTCACTTCTTTTGTACGTTGGAGTAATAGATGGATGGCAGAAGCACAGTGAAAATTCGTTTCCAGTATTTTTCTCCAGTTTTCTGTTTGATTTGAATCATGAGCCTCATTTGTTTTGATTTTTGTCAGCATCCCTGTCACATTCTTTCTTATTGAGGGCTTCTTTGACCATCCTGTTTGAAAGTCTTTCCCGCACTGCATGCCACACACCCCATTCCACCCACTTTTCTCAATAACTTTGTCTCCCTCCAATACACCACATAATTTGCTTGTTGTATATCTCCTATTATTCTGATGAAAAATTCTTGAGAGCAGAGATATTTTTTTCTGTTTTTCCAGCTATTTCCCTGGGAGCTAGAACAGTGCTTGGCAGGTAGTAGGTGCTCAGTAAAGGCTTGTTGAATGTGTAATGAATATATTTCCTTTCCGTACCTTTTAAGTGCCCTAGAGCAGACTCTTGTTTATCTTTTTGTTTTTAATCTGTATTTCACCTTTTAGGTTTTTATCATTTAGCCTAATCAAGAAGATGTTTTTCAAGCCAAAGCATAGTTAACTTTGGAAACTGTGTTCAGGAGTTAAACTGTAATTATTCAGTTGGACAATAAGAATGAGCGGGGAAAAGCAGAGTGTTTAAAAGATCACCTCCAGTTTCTACCACTTATTAGCTGTGTGAGCCTCAGTTTGTTCATCTGTGAAGTGGGGCTAATGGTTGTAGCCACCTCATAAGTTTATTGTGAGGAATAAATGAGAAAACTCTTGTGCACTACTTTGCACAGTGCCTGTGACTCAAGAAGTGCTGACATCGGTTTTCCTGGGGTTGGTAGAAAAATTGTTTCTTGGGGGTTGTCAGCTAGGCTTAGCTGGAGTGGTATTCTCAGAAGTGAGGAAATCAGATCTTTGATTTGAGTAGAAGTTTAACCTTTTTGTCCTTAGTTTTTTGCATGATGGTGGACCACCTTGTAGTTTCTTTCTCACTTTCAGTCTAAATTCACCAACCCAATGAACTGAAAGTTATTTTTCTAGAGCAGTTAACTATTTTGAAGGGGGGAAGTGCTTTCAGATCCTGTTTTTCAATTTTTAATATTAAATTAAGTGGTATAATTTTATGTTTCGTCAGTGGCCCTTTTTTGACATTGTATCCATTTCTTGTAATGGAAAAATTATGTTTCATGATGTACTATAAATATTAAAACCAAACTATTTAAACTAATATATTCAGAGAGCCTTGATGAATATTCATCTTTTCCATTTGCGAAAGTGCATGATGAAGAGTAAGGGAAAATTCACTAAATGTATGCAAAAGTGCATTTTCCCTTTTTAATTCATGCAGAATGTACCGACATAATGTCAGCATTTATTTAGGGTGCAGACTTTATTTGCAGTCATTTAATATTATATCAATACTTCATTAGCCTTATAGCTCAAAAACAAAAACCTGTGCCGAAGTCCAATTAGTTAACTCTGAGTGAGTGAGTGTTAAATATTGATGTAGGAACAATTTGAATGTCCTTGGATAAATTGCATAACAAAAGTTGTAGGATACAACTGTGAATTAGCTTTTTTCCTTAGCCATCGTAGCTCAATTTAAAGGCTGCATAATACTCCAATGTATGGATTTCTCACAATTTATTACACTATTTCCCCTTCTAGGTTATTTCCAAGTTTTTCCTATTGAAAATAATGGTAATGAGCAGGCTTTTAATAAGTCTGTGTTCACCTCTGACTGGTTTTTGACGGTAGATTCTCAGAGGGGATTACTGTGACAAAGGATACGAGCATTATATAGGTTTTCCATACTCTTGCTGAATTGTTTCTAGGAATACTGTACAAATTTGTGCTCTCATATACTGAGAAATCACATCTCACTACACTCTGGCCAGCAGTCAGTATTCCAAACCGCCGCCCCCCCGACCCAAAAACCAAGTTTGCTGGTTTGTCAGGTGAAAAATAATTACTCTTTTTTAATGTAGTTTTTATTTTTAGTGAAGTTGATATGGCTTTTAGACATGTCAAACTCTTACAGCAAAGCCCCCAGGTAAAGCAAATATGAAATTAGGGTTATCTGTGCTTTCTCCTATAACTTCTTCCTTCCATTCCCTAAATCAGCTTACCATACCAACTATTGGTAACCTGTATTGTTCTTGGGATGCAAGAACTGCTGAGTGTGATTACAGTGTATGTAGCTGAAGGCGTTATTCCACAGATCAGGACTTTTTTCATCTGGAAAGTAGTAATCTCAATAGTGAAATAGTGCCTTCAGCTGTGGACATTATAATCAAAGTCTCAGGAGTGCTTGTATTCCAGGAATAATACGTCTAGTTATTACCCTCTGAGCTAGGTTCTACTGATAGTAAAGGGATGACTTTTCATAACTCAGGGCTGAAATAGCAGTAGGGACCCCTGAGCAGATTATTATAGGTCAGGCCTAATCCATGAAGATAAATCTCATTATAGGCTCACCTGGGCCCATCCACAGGGTAGCTGGTGTAGTGGGAGTCTGTTAATCAAAACTCAGCTTAAAAATGTTCTCTAGGGCTTCCCTGGTGGCGCAGTGGTTGAGAGTCCGCCTGCCGATGCAGGGGACGTGGGTTCGTGCCCCGGTCCGGGAAGATCCCACATGCCGCGGAGCGGCTGGGCCCGTGAGCCATGGCTGCTGAGCCTGCGCGTCTGGAGCCTGTGCTCCACAATGGGAGAGGCCACAACAGTGAGAGGCCCACGTACAGCAAAAAAAAAAAAAAAAAAAGGTTCTGTAAAATCCTTGCTATAATCCAACCACTGCTTCTGTGAAAAGGAACGCTAAATGTGCGTCCCTACTATGCGTGTGCCTGGGCGCCACGAGAATAGTCAGCAGAAAGCAGGGGGAGCGCACTGTGATTCCGACTATGAAGGAATGAAGAATTACCACTTATTTGGGGAGCGGGGGAGAGTTTTTTTCTAAGATGGAATTCCACCCAGAAGTAGTTGCTTGAAACTTTCAGTCCCGGTTTGCTCTTCTTTACATTTTGCAGAGGTTAAAAAAAAATTCATTACCATATGTACGTGTTGTCCTTCCTGGGAAGGACGGGGTGCCTGCGGCTGTCTGTGTGGGTGTGCCTGGACAGACTGGTCAAGTGTGCACTTCTTGTTACCAAAGGCATTTGAGAGTCAGTGAGATGAATGGCATCCATAAATATCCTATGGGTTTACAGAGAGGACATGCAGGCTCACTTTTAATTGCTTACCATCATAGAGGGGAGCAAAACAGATTTATAATAGCAGTACTGTGTGTGTGTGTGCGTGTGTGTGTGTGTGTGTGAAAGAGGGAGAGAGAGAGAAATTAGGTTTCTCTTACTACCCACTTACCCAACTGGTACACCTATTAATATTTCGGACCTGGCCAACCTGTTTACCAAGCGTTATGAAATGATCCAGAGAGTGGAGAGTGCTGGCACTTCAGCTGTCTTATCCTCCCCGTATCTTTAGCACCAAGGGCAGTGCCTGGTATGTACTGTTTTGTACTTAGGTAATGGTGGTTTATTAAGAAATGTTGTGGAGGTTTTTTTTTGGCCACGCTGAGCGGCTTGCAGGATCTCAGTTCCCCGACCAGGGATTGAACTCGGGCCACGGCAGTGAAAGCCCGGAATCCTAGGCACTAGGCCATCAGGGAACTCTCTCGAGGCGGTCTTAATTCCAACTTTTGATAGTTTCTGAAGCTCCTGTTCTGCTTCCTGGAGCCCAGGCTAGTTGAAAGGTTGGGCTGTCAAGGATCTGATCGGGTTGTGTGTCTGGGGACATGGCGGAGATAAAGGTGGTGAAGCAGTCACAGCTGTCATCATGGAATTGTCCCTTGGTGTGCCGCTCTGGTGGACTCCTGGTGTGACACAGCTTGTCCTTTCTGGTGTCCTTTTGCCCCCGTGGTAAAATTACAGCACTTGCCTATTTGCTATCTTAATGTGTCAAAAGAATTCTGCAGTTCCGAAACCAAGAAACCCGTAGTAATTAGACAGTGGTTTGTGGGAGGGAAGGTATTGGGATGTAGTATTTCCTTTCTTGGGAGAAAAGAAAAATTATTATTTAACCACCAATTATTATTTAACCAGGAAATTCCTGGTTATTGTGGCTCTGGGAAAGCTAACATACTTCAGTGTCTTTCTTACCTTATTTTTCTAGAATACCTGGGTGTTTAGTTAAGAATGAGCAGTATTGGTAATTATACTTATTCCTTGTTCATTGGTACCCACAGTATCAATGAGCAGTATTGATAATTATACTTGTTCATTGGTACCCACAGTATCAATGAGCAGTATTGATAATTATACTTGTTCATTGGTACCCACAGTATCAATGAGCAGTATTGGTAATTATACTTATTCCTTGTTCATTGGTACACACAGTATCAATCTGTGGTACTGGATTCTGAATCAGTGTATTCTTCATTATTCTCATTAAGCAGTTAATTGATTATTAATGGAGTTCCTATTATACAGCTGGTGTTAAAACCTATATAGAAAAGATGTCACACATGCTCTTGCTTTTTAAGGAACTTCCAAGATAGTTGAAATAAGGCTTCTGAGAAATTAGAGAGCAAAGTGGAAGATGATTACAGACTGGATAGTTTGCAGTGTGTTCCTAGACTTAGAGCAATGATATGGGCTGCAGGTTCTGGAAGGTTTTGGTTGGGCAAGCTTCAACGCGTAGTGGAATTATGTCCATCGTGGAATGGGGTGGGGCGTGGTAGATAAAGTGAACAATGTGACTTGGACAGTGATGTTTCTTCTTAACATGATGTTTCTAGAATAGTCGGAGGCAAAGGACCACATGAAGACCTGGAAGCTCATGGGTATAAGTGATAGAATGATTTCTGACTTAATTTGAACCCTAGAAGATCAGCAGGATTGCCACCATCTATCTTTTAGTGAGAAGAATGTCTGCATGAGGTAGATGGGGAGCCTTCAAAGACCCCATCAAGTGATGCCTTTTTACTTAGGAAGTCTCTCAGGTAGCAAGCCTCTAACCTTCAGGTATTTTAGCCATAAGGAAATAAGTCTTTATATTTGTTAGATTCATTGACTAGATGTTAATAATGGCTCAAGGGATTATGAGATCTTTTCTTTGTGATTTGACACTGCTATTTTCTCTCTTTTATTTTTATTTATTTATTTTTGCAGTACGCGGGCCTTATTTTCTCTCTTTTAAGAGTAGAACCATGTGGCAGGTCCACCGTAGCTATTTGTGATATACTAACTACTTTGTTTTATTGTTCATGGCACGTCCACCTCCATTTAAAGAAAACACTTAAAGAACGGGTGCTGAGTAGCAGAGAGCATTTTTACAAATGTATGAAAAGGCATAAAGCTCTCGCTTAAGTTTTGGTAATCCTCACCTAACAGTGGGACTGATAGTCATTCTAAGCCCTATTTCTTCTTCAGGTTGGCTTCCTTAGAGCCCTAATTTCCCTTTCTTCTTTCTTTTACTTGTTTTTCTTTGTCTCTCTACCTTCCTATCCAAGATGATCCACCACTAAGACGTGAACTGTTCTCCTGATGGTGTATATCCTAACCACCTAAGAATCCTGGATACTAAATTACTGTTTGCACTGTAGCATTCTGCATTCACTAAGTAGTAACTGGGCTTCAGTATGCCATAGATGTATATATCCTCAAGAAAACAGGGGTATACATTTATCATTTTTTTGGCAAGAATGGATGCTTCTTCTAGAATTCCTGTGAAATCTCTTCATTGCATGAGACCTATTTGTTTTTCTTTCATTATAGATGCCCCCCCCCCCCCCCCGCCGCTTAGCTTATATAGGTGCTTATTTAAGTATGTTTCTTTCCTTGTTTGTATAAGTGTCATTTGCTCTTTTTTTTTTTTTTTTCTATTTTGGTTCCTAGACACAAGCAGTGATAAGTTTTAGCCTGATAAATAATATGAACCAGTCATATCATTTTGTCCCCCTTTTTACATAGCTCTGATCAAAATGTTGTTAAGAAGTGTCTGCGTTTTCCCCATTTGCTGGAACATCTGTCCCCTTGACAGATTCACTTGATGGAGAGTCGAGGGGTTTCTCAAAGTGCTTCTAAAGTTCGGCAAAATAACTTGGGCAGTAGTGAACTACCTACCATTCCCCAAAGGACACTAGATTCCTAGTCTCATTTCCTACCTTGTTCTGGAAAGAAAACACCTCTCTATGCACCTCCCTTCTTTCCTCCTGGCCAGTCCCTGTCTGTATTTTAGCATGTGCACTTCCTCTCCAGGAAGCCTTCCCTGATGTCTCTCCCCATCCTCAAGCTAATTCTCCTTTGAATTGTGCGTATCTGAACCAAAGCACTTATCACATAAAACTGTAAGGGTTTCTCTGCTTGCCTTCTCCCACTCCCCTCCTCATTCCCAAATGGTCTGGTTGCCTAAAGAGCACAGGGAAATGGTCTGTAGCTGGTGAAGGTATGAGCCTAAATATTTCATTGGATGGGCTTTTAGAAATGACACTAGGTGAAATATCATGGGTTTATATTAGGTCGCGTCCATAGGACCTCTCTACATTTTAATTGACCTTTGAGAGCCTTGCTTCTGAAAATGAATCCTGAAACTGGAGAATTTTATGGATTGAACAGACCTTGGGTCAGCCCTTTCCCCTTGCCTGGAGAGACAGTGCGCTTCAGTGGCCTTTTCTAAATTGTGATCATGTTTTACAAGCACTTGGCTTAGAATTTAATTACTATAGGCAGTTTAGAGTTATGTTTAAGAGTGTGGGCTCCAGAGCCAGGCTGCCTGGATTGCCATCTGGGCTTTACCACTTAGTAGATGTGTGACCTTGGCCAAGGAATGCAACCTTTCTGTGCCTCTGAAAAATGGGAATATTAGTGGTACCTATCTTACGTGGTTGTTGCTGGAATCAAGTGAGATGGTACATGTTAAGGCCCATGGAACACATAGGAAGAGCACAATAACGTTAACTGTTGTTATCATCTTGTCCAAGAGCAGAACGCTGATGTGTTTATTAAACCAGGGAATTTGAGTTTCATTAAACGCATATCTGAAGTTTATGGTTTAAGGAATTGATGAAGCTGGCCTCGTAAAGGTAGGTTTCTCTGATTGTTTTCAGATAACTGCAGGTCTATTATGTTTTCTGCAGGGTAATTTGTAAGGCATGAAGCTTGTCTGAAATTAAAAGTTATGGGGAAAGGATAATGTGGCGTCTTCAACCTGAAGTACACTTTTAGGGATGAAGTCACTACACAATAAAAAAGCAAAACCAGAAAAAAAGAAACCCCAACTCCTTTCCTTTCATTCCTCTCATCGGATTACACAGAGGCTTCATGAGTCTTCTTTTCGTATCAAATATAATTTGCTTCCTTTCGGATTGGCATTTTGTGTACCATGTATCACAGTGCCTGTATAGTTGGACCTTTAGGATACTAACATCAATTTTACTGAAAATGTTACTAATCTTGCCATCATTTATTTGTCATTGCCAAAGTTAACTATTGTTTGTCCAGATGTAACAAAGTTAGAGGATGCCTCTTGGGTCTCTGATACTTTTGCTGGCTCACACCATCAGTGAAACATTTTGAGTATGCATCCCCTAATGTGTGAATATATTTTAAAATGATTTACATGTAGTTAGAGGGGGTATTCAAAAATATTTTAATAGACCTGTGCATCTCCACTAGGAACCATTAAAGAGAACATCTACTGTAGGGCTTTGCCAGGTGTTAACCATTTAGCTACCTCCTCGTGAAGAGGTCCAGGGTGTCCTGGGGTAGGTGATGGGAGAGGTGGAATGTACTCGGAGTGCTTGAGGCAATGGCTATCTTATAACCTGTAAGGAAGTATTTTAGCCACCAGAACTGGTGCATATCAGCTGACTGTCAGCCTGAATACTAACTTATGTACTAAAACCAGCAAAAAAAGAGGAGACGTAGAAAATGGAAACTGGTATTCTAATTTTTTCCTAAACCCCATTTAGTTATATTGTGTACCCCCTGAGGTGCCCATATTCCAGTTTGTAGATCCTTGGAATAAACTATAAGGTCTCTCCTCTAAGCCTGCCAGAGTAGAGTTTTATTGATTAAAAAGAGTTTTGAATATTCAGTGAGGTTGCCTTTTCTTTTTTGGAAAGATTTTTTATATTTTACTTATAAATGGAAGGAATAGCAGTTCTTTGCTACACATGTCTTTAACTGCCACTAAATTGACACAAATGTTAACAGTTATTGTGAGAACTGTTTCAAAGCTGATTATGTTAATTAGAATGTAACATACCAGTAATTGCATGTATTCAAACATTATACCATCACTTTTTGTGTTTTCTCCTCCAGATGTAAGATATTCATTTATTTGTTGTTTGAAAAGCTACAGAATTACAGCTAAGATAGCAAATAATTGTCAGCAAATAAAGTTCGTTCTTTAGAAATATGCTTTAATTGGTTAGCTACTTAAAGACAGAAACAAATGTTAACATGTTAAGCATATAAATTAGAAACATTGCTTATGAAATCCTTAGTTTTGGGCTTTTCATTTAAATAAGCCTTCTTATTGCAATTAATATTATAGCTTTGTTTATGACTCTTAAAAATATATTCCCTTTCGTCATTTCTTGGAGTTCTTCTAATTTAGCTTTCTTATACATGTTAGATGATTTGCAATTTAGATTTTAATTTGATTTTCATTCTTTAAAATGCCATTTTTCTTGTATTTCATTTTTATTTAAAGCATGATTCTGTCTGTATTCATGGAAGTTAGGCATAAACAAACTCCTAGAAAAATCAAGCTTTTAAGTGAACTGAGAACATAAGACTTTTTTTTTTTTTTTTCCCGGTACGCTGGCCTCTCACTGTTGTGGCCTCTCCCGTTGCGGAGCACAGGCTCCGGACGCGCAGGCTCAGTGGCCATGGCTCACGGGCCCAGCCCCTCCGCAGCATGTGGGATCTTCCCGGACCGGGGCACGAAGCCGTGTCCCCTGCATCAGCAGGCAGACTCTCAACCACTGCGTCACCAGGGAAGCCCTAAAACATTTTAATGGGAATTTCAATAGGAGTAACTAAATAAGTATTTGAGAGCCCAACCAAAGAATTATGGCTCTTTGCAAACAAACTTTATGGGACATGGTGTTCCTAATTTACCCTCTGTTATAGTTCTTTAAAAATAGTGTTTCTATTTATTGATTTTAAATCCTCACCACTTCTTAGGTGTGTAGAGTGTTAAACATGCCTCTGCCTGATGATTTGGGGGCCATATTGTGTGAAGACAGAGTTTTGTTCTCTGTAGTTTCTTTTAGAGTTTTGAGTATAGTTTTTTCTATTGAGGGTGAGTGCCCATCTTTTAATTTGAGTGCGTTTAGGGTTTTTTTTTTTTCCCCAATTGTGACACACAGAAATCAGCCCAGCTCTTTCAGTGCCATGACCTTAATTCTCTAGGACTTGCAATATACCTTTCTCAATTAAGTGGACTCATGGTCTGACTCCAGAGTGATGTGCTCAGAAGGGCAGAGCATTTCTTCTTAACCCCTCTTACCGCAATCACTGCATAATTCTGCTGGCAGGTGTTGTGTGCTGCCTATTTTTCTGCTAAGATTTTTGTTCTGCATTTGTGGGACTCCCAGCATCCTTAGCACACAGGCCCTTTGGCTTGCTTTATTTGCTAACTGTTTTTCGAAACACAACAGATGATGAAAGTGACCGGCATGTTTGGGCTTGGGAAACTTAGGATTGAATTCTAGGACTGACATTTCTTGGCTCAGTAATTTTGGACAGTGGTCACTTACCCTTGTTGAGCCCTGGTATCTGCATTAGTAAAACGGGAATGGTTAATGCTGACACCATTGTTGTTTAGGTAAAGAACATAATACATATCATAGGTAACTGCTAAGTATTAGTCATTCTTTGTGTGTTTCTCTCTTTCTGGACTCTCTACCCTGTAATTGGTCAATTTGTCTATTCCTGTGCCAATATCACATTTTCTTAATTACTGTAACAAGTCTTATTAATAACTGCTCAAGAAAGCTCCCTTATTTCATTGTTCTTTGAGTATTGGCTATTTTGGGCATGTTTATCTTTTGTATAAAATCACTTGTGAAGTTCTGCAAGCTTATTAAGATTTTGATTAGAAGTATGTTAAATCTAGAGCCCAGTTTTGGAAATTGACATTTTTATGATGTTGAGTTTTACTATTCTAGAGCATATAGTATATTGCTCCATTTACTTAGGACTTCCTTAATGTTTTTAAATAAGGTTTTATTGTTTTCTATTGAAAGAATTTATATATCCTTTGTTAGATTTATTCTTAGGAATTTTAAATAACATCTTTTAAAAATAAACACGTATACCTATTTGCTAATGTATGGAAATTGAATTGGCTCTTGTATATTAATTTTTAAATTCATCCACCTTGCTAATTCTTACAGACTCTTCCTCATCCTTAGATTTGGGGGAATGGGAGTTTTTTGTAGCCAGTGTAGACAGTGATGACCTGCAAATAATTATAGCTTTCTTCCTTTTCCAATCTTTATAGCTTTTCTTTCTTTTTTAAAAATCTTACTTCATTTACCATAACTTCTAGGATTATGTTGAATAAAGTGGTGATACCATATATTATGTTGTTCTTAAAAGTAAAGAGACTATTTTGAATATTTCATATTATTCTGCATCCAGCTTACTAGTATTTTTGTTAGGGTTTTGCCATCTGTGTTTATAAATGGTATTAGCTTTTAGTTTTCCTTTCCTGTATTGCATTTGTTAGGTTATGGTAGCTCAACAAAATGAATAGGAATGTATCAGTCACTCCTACAGTACTACAATAATGCTGCATGATAAAGCACAATTCCTCAGTTGCAGTCATCAGGAATATTTATTTCTTCCTGTGGGTCTGTGGGTTGGCTTGGCGTGGCTGCTTTGGGGGCCACATATCTGTGAGTTGCCTTGGCTTCCATCCAGTCTGCAGGTCTGAGTCATGTACTCTATGTGTCTTACTCTGGGGCCCAGGGTGAAGAGCAGCACTTACCTGGGGTGTGGTTGTCCCATGGTGGAGGTTGGAAGGTCCTGTAAGGGGGAGCTGAAACACTGACTGTTTCTTAAGGATCGAGCTTGGAACTGACCCAGTATCACTTCTGCCCATTGGCGAAAGCTGGGTAGTTAAATCCAGCATCAGTGAGGTGGGGAGTGCGAGGGAAGGAGTATCTGCTAAACAATAATTTTACTACCACAGGAAAAGTTCCTTCCTTTTCTAATTTCTGGAAGTGTCTGTGTAAGAATGGATGGATCTCTTTCTTGGCTTTTCTGAATATGGCCTGTAAAGTCATCTGCACCTGATCATTTCTTTGTGGGGACATTTTTGACCTAATTTTTTAATATTTACATGAATATTCAGATTATTTCTTCTTGAGTCAGTTTGGTATTTTGTGTGAATTTGTTTAACTAAACTAAGTTTGAAAATTATGTTCATTCTGTGTGGCATCTCCAGTTTTGACTCCTTTCCTGTTCTTAACGTTGTTTAGCTGTGTTTTCTCCCCCTCGTTCTTTTTTTTTTTTCTTGATTAATTTTGCCAGAGGCTTGTCTATTTTATTAATTTTGAGTGGCTTCTGGATTTCATGTCATGCTTAGAAAAGTATTTTTTCTTCTCAGCTTCGAACACTAGTATTTCATATTTTCTTATATCTTTATGCATTAGTTTTTAATATTTAAATCTCTAATCTACTTGGAACTTATTTTTATTAAGGAGTAAAAGAGAAGTCCAGCTTATTCTTTTTTCCAAGTGGCTAGCCAATTATTCCAGTACTGTTACCAAACAACTTCTCTTTCCTTCAATCTCTAATACCACTTTTAGGATATATGAAATTCCTGAGTATATTGCGGGTCTATTCCTTGACTCTGTCCTACTCCTTTGATTTGTCTTCCTGTATTTATATCATATAATCTAACTCCTATAGTTTCATGCTATTTCTAACATCTAGTGGGCTGGTAGGGGAACCTCATAACTCTTGCAGTTAAATTTATTTTCAGTTACATTTAAAAGACTGCCCCTCGCTTTAATATTTTTATTATTTCTGGAAATAACTTCCTTATTTCTTTGAAAACCAGTGAGGGGGGAAAATCATCCCATGTGAAAACATTATTTTTATTTATTTATTTGTTTTTAATTTTTGCCTGCGTTGGGTCTTCGTTGCAGCACATGGGCTTTCTCTAGTTGTGGCGAACGGGGGCTACTCTTCGTTGCGGTGCATGGGCTTCTCTTTGCGGTGGCCTCTCTTGTTGCAGAGCACAGGCTCTAGGCGCACGGGCTCTAGGCACGTGGGCTTCAGTAGCTGTGGCTCACGGGCTTAGTTGCTCCATGGCATGTGAGATCTTCCCGGACCAGGGCTCAAACCCATGTCCCCTGCAATGGCAGGTGGATTCTTAACCACTGCACCACCCAGGAAGTCCCCCTGATGTGAAAACATTAAACGTCTGCTACTTTTATAAAATCATAGTTGGTTTGGGTTGTCATGGGGGGAGAACCGTTTCATCTTTTGTCGGGGTTCCGTGTTCAGCCTCCTGGCCTGTGCACTGCACGGTGTCAGGGCACCACTCACCCCGGCTTTAATGTGGATTGTTTTTGCGGAGTTGTGCAACACAACCCCGGACCTGGCTGCTCCCTGGAGCTGGACTCATGGATTATTGCCGCCACCAGCCTAAGAAACCGGAGCTTGCTGATAGCGGGTCTCCAAGTTCTGTGGGGATGCTTTCAGAGACAGGAGTCGGGAGTATGCGATTCAGCACCCCCTCTCCATGTAGACATTAGACTCCATTGCCAATCTCAGAGGCTGCTTCTTTGATTTCCTGAAGAGAGTGACCAAGCTTCCTTATAACTTGCAGCTGTGAAATCATAAATGCCACCAACTGCCACGCTAGCTCTAGAGATGTCCTCTGCTTTTTTTGGTGGCAGTGTCACTAGAGCCCACAAAAGAAGTGAAAAGTTAACTACCCCACCAGTTTGCTGGCATGAGTTCTTTTCCCATACTGCCTTTATTCTGAGTTATTCAGAACCTCCTCTGCCTTTTGTGCTGATGAGAAGGATGTGCTCGAAAGGGGATGGGCACTGACAGCGCACAGGAATAATTCCTTTCATCCATGCAGCCTGACAACCCTTGGATTCCTCGTCCTGTTGAAGCAGGAAGAGGCTTGAACAGGATTGAATGGTCCCCACTCGTCTGGCCTTTTAAACAAATCTCAATTTGATATGAAATTAGATGCAGCTGAAGTTGCTGGTGGCAACAGTTCTCACTAAAGTTTGAAGCTCATAACCTGTCCCACGAGGCTAAAGGATGTGACAAACTCACATCTGAATAATGACCATCATCTGAGCCTGTCAGTGCAGAAAGGTCTTCATTAAGAGGGAAAGATTGGGAATCTGATACCAGGGCAAATGAAACCACAGCTTTGATCAGGTAGAACTTTATTTAGCTTTCTATCCCAGGAATCTTAGATCCAGTCAATCAATTGGGAAATTCAGGATTTGATGACTTCTGTGTTCTTTAATTTAAAAAAGTAAGGTTTAGGGCTTCCCTGGTGGTGCAGTGGTTGAGAGTCTGCCTGCCGATGCAGGGGACACGGGTTCGTGCCCCAGTCCGGGAAGATCCCACATGCCGCGGAGCGGCTGGGCCCGTGAGCCATGGCCGCTGAGCCTGCGCGTCCGGAGCCTGTGCTCCGTAGCAGGAGAGGCCACAACAGTGAGAGGCCCGCGTACCGCAAAAAAAAAAAAAAAAAAAAGTAAGGTTTATTTTTCTGTCATAGGATGGTAAATTCCCATAGGAAATTTAGAAAATGTTCTCAAGAGGTTGGGACAGAAATCATCTATAATATACAACCAATCTTAACATCATTTCTCTAAACGTAGATTTTCTTTATATGCATCTCAGTATCTTATGACAACACATATGTACTTTTCATTGCTCACATCTCTTGTTTCTTTCCAAGATGCCAGTCTTGGGCTGTTACCTGTCGGATTTTAAGTTCTCCCTCTGGCTTTCTTTCTGCTCATTTTCGTTGTCTGTGGTTCATAACTCTGGCAGTGGAACTCTAGAGGTTTCTGTGTCTCAGAAGGTGCTAGACCTCTGTCCTGGGTGCCACGTCTGACCCATCTTTTATTCAGGTGATCCCTTCCAATTCTCCTCATTCCTCGTGCCCACTTTCCCCCTCACAGAGGAATTTCCATTCTTACTCTCGTGGGAATTGTGGAGCTGAAGCGGCTCTGTCTGGTTGGGCATTTCCTCCTTGCACGCCCTCTCCTCACACAAGCAGGGGACCTGTCCCTGAACGAGTGTGTCCCTCAGGCAGCTGCTTTCTTAAGACTTCCACTGCCCTTTCGTGTTGACTGCGCTGCTAAGCCAATATCCCTAGATGCCTCTAGATGGCAGTGTCTACCTCCCTCTGCCTTGAGGCTAGACTAGAAAAGAACAGTTGACTGTAGCCCCAAGGATGATGTTTAGCGTGTCACCCTGGGTCTTTAGGACCCCTGCCTCCCCTTGCCCTTCCTCCTGCGTCAAGTGCTTTTTCAACTCTGCAGACAATCATGAAGTGGGAACATCCGATACATCCTTATCCTGGGCTCATCAACGGTCTCCACCTCACGAAGCCAGAGACAGGAATCGAATTACTCAGTCATATTTTGCCTGTAATTTTGTTTTGAGGAGCCCTGCTTCAAAATGTTGCCGGAGGTTTTCTGTTAGTAATTTTTCAAAGGAACACTCGGAGGGGCTGGTGGGTAGTGCTGCAAGCATGGCGCAGGAACTAAAATGCTAGATGCTGGGCCCTGTTCTCCTATTTCTCGGCAGGCCCTCTGGCTCGCGAAGCTCAGTTTGTGTTTGAGCAACTCGGTTTGACATAACGTCGAATACACAGCCCCAAATCAAATAAGTCATGTTCCCTGGTTCAGAATACTTTAAAGATGAAGACCATGCAGAGTTGAAATCAAATTCAGGAGAGTGTTCAGCTATATTTAAAAATATGTATTATGTTGGAATGTTTGGCTGGTTGTAATTTTTTTAACCCGCCTGTCCCCGCTGTGAATTTCAGATTCTCAGGAGCCTGTGTCTTTGTGTCCCCTGTTGTCCTAAGTCAGGGCCAGCACATGCAAGGCGCTCCGGAATCCTCGCTTACACTAACAGCATCCTCTCTGCCCTCCATTGGGTCGTGGTGCCTGAGGCTGTAGCCTAACCCTTGTATCTCAGAATATTTAAACACACATTCTCTCTGCCTTAACTTCTGTGTTCCGGTGGAATTGCATTTGGCTGTTATAGACGAAATCTCAAACAGCTCAGCGAGAGCCTGCATTATATTGGATGTGGAGCCTGTGTCCCGGGTGAGCGTTTTCTCCGCTGCTGTGGAAATTGAACCCAGGCAAAAGAGACGAGCCCAGAGTCATAAAGCTGCATTTTTGTACTTTATTGGGAGATGAGCAGGTTGATGACATCCTCTTCTTCTGAGGGTATTTTTAAAATGAGACCCAGAATTTCCCCCAGGGTTAGGAGAGAGCATTCCTAACTCCAGACCCACCAGAGACGGTGTGTGTGCCGGCCGCTGCTGCTTTCACCCTGCATTTTGCTTTCCTGGTGCCTTTCTCCAGAGTTTGAAACTGAACTGCTTTTTCTTCCCACAGAATGTGGCATTTAGACAAATAGCATTGGGCTCTGAGGGAAAGGTGTATTAATGCATCTGGGAGAGAATTTATAAGGGGCTGGCTCTTGAGGCATTTCCTTGGTGATCACTAATTGGAAATGCTCTTGCCGTATGTCACTTTTCTAAGAAACAAATAGGGACCCCTGAGTTCCAAATAAACAGATAGGAAAGCCTTACAGTCATCCATGACAACGATACAAATTCAATACTGTATGGTTACGATGGGCAGTCACCTCACAATGTCCTCATTTGGGGGATAATCTGCCTTGGAGGAGGGAAAAAAGCTCATTCAATTCCATTGATAGAATTCTTCCTTCAGTGCTCTGATTGACATTTTAGCAGTAACCTTTTGTTAATATTGTACAAAAATGTATGAAAAAGAAAAAAAAATAACCCACTGTGTTGCTACCCCTGTTGACATTTTTATAAAAAGTAATACATATACAATATTAGAAAAGGCTCTGGACCTTTAAAACAAACGATTCACTTCTCTTCCTTGTCCCTTTCCCCAAAGGTAACTCATTGGTAGTTGTTTCTTGTTACTTGTTGCAGAAAAAAAATTATGTGTATATCTCCATAAATGAAACAATTGAAACACTTCATACACTGTTGGGACCTAGCTTTTTGATTTAATATGAAGATCTCTCCTATTAGCACATACAGCTTTACTGAGTCCATTTTAATTGTGCTACAGTATTTCATCACATGGCTACATCATCATATAAATTACCCAAGCAGTCCCTAGGTCAACTCTCAAACAAGTTGAAAAGTGCTGCAGCTCTGACCTGTATGACGTCTGCTGTGAGAATGCTTGCACACATTATTTTAGGATGATTTGTAGTTGTTGGTGAGGTAAGTTTTCTCCCAGTGTTTAATCAGAGTGACATGGAGTGCATTGCGTTGTATAGAAGAAATGGCTTAGAAGTTTATTTACTATTGTTATTGTTTGTTTCTATAAACAACAGTTTTTCTTCCTCACCTGCAGGCCATTTTGGCAGAGATGTGCTGTTCCATGCAGTCATTCAGGGGCTCAGGCTGACAGACGTTCTGAGATCTTTATATCCTTTCCAAGGTCACCCTGGGTGTTAACACCCAGATAGTAATAGTATATGGGCAGGAATTGCATGGGAAGTGTTCATGGACAGATCTTAAAGAGTGGCACACATCTACCTCATCGTCCATTGTCTGGAACTCCAAGTATAAAAATTATACTTGGGGGCTTCCCTGGTGGTGCAGTGGTTGAGAGTCCGCCTGCCGATGCAGGGGACACGGGTTCCTGCCCCGGTCCGGGAAGATCCCACGTGCCGCGGAGTGGCTAGGCCCGTGAGCCATGGCCGCTGAGCCTGCGCGTCCGGAGCCTGTGCTCCACAACAGGAGGGGCCACAGCAGTGAGAGGCCCGCGTACCGCAAAAAAAAAAAAAAATTATACTTGGGAAGTCTTGCCCCATCGTTCATTGTCTGGAACACACTCAAGTGCACAAGAGGCTGGGAGACATCATCATATAAATTACCCAAGCAGTCCCTAGGTCAACTCTCGAACAAGTTGAAAAGCCCTGCAGCTCTGACCTATATGACATTTGCTGTGAGAATGCTAGCGTCTTACTAGTCCGTCGTGTCAAGAAAGTATAATCTGGTCAGCATCTTGATTTAGTTACGTGTTTGGTCCCGGTGCAGTAGCTTGTAAAGAAGCCAAATGGATATGTTATAAGGAATAGAAAGACCTTTTTCTCTCAGAAGATGAAGGCGTTGCACACTCCATAAATAATGGTGCCTGTCAGGTTTTTGGGCACTTTTTCTAAGAAAGGAGAAACGATATTAAAAAGATAGGTGTGAATGCAACAGGGACTGACAGAAAACCTGGTGACTTTAGGGATTGATGCTGTAATTGTGTACATGAGCTATAATTTATCAAAGCTCCTAGAAGTATTTTATGGAAGGGTTCAGGAGTGCTCTAATTTTACAAATGAAGTCATTGACGGCTGACCATAAACCTATCCACAGCCTAGGTCTGTGTTTGAGTCTGGAGGCAGAGAACAGCAAATAACAGAATAAAAGGCTGGATACGGCCTGCTGGACAATGGTGTGATCTTTTGCATTAGCGTGCTGTCGAGAAGCAGCATTGCGGCACAGCCGGTGGGTGCCGAGCTGACCACAGGGCCATGCTGGACCAAGAAGGATGCCAAGAAACAGTTGATAGATGTATTCCTGAAAATTCATATTCTGCTGCCGAATTAATCTTATTGATTCAGGGATTCTGAAAGTGGCCATAGATAATTTTAAGAAGCAAAGCCATTTGTATTTCTTGAGCAGAAGACCCGAGTAACAGAGGAAATCCCATCTTGGACATAAAACCCAGAAACCTGACTCAGTGAACGTAAAACTTGCATTGTGTGTCCTCCAGAGGCCCCTGCCTAGGTTGGCTTAGAGAGGTGGTTGTCTTGCGAAGCTGCCCGTGGTAAAGCTTCACTGGCCGTGGTTGAATCTTTGCTCCCATAGAACCTGTGTTTAATGATGAGTTAGAAGAGACATTAACAGCATAAGGACAAAGGGGAAAAATAGAAATGCTTGGAGTGTGTGACGCAGGGTCAGACGTTTGAAGGAGGGGGATGTAAGGCTGTGGTGCCGGGAGGGGAATTCTGAACCTTTGGGAGAGAAGGCTGTCCTGCATCGCCCTGGGAGGACAGTGCTGCCGTGGGTGAATGTCAGTGGGTTTGGGGAGCTGCTGCCCTTGACCACGCCTGGCTTCCCCCTCATACTCCCTTCGTCCCACCTTCCTGGCTCTCTTGTCTTCCTTCTCACGTTCCCACCACCCTTGTGAGTGTATTATTTATAGTGGATAAAAGGTGGATAGTGGTAAGAAGCAGCCTCACTAGGTCTCAGTTTTCCTGTCTCTAAAAGGAAGGCTTTGGAATGGATGACTTCCATCTCTGCAGTGGAATGATTCTGGGGTTCGCCTCTGACTGACCGTCCTTACTGAAGCATTTCCTGGAAAACATTAATGAGAACTCTTTTGCAGTTCTAATTTTTTAAAGAAGTCTAATTCCTGATAAAAATTATACTTGGGAAGCCTTGCTCACTATATAGCTAATGATCACTGATCACCTGCTTGTGGAGCTTTTCATCTCAAGATTGTCCTATTAAGTTGAAAAAAACAGTTTTTGTCTGCATTGTATTTCCACAAATATTGATAGCAAAAATAAAAAAAAACATTAGGGGAAATGTGCACGATTGCTGAATCAATTGGTGAAGACTATAAGGAATGTTGTATTCTTTTAACTTTTCTGTAGGCTTGAAAAATTTCAAAATAAAATATTGGAGGGCAAAAATGGGCAAGTGTATTTTCTCTTCCCTTAGGGACACTGAGACAAATCAGATGAAGCAGTTTATTAAATGACTTTCTCAAGGGCAATCAAGAGTTAAGTGAGAGGACCTGCAGTAGATTTCAGTGGCTCAGTTGCCATTCTAGTGCTTCTCAGGCCGTATCTCCTCCCTAAAGGAAAGACAGATGTAAGAAGGAGTTTCCTTGGGCTTCCCTGGTGGCGCAGTGGTTGAGAGTCCGCCTGCCGATGCAGGGGACACGGGTCCGTGCCCCGGTCTGGGAAGATCCCACATGCCGCGGAGCGGCTGGGCCCGTGAGCCATGGCTGCTGAGCCTGCGCGTCCAGAGCCTGTGCTCCGCAACGGGAGAGGCCACAACAGTGAGAGGCCTGCGTACCGCAAAAAAAAAAAAAAAAAAAAAAGGAGTTTCCTCTAGCCTACTGCTTCTGAAGAAAATGTTTCTGAGCCTGGCAACATTGCTGTGTATTTCCACTTACAAATTATCCGAATGGGCAAAGCAGGAGATAGGGACCTGTCAGCTTTATAAAGGTGCTCAATGAATGCCATTAGGTACATAGTTCACCCATTGAGAAGAAATGGGTGGTTCTAATTCCGAACCTAGGATTTTCATGTCTGACGGCTTGAAACAGAAAAGGATTCCGTGGTCAGCAGTATTTGGTAGTGAAGGAAGGCATGTTAGGTGCAAACCTGATAGAAGGGGAGACAAAGTCAGAATTGCATGGTGTATTCTTCCATTGTTGTCCTTGGACGGGCATTGTGACCAGTAGACTCTGAAAAGGTCCTCGTCCTCTTTGTCTAGCCCAGGCCCATATGGGGTTTAGAGGAAGGAGAGGTGGGTCTCCAGGGGCAGCTTTACATGAACAGACAGTGGTATTTGCCTGGCACCTTTCCCCATCTTATAACTCTCTCCTTCTGGAACTTTGGGGAAGGAGGGTCTCTGGATCGTTTTCAGAGGTTTATGTTGTTACCTGACCTAGTAACAAACTGTGAAATCAAAATATCTGTGTATGATGGGTGCGCACCTCGCTGACATGATGGCATTTATAAAAAGCTAGAATCGTTACTTGGGTGAGCTCTGGGTGTATCATCAGCTTGGGAGGGAGGTGTTCACTTTCATCCTGGTCTGAAGCAAGCATCGTCCTCTTGTGGGTCTCTCGTGACCTTTAGTTGCTTCCCTTGTGCCTCATTAAGCGTGATGAGCAGCTAGCTGTAGATAGGTAATAAGAGGCCAGCACTCCCACCAGGAGCATTCAAAACATCGTCACCTAGAGCACCCTTGACGGGTCATACGCTGTGTTTTTTGTTTAATCACCCTCCTCTGAAACATATTTTCACCTATCTTCATCTGCATTAACTCAGAGAAAATCAAGAGTTTTAAAAGCTGGAAGAAAGAATCAAGGTGAAGTGCACTGTTGCTAATGGTGTTTTGTCCAGTAGGTGGCGCCTCAGCAAATCTCATTTGTAGCTGATAGAAGTAAACACGTGGAGGATTTTTTTAAAAGATGCGTTCATAATACATGTGAGCAAAAGGTACGCCCTGTGTGCAGGGTGGTTCATGAAGTCAACTGGAAAAAAAAAAAACAGTTGGACTATGTAAAACTAACTCTCTCATTGTAAGAAAATTGTTGGGAAGAACTTATAAAAAGCTAATGTCTGGTTGAAATTAAAATCCTTTATCACGTCACATGGAGATTTTTTCCACAACATTTGGGCTGCAGATTACTGCTACAAGTAAGAGAATACTGTTAATCTTGATAGCATTTTGAGCTTTAGAGAATAATGTATGATAGATGTTTTGGTATCAGATTTGTATGTTTGAATTATGTTCAGAAAATGCAGAATACTTGAGCTGGAGAAATTCCTTCCAGTAACTTAAAAAACACCATTTTAGTGCAATATGTTAGGTGTAACTTCTTGAAGGAATAGACTGCATGTTCCTGGAATGCATTGTTAGAAACTTAATGTACGTGTGATTAAACACGCGCCAAAACAGCACCTCCATGCTAAGAATATGTTATGGTTTTTATACTCAAAGATAGTTAAAGATACTTCTTCAGAAGCATGCAAAGGAAGCAGCATTTTCACTCCTTAAATACAAGTGTCCCCTCTGAAAACTGAGTAGTGGAATTGGTAACGTATTTCTAAATCATGCACTTCAGAAGGCAAGTAAGGATTTTTTAAAAATTCCTGCTTTCCAGCAAAGTACTAGAATTGCATTACACATTTTTCCCTAAAGAAGTCCTATATCTTTCCTGATGGCTTAAGGTAAGGAATCTCTGTGTATTGTTTGACAAAATGGAATCAGAGTTAATCCATTAATATTTTCTATAGATAAAAGAGTCAGGATACACATGTCCTATTGTGTTCAGTTTTCTTTAGAGGACAGTTAAAGAACACAATTAACAGGCTCCTCACAAATGTCCTTTCCTATCTGTCTCGGAGGAGAGTGGTGACAGGCATCCAAGGTTGTCAGGTGAGGTATAAAATCATCACTGGAGTTCTGGTGGCATCGGGGAAACCTCAAGAAGGAAAAGATGAAGGATCCTGTTTGCTTTTAATAATTGAGTCATAGTGATGTGTTTAGTGAGACCAAGACAGGACTTATCCAGTTCACTGAACTTCAATTTTAGAGGAAGGTTGTACAAAAAGTGCCTTGTCTTTCCGTGGAAATACTAGTCTTTGGTGAAAAGAGATTAAAGTGATGTTCTTTCATGGCTACAGGAATCAATCCTCCCTTTTCCTTGCTCTTTCCCATCACCTCTCTCCTCTTGCCCTTTTCTCAAGTTGAATAATCACTTATAGGGAAGATGATAGGAGCTTAGTGGTAAGTAGTGGAGACCTTCTTACCACTGAGCTCCTGTCATCTTCCCTATCTCCCCCACTTAGTAGTCCCACTCCCTTTAGACCAGTGGTTCCCAAGCTTGTCTGCACAGTGGAAGCACCTCGGGAGATTCAGAAACTACTGATGCCTCCCCCCACCCCCAAGATTGTGATTTAATTGGTCTGGGCGTGGCTTTAGGTTTGGGAAATTATAAAAGGTCTTCCAGTGATTCTAATGTGCAGATAAATTTGGGAACCCCCATTTACTTCCTCTCCCCAAACCTCCCTTATTCCCCACCCACCCGTCTGAGTCCATCCTTCCTTGGTACTTTTGCAGCACCAGCACCTTGAGTGTATGTTTGTGCATGTGACTCCACCGATCCCCTTGGACTTTGTCTGTTTTTTTCATGTGTCTTAGGATCCCGTGACTATGTTCCGATGGAACTGAGTTTTTTTCCTCTTTCTATTCTCAATATCCATCTTAATACCTAACCCATAGCAGCTGCTTAGTGATTGGTTTCTGAATCAAGGGCATAAAATATATATTTTTTATATATATATATAGTAATACAATGATTTAAACAAGTTGATTCATGCACTTCTGACTCAGGGCATTTTTACTGCCCAGGTAGATATTTCTCCTTTACTTGAAGAGCCTAGACTTCCTAGTTTCCTATCTTTTCTTAAAGCGATGATAATTATATAAAATTAAAGAGGAATATGTTCTCCTGTGTGGTATTAGCTTGTGTCACAAAAGCCAGCTTTAGATAAGGGGACAAAGGAGGACTAAGCCTGTATTCAGTAAATCTCAAGGAAGGAAGTGTAGAGTGTTGTTGATTTCTAGTGGAAGAATTCCCTATTGCCTGCCTTACTTAAAGAATATTAATTTATCTAACTGATGATAATCTGGTAAATTTATTGTAGCATTAAAAATGCAAATCAGTTACCATGCCAAATATTCAGTGACATGCCTAAGACTTTTAAAATTTTATATGATTTTATTAGGTGATAATGGGAGGCATAATTGTTAATGTTTGATTCTGGAAAAATACAATTCGTTTCTGTGAAACACATTGTGCCTTAATGATATCATTAAGATTAATGAATATAAATGAATGAGCTGGGGATTTCAAATAGCACATAGTGACTTTATATCAGTCTGTAAAACTTGAGATAGATTTCCTTGATTTTTTAAGGAGAATGCACCAGAGCCCTGCTGTATTTTCATATAGACTAGAGAGAAATTAAATCAGCTACCTTAGGAAGACTGTTGTATACTGATTTCAGTCTGTGAAAGCCACTTATTAGTTTTACTTTAAGAATTATTTTTCAAGACCACTTTTTAGAAATTTCCATGTCCTGTATATATGAGAGTGCATGTGTATTTTGGTGTTTTAAAAAAAATCAGGGTACTAAATCATTGTTCAGTAAATTAGAGATGACATGGTGGTGTCTATTCCAGATGTTCCACAATAAACATCTATTACATTTATAACTTAAAATATTATTAAGAAAGCTAGGCAAGTGAGTATTCTTCTTGGGCTAAGAGATGGAGAAAGGAAAAACTGGGAGAGGCTGCTCGTCAAGGTCTTAGATGAGAGTCATGGACTAAATGTATAATGTGACCCCAAGAATCATGGTGTTTTGAGTAATGATGCATGACTATATGTTCTTGTAGTGTAGAGAGAAACTCTGCCACGACAAAACAGAAACAAAACACCCAATTTATCTGTGGTGCGTGTACTTGTAATTTTTTTTTTTTTTTTTTTTGCGGTACACGGGCCTCTCACTGCTGTGGCCTCTCCCGTTGCGGAGCACAGGCTCCGGACGCGCAGGCTCAGCGGCCATGGCTCACGGGCCCAGCCGCTCCGCGGCATGTGGGATCTTCCCGGACCGGGGCACGAACCCGCATCCCCTGCATCGGCAGGCGGACTCTCAACCACTGCGCCACCAGGGAAGCCCCGTGTGTACTTCTAATTTAAGCGCTGTGTTTGCAGCATCCTCTTATTGAACTAGAGAGAGAGAGGCACTGTGTCATCAGGTAGTGCTTAATATGACTTCGTAAGTTTGTCTCCTTGGTCTGACCTTCAGTTAATGCTTCTGTTTCTCCCCTATGCCTGCGCATGTGTGGGAACGCACAGGTTTGGTTTTCTTATTTGTCTGTTTGAAAGTTTTGCAGGGCAGCCCTTGCCCATGAATTGCTGTTGAAGTAGTGGTGGGAAGAACCACAAAAGTGAAGGAGGGAGGGGAGGTATTTTTGGAACGTGGCTACTATTTGGGCACTGGGACCCAGCCTGAGAAGCCTGAATTCCTTTGTCTGCTCTGCCTTTTTACTGTTCCCTTGACCTTGGGCTCTTCTTTTAACCTCATCACCTCACTTTCCTTGTTGGTAAATTGAACCAGTCTCTTCCTTTTCTCCTTTGAAAGAAGCTGATGGGGATTAATGAGGTAGAATCTGGAGTACATTTTGTACTTCTCTGAAGAGTACATTTCAGGGAAGGTAGAAGACAGTTAATATCATCGTAGAGAAGTGGAACTCACATTGCTTACCGTGTTAGATGATAGAGTTCCAAGGAGTACTTAACTGTTGGTCAACTGAAAATGAATTGCGGGCACAGCCCCATTTCTACTCACTTCTAAGTCAGATGACGTGTTAGTTCAGGATGATGGAAAGAAAGGCAAACCAAACGTGAAGAGCAGTAGAATGACAGGATTCAGGGGGGACATCTGACTGCCACCTGCTTGCCTCAAAGAAAACCACTTATTTTTAAAATCATTTTTATATGTACCTCTCCAAAAGTGCTTGGCTCTCTGTACGTAATCCAAACAAGATCAGAATGAGGTTCCCAGCAAAACTTCAGAATTAATCTAACCTGGAGCCTCAAGGTGGAATAAGGTTCTAGACGTGATCATCAGGTTTAAAACAGCTTGCTCAAGTCTCTTCAAATCTATATCATAATTCATGTCGATGCAAACACAGAGACATAGAAAGAATGCTTGGTTACTTCATGTATGAAATCCCTTGCTAATTTTATGTAGCATGCTGTCTTTGGTCAATCAGCTTTTAAGTTCCAAGGTGACTAGCTTGATTTTTCTTCTTAGAAGATTTTCCTTATCTTTTCTCCCCTTGTGTTTACTTTTTTTTTGAGAAGTTTAGATAGGTAACAGTACATTTAACCTAGAACTTAGTTTCTTGTCACTGTAGGATTAAAAAAGAAAAGTTTAATACATGCATAGTCTGAAAGTGCTTTTATAATCTCTGATTCTGTAGTTAAACTCAGAATATAGACAATAGAGTTCAAAATTTGAAAATAATCTTCATCTTTTATCTCTAGGTAGATCTCATCACTTTAGGAATAATTTTAGGAATATCTCCTGTTTCAGAAGCTCATAAAATATCAATGCTTATTTGATGCCAGGAGTATTATCAAGCATATAAACAGATTGACATACTCATGTCTGAAGCTCATACAATGGGCAGGCACCCTGTGCTGGCAGTACGGCCAATGTCACTTCACTCATCTACTCCCATCTCCATCTATATTAATATGAAATACAGGAGTTTGCTAAATATTAGTTTACGGTCCCAGTGTTGGCCGTGTCATTTGGAGATGAAGGAACATAATTGAAAAAAAAAATATTGGAGCTATTTTCCATTGTCAGATCTTCATAAATGCCCTCGATGAAAAAAATGAAGTTGTATTACCCAGTTTTATTAGAAATGCTATATTTTGTTGGATCTGTGTGTTCACAAAGTAGAGAATATTTTCCTACTGTGATTGATGTTGGGGCATTTATGAGGATAGTCTGCTATATTTCATATGTATATGAGGGTGTCATTGTTAAAATGTTCAAAAGAAAATTACGTATGTGATTTATATTTTATTATTTCCTCCTAGGATGTAATTTTTTCAGTACCATGATTCCTGTCATATTGTCAGTGGTGATTTGATGGCTAATATGCCAGAAATAATTAGATTTTAAAAGGTGATGCAGATGTCAAGACAATATAGCTTTCTTGTGAAAAGGCTTAAGCGAGATCATGCATGTTACATTGTGCAAGTCCCCAACTGCATACATTGTAACAGTTTTCAGGATTACAGGCAGGATGGAAAATGCAGCTCCATGCAGGAAGCCTGGGATGCAGCATATTTCAGAGGCATATCCTTGCTACTGACACCACCTGCAATTTTTGCTAAATGAAACGTGTTTTAGAAAATGCTACTCTTTGGATAAATTCAGACCTCGGTGTATTATCAGTGGGAAGATGTTAGATCCCCTCTTTTCTTTTGAGTGGGAAAATTCCTCCTCTCTCTAGAAGGCATCAAGCCCTTTGTTTTAGTCTCCTTGACAGGTTTAAATTTTTTTCTTTGGGGAGAAAAAGACACATGCAATATGAACTGCATTTTTTTTTTTTACCTTACAATAATGTTCAATAAAGATTGAACATTATTGTACAATTTTAAATGACCATTTTAAAATATAGGACAAGGTAATTTGTAGTTTCAGTGTTTGTTCCTGAGCATAATATCTCCTGGGACTTTAAATGGAATGGAACCTATTTCTGGGTGTCTTTATACTTTGGGCACTGATGACACTAGTGATCCATCTCTGGTTCACTTGTATGTTACTTTTTTTTTTTTTTGCGGTACGCAGGCCTCTCACTGTTGTGGCCTCTCCCGTTGTGGAGCACAGGCTCCGGACGCGCAGGCTCAGCGGCCATGGCTCACGGGCCCAGCCGCTCTGCGGCATGTGGGATCTTCCCGGACCGGGGCACGAACCCATGTCCCCCGCATCGGCAGGTGGACTCTCAACCACTGCACCACCAGGGAAGCCCCTGTATGTTACTTTAATAAATAATGTTTCTGAAGATTAGACTAATGCTGTAATATCACGGTGTTAGGCAGGGATGAGGATAAGTGTCAACTGTAGCCAGACATTAAACCTGCTCTCAGAGTTAACACTGAAGTCTGCAGCGTGCTCTTCAGCCCCCATGCTTCAGCACATCCCTGGTGTCAGAGCGCTGCTTTCTCACTTGGGAGCACAGTGATGAGGAAGCGACTGCTGGGGAAGCTGAGCTTCGCCCTCAGCCTCTCGCGCGTTCCCGGCAGGGTGAAGGAGGCTTGAAACCAGGCAGGTAGCTGAGTGGCATGTGAAGCAGATGCTCAATGAGATGCTAATAGCCTGGAGGAGGGAGGGGAGTTTGGAGTCCTGATTGTGCAGTCAGTAGGGGAGGGACCAGGTGTCCAGAGTGAGGGGCATGGGCTGCTCCTATCTTGAGGACACTGGGACCAGTTCTGCAATTTCCCAGCAGGTGGCCTCCTGCTCTTCCCAGCTTCCCACTGCGAAGCCCATAGTAATATCTTAATTTCACAAACAAGAAACTGAAGCTCAAGAAAGTGAAGGGGCTTTCCCTCAGCTACCTGAGTGTCTGGCTGGTAGAGCCTGCCCTGGGCACTGGCTCTCAGGGCAGGGTACTTTCTTCTAAGGATTCTGGGGAGTCATGACTTCCGGAAAACGGAAGGAAAAGTCAGGGTTGGGGTTTCCCCTCCCTTTCAGCTTCTCAGCACTGCCCAGGACAGCTTTGCCCAGAGTCATTTCACCTGGAAGGAAAGAGTGATTTACGGAGTGCCTCCAGTGGTAAATTCCAGAAAACGGAAGAGTATCAGACTAGAGAGTGAAGAGCTGCTAAAAGCCCACAAATTAATGGGGATGTGTAGTACGCTGGCTCAACAACTGAAAGGGGGGGCCTTAGTTCTGTGGAATTCACTTGATTGTAAGTAAGTACATGTTATATTTAGAACTGTATAATTTTGGACCCAGAAGGGTGAAGAGTTGTTCCAAGAGTGGAGCCTCTGGAGGCCCAGATGCATTTAAGAAGTAGAGCCACACCCCAGAGCTCTTCTCTGGCCGCCCTCTTCCTCTACCCACTCCTGTCCAGGAGCACCTTTCTCCCTTCGGGCCCCAAAGCAGCTGAGACCCTCCTCCTTTTGTCTTTTAGAGACACATGGCCATGGAATCTGAGATTCCAAATGCTCTTTTCTGGTGTGTTCTGACCATTGACAGCTTAGAATGTGGTAATTTGCCTTTTGAAGCTAAAAAATCTGACACCTTTCATTCACCTTGAAAGCACATTTTCCTTCTTTGTTTAAACACGAAGAGGCAATAGGGCTGTTAGGAACCCCAACTGAAGAGTCAGCCGGTCAGGGTTCTTATCCCAGTTCTGCCTTTCCTTAGCTGTGTAATCTTAGGAAGATACTTAACCTCTCTGATGTCAGCTTCCTTATCTGTATAATGGGGATGATAATATAGCTAATTCATGGAGCTGTTGCAAGAATTCGATGAGATGACTTGTACAAAGTACTTAGAGCAGCGATTGGCATATACTGTGCGCTCAATACATGTTGGCTATTGTTATTTAGAAATAAAGCATGGAGGAAAATAAAGTGCTAAAATTAAGAAGGATTTTAAATATAAGCACTGAAATATTTATATGTATTTTGAGCAAATCTCACAGTTACATTGGTCACTGGCATTCAGTGTTCTCTTTACCACTTAAATTGACACAAGAATAATAATATTCACGATAACGGATGCTTTACATACATTTTCATGAATGACCTGTTTCTTATTTGTAACTTTTTATGACCTTTATATTACCTTTTTAAAAATACAACATACTCATTGGCCACTGGCATTTATCTGTGAGTGGAAAACATAATCAATGAATGAATGAAGGGATTTATCCACTTGGCCACATTGGTTTCCCTCATGAATGAACAGAGATGTACAAATCCTTGGTCCGTTGTCTAAAAGTAACAGACAAGATACGGTAGTTAGTGCATTTTGTGGGTACTTGTCTATCTTGCTAAGTAGTAATCACTGCCACAAATACACAAAGCGACCTTAAGGGGAAATCCCACCACAGACTGTGGTCATGGCAGATCTGGAGAGGGAAGCCCCTGCCTCCACCAGGAACTTACCCTCTCACATCCCTCACGCGTCACCTCCGTGGCTTTTGGATAAGTGGTCCAGGAGCCACAGGCTGAGAGCTGCTGGCAGGGAGTGGATTTAGCCTGTGGAGTGTAGTAGGTAAGGTTACGTTTGGAAACGTCCCTCATCTGCGGTGCTTAAAAAATTCCTCGCGGTGTTCCTCACCGCCGTTTCCCAGTGCACATTCAGTTGCTGAAGAGTAGGTGACATCAGAAGGTGCAGTTACTGTAGTGTAACCAATGTGGATCTAGAGTGGAGCGGTAACTGGTTCTTAAATTGGTGAGAAATATGTGACTGTGTAAATCAGGTGACAAACCTGTATCCTGCCACCAAATGACATTACGTGGACGTCAGTGATCACAAAATCTTATCCTTTCCCTTTGTGAAAATACTTAACAACCAAACGCTTCCCATCCCTCCCCTGATTTTTCTCACTCTGGATTTGGTCTTGTTTTTGTTTCTGTGAGCCATTTATTAATTAATTTTTACAATTAATAAAATTTAAATTTGGCCTTTAGTAGAGTGTCCACAGATGCTGAGTATTCTGTGAAGTAAATTATGCCTACGGTAGAGCGTGCATGAAGTGTATCCGTACAAATAATTTTTTTCTAAATCAAGTACTGTGAAGCCCCTGGATTTAGATTACAATGAATGACAAAGCCTACCAGATTTAATTTGAATACACACGTAAAAGCTATACGTGTTGAGGTTGGTACTTTGTGAACTGACTCACAGTATTGTGAAAATATTACATGAAGGTATAAAATTGCAGGAAAACTGAGTTTATTAATGGAAATTAGACTAACTCCTAATTATTACCTGTGAATAGTGCCATCATTTGAAGTTTTTATTGCATTTTAACACATGGCTTATCTTGACGAGAAAATATATAGCGAAGGGTCAATGTAGCAATTTTCGTTTTACTATTCTCTCTGCTAAGCCGTTATTGCTTGATGCTATTTTTCAGCAGCCTTTCATTTTTGTCCCAAATGTTTTTGCCTCTGGCTGGTTTTATTTCTTTAAAATGTATGTGTATCACTTCTCAAAGTGATACATTTTGACAGGTAATCGATATTTTTTCATACCAGATTTGATGGTGCAATGGTCATAATCCTCATCTTAGACTTAGTTAATGGTTGAATACTAAGCTAGATTTTTGTCTCAGAATATTCCTTTGTTAAGGAACATACTTTTCACCCTTAGCCAAGTTCCTTTTTATCACTCCCAGCCACCAAACAGGTCTAGGTGCCAAGTGCCTAAGATGCACAGAACCCACTTATCTGGGATACACATCACCTGACTTTTTGTCACTCTATCCTCGAAATGTCTCCTGATAGCACTTCCAACCAGCTTACTTGGTTGGCCACAGAAAAGATACTTCTGGGCTCTACTTGTTTTTTCCTCCTGGTATCCTGTGATCTTTATTTGAAGGGGAAAAGTCTTTTCCCTTTTCTCTAGTGGGAACTTGATGTCCTCCATCAGACCCCACTTTTTCTAGAAGGACAAGCGCAATGAAGATCACAGCCCTCAGATCACAAGCATGTCTAAGGACACCATGCTCGGCGTTTGCTTTTTAAAAGTTCAGTTTCTTGGGTCGTGATTTGTTTTTCCTAAATTCAGTTAGGACTTTCTTATGCCTCTATGGGCAGATAACAGTGACATCTAAGTTGGTAAATATATTCTGAACCCCTGCCAAGGCACTTCGTTGAAGACAGTACTTCACATTCAAGGAGCTGTTTAAGCTCTTCTCTCAGGAGGGTGAATTGAGGGAGGAAGGGCAACAACTGTCATTCCTTTTCTTTTCAATGAAGAGACTGGCCTTCCTTTTGCAGGAAAAGGTTAAAGTACAGGTGGGCCTGTCAAGGATGGGATCTGTTTCCACCAGCTTTGCAGATTCTCCCACAGATAGCACACTGATTCTTCCCTTCCACCCCTAGATTTTCTTTTTTTTTCCTTTTTTTGTCCTTGAATTTAAACAAAAATATGTAGTTTTAAAAAATCTTAAAAATCATTTGTGCTAGAATTTGGGGGTACAGTTTGGCTTGAGCAACAAACAGGTTTGTGCTTTTTCTTTGCTTTTAGAGATGGCATTACTCCTCCACCTGAGAACAAGAACAAAAACTCTCTGGGGTTTTCTTCCTTTAAGTGGTATCAAATGAGCACGCCTAAGTGGAAAAAATACCCAGATACCCTTCTCCGAGGTTGCTTCTGTGAGGGAGGGGTGACATTTCTTGACAGCGTTTCTCTCTTTGTATGTCTGCAGATGTAGGCAAAGATGGTTTGGGAACATAAAATGCAATCAATTTTCCTCCGTGGTTAGATTCATAAATCCCTGAGCTATTTTTAATGACATAATCTAATCAATTGATGGCAAGCCTAATAGTGTGTTGACAGGCAGAAAGAGACAGAAAGCTAGTGTAATAGCAGGTGGCTGGGTAAGGAACCATTTTTCTCTTCCTTCCTCACCCCCCGTGTTTAGAAATCGCTGGTTATCTGGATTAGGTAAAAAGCAGAAATGACCGACTTAAAAAAAAAAATTATGCCTGCTTTCCTAACTACCTTTCTTTCAAGAAAAAAAGACTTTCTAAGGGATAAAGTGAAGAAGGAGGTAGTTCCGAGACAAACTACAGGTAGCCCTAGTGTCTGCTTCTCAGGACCATACTATGCTCTTAATTTCAGTATCTTTAGAAGAGAAATCAAGGGGGAATAATTTATTATAAATTGGTAGCATCGTATATTGTTACTCCTGTGCTAGGCCTGTAATGAAAACTTAATATTCATCTCTTGGTTGCTTTGAATTGAAATAAGATGAGGATGAGCGGAGTAAACAAGCTGAAACAGACTGTGAAATTGCACATGATGGGAATCTTTTTTTTTTTTTTTTTTTTTTTTAGTTGCTTCTGGACTAGAAATAGGTTACTATTCCACCTAATGATGGCTCTTAGAATTTCTTCTTCCTTTTTACATTTTGGTCCAGTATCAACAGAACAAAGTTGTTATCACAAGGGAAATTAAAATCTAAACTGTATCTTTGGGCTAGGAATCCACCGGCAAGGTATTTATGTAAATGAACTGGCTTTCACACTGGGAGGGGTAAGGTGTTCCACCCGCTGTGGCTGGAGAGCAGCCGCCCTGAGCCCTCCGTTTTCAGGTTTTCCGGCAGCGTGTGTGTTCTGCAACATTTCCTTTTCTTTGATGCCATCAGAAGAGATGAGCGCCGGGTATGGTGGTGCTGCTTGGCTGGCCAGCTGTGCCCTAGTTTCTCACCATCCCAATCAGCAGCTGCCTTTTACAGAGGTTTCTGTCACCGCTGATTTACTTAGCCACTTTGACCTTATAGTTGCTTCCGAAGGGGCTTGACCCGAGGCCACTGCCGAAAGCCATCTTCTGGTCACCTGGAATGCCAGGGCCAGTATTTTGAAGGAGAAGAAAAAACAGGGCTCCCACAATTTCCTATCTGCTAGCAAGAGGCTCCTCCGCCTGGATGGATGCATTAGGCGTCTGAGCCCACTTGCTGCGCTCTCCCACCGAACTGCAAGCATCCGTGATCCCTGAAGTTGCTGGAGTGAATAACTAAGCGGGACCAGCTGACCCCGGGCTCCAATCAGCTAGAGCGTGATGTAAGTGTTTAGCAGCTGCTGGGCTCTGAATTAGCGTGCTGAAGTAGAGGTAGTACAGCATGGCTAGACTGTTGTGAGAGGCTCAGAGAAAGCGAAGGGGGAGATGGATGAGTCCAGCATTCTAAGACGAAGAGGGCTCCAGGTAGGAGATCCTTCCATTCTTGAAATGTAGGGTTGCCAGTGGCCAGCCGTGGAGGATTTCAAAGTTCCCTTTTCATTCCTTTACTGGGCACAAATACGTGCACAGTTCTTAGCAACGTGAATACGCTAAGTCTCTAGTTACAGAGCTAAGTGACCCGTCACAGGGTTCAACGAGAAAGGCTCTTTTGTCAGAGACAATAGATATGACTTTTAGTTTGAGACTTTGTTGGTTGTTTATTTTTTTCTGCTGGTTGTTCAAGAATAGTTAAATCGTGGCTGGCAGTGACATCTGATGAGCCGGTTGGGCATTCTGTCAGAAGTCTGGGAAGTCTGTCAAGGGTAGCAACTCTGTTCAGTTCTGGGAACACGGGACTCAGTTTTGTGTCGGGCTCCGCAGCATCTATCTGATCGCCTTGCAGATGTGTGCAGCTGCTGGGAGGTTTCCTCCTGTCAGTGAGATGAAAGTTTCTGCTGGCAGCTCAATCAAAGTTCCCTGTAATTTGTTTATGTTGAGATGAGGAAAGATATGTGTCTTACTGCCTTGCTTTTTGTGCCCAAATTTCTCTAATTTAATTACTGTGACTTCAGTATACAAATGTATTCCAAGTTAAAACTTGGCAGATCAGAAAACTTGGAAAAAACATCTGCTTGGCCGTTTGTAAGTTTCAGGAAGCCAAAATGTGAGTATGTTCAAAATTAGTACGTTTAACTCCTTGATAACTCTTTTTTCCTGTGTGTAAGTGGTAGTTTTCTCTGTGAAAGACTCTAATCATTAGCCATTGTTAAACTCTCATTCATTATTTTTGAGATTAAAAAAAAAGTGCTTGGGAAGACCGAATATACGGCACATGTAGAAATGTTTCAGATACTCCTTAATTGTCTTTGACTCACAGCTGGGCTAGCTGTCTGCTTTTTGTTTTAAATGTCAATTACTAATACTATTCATATTATTCTAATATTATAGTAATATTATAGATAAACTAAAGAATTATTTGTAGGTAAACAAAAGAGGGATTAAAAAAGTTGGGGTTAAATGTCATCTATTGTTCCAAACCTAAGTAAACAGACTGACTCTAATGATTTTCAGTGTGGTCATTGTTTTGAATGTACAGTGTGGTTAGTCACTGCTGTGGATTTCCTTTTCTTTGTTTTCATCACATCTATGAAGTTCTGGTAATGCACAGCTGTTTGTGTGGGTCCACGTCCTCTCTGGGGTCGCTGGTTAAATATGGAAAGGCTCTTTGTTAAAAAGATGATAAACTCTATTAAACTCCTAATGGTTCAGATTATTACTATGTTGATGCTGAGAGTTTTCTATTTCCTTTAATTCATTTTAGATAATTTAAAATGTGTTTTTGTTAAGAAACTCTTTTTTGTGGTTTATTTCTGTAATACATATCATCACAACTTCAGAGGATATGATTGAGATATATGGTGCTTTTGAGGGGTATAGATTTCATAGAACTTTTAATTTTAGAAATAAAGAAATCATTATTGTGCCTATTTAAAATAATGAAGCTATTTTCTAAGATTTGCAACAAAACAAAGGAAACATTGCTAGTTAATATAGTACTTAGACTGTTAGATCTTCGTTGTACTTAACCTACTTTTACTACACCTGCCATATTCTACTATATAATAAAGAATGTCTGCTTTCTACTGTAAATGAAATAAAACTCTCCACATTGTGAGAAATAGCACATAACAGTGCATAAAAGTTCTGCCACCTCATAGTTACTTTATTTTGGCTTAAACAAAGCCTATTATTCTTTTACTCCCATTATATCCAGTATTTTTTTAAAAGGCATTGCACATACAGAGTAGCTGTTTTCAGAAATTCCAATATTAGGAAACTACTTACAAAATACAAGGTGTAAGTATACATTTGTATTACAAATGATGTCACTGTAGAGTTCTTAAGAGCAACGCCACCTAGTGAATTTAGAAATTAAGTTAGTTTACAAATACATACTACTGTATATGAAACATTTCAACATGTAAATGAGGCAACCTGTAGTGAACCTAGGCTGAAACTTACACTTTTGTATGACTGATTCTGACTGTGTTGCTAGGTAATCTTGAGCAACTCACATACCCTCTTGGTGTCTGTTTATTCTTCTGTAAAATGCATGCTGTAATGTGACTTTTGAGTGTACTACATGGGAGACAGACATAACTGAATTTTTTAAAGTTAAAGGCCATGTAATAAATACACTAGAATATAGAAGGTCCTCAACAAGTATTACGTTGTTGAGAGCAAAGATGATTTCTGTTCTTTATAGCATGCCATATCATTACTAGTCAGATGAAATAGTTATGTTTTTATTCCATATTTGTTGTTTGAATTTAATTTTAAGTTAGAAGAATCACCAATAAAGACAGTTAGCATTATTTACAGGGGTCATTATGACAGAATATATTATCTAATAATAAGAGTCTATTGGCCTGTTACACTGAATAGATGCTTAGTGTTAGATGCTTAGAACTGGAACACATCTGTTTTTTTTTTTGTTGTTGTTGTTTTTTTTTTTTTGCGTTACACGGGCCTCTCACTGTTGTGGCCTCTCCCGTTGCGGAGCACAGGCTCCGGACGCACAGGCCCAGCGGCCATGGCTCACAGGCCCAGCCGCTCCACGGCACGTGGGATCTTCCTGGACCGGGACACGAACCTGTGTCCCCTGCATCGGCAGGCGGACTCTCAACCACTGCGCCACCAGGGAAGCCCAGATCCGTTTTTTAAATAACTTAAAGCCTTGTGTCAAAAATATGGAGCATACGAATATTATAATTCTCTAAAATTTAATTTTGCAATAATTCAGAACGTGTTTAGTATAGAATAATGCAGTGTGTGTTTAGAACTTATTTTTAGAATTTCAGTACCTCTAGCTCTTAAAACACAGGCTACTAGTGGTGGTTTTAAAATTTGGACTTTGAAAAATGATTTTTAGTCAGAACATATTCTCAAGGCATGACTACCTCATAAAATTGCAACACAAGTTAGTTGTTCATCTTAAGTGACTGCACGTTTCCATCTTTTCTGTGGACTGTATTAATATTTCCAGTACTACTGATAGCACTTCAATCACTGCCTTTGAAATGAGAATGAGAGAAAGAGGTCCCAATGGCTTCCCCTGTTAGAATCTGGAAAACTTTTCAGATTGCATCTCCAAACTTGGGAAATTCTGACGGATGGATGGGCTTGGGCAGACTTTGGACTTGGGGCAATTTGAATTTCTAGACAGGTCTAATTCGTCAAAGGATAACTGGCTCCTTTCGGGCCTAATATCCCTTAAACAGGGGTCATATTTTTTAACTGTCAGGGAAATTGTTTCAGTGATTTCCGTTATGTGTTTCCCTTTTATTTGTTTTAATGAAAGTGTCCCTATCCCTAATGTGATAGATCCCAAGGCTGGAGGAAAATGAACAACGGGCATCATTAAAGCAGGAAGAAGGCACTAAAAGAGGGAGGGGCATCTCAGAGAGGCCTCCTATGATTCCTTTCCTGCCATTCTCTTGTGCTTTCCTTTGCTTGGTAGCATCTTCTGTTGATTTCTCCCCTCTCCAATTAAATATTACCATTTTAGTCCACTGTCACATGCAGCTGGAATGTTAAAAAAAATTTTTTTTCAGATATGATGAGGTTACCAACTAAATATTTATAATTTAGATTTCTAGATTGGTGTTTAGGTTTTTGTTTTGCTTGCTTCTCTTTCCCCTATACCTGATCTCATCCCCCAACCTTATTTGAAACAACAACAAAAACCTAACATTCTTACCTCGGCCTAGGCTCTGATTTTCCCCTGCCCTTGGTCTGGAATTCAGTTTTAGAAAACAGAGAAGCAGGTGGACTCTTACATTCTGACTGGGTGTCAGCAGTGCTTGGATGTAGGTTATTCCAGTCACAATGTCTCAGTGTTTCTTCTGTGTTAACTTTAATGTGCTTGTGGATGTGTTTACACTCAGCTGAGCTTAATAGCAGGATCGTTACGTGGGAGTGTTACCCTGGTTCCTATCATTTGAGGACTCTGGGTGGTTACAGGAAAGAAGTCTAGTTAGAGGATTATAATAGAAATACTTATGATAATTACACTTTGGGATAAGGTACTTTTGATCTCCAGAGGTTCCAGAAAGGCACAGAGATGACTTTGGGACAGAAAGAATCAAAATGGTACATGAACTTTTGGTAGTGATGAGTACCTAACCAATGAGACCAGTTGTGGTCATATCCAAGTGGTGTTTCTTATCCATTGAAGGAGTTGAATTTCTGCCTCTGAAATAGAGATAGAATACTGTAGTTTTAGTTTCCTGATCCACAAAGGGGTAAGGATGGGGTGCCCTTAAAATCTTATGTTCACTCAAATTTCTATTTTCTACTCTAAGAATTGTTTTCGTAACAAACTTTTTTTTTAAAACAACGTCAAATAAACAAGTTTGCATACTAGCTCTTCTTTTGCACCTTCTCATTCTCTGGTACAGCTGTTAATAAACCAGAAAATTGTCGTCTCTGTATTTCGGTCAAGGCAATACCTATTCTCCAGGTCATCCCTTTTCCCACCTTTGACTTCTCCGTCTCATGCCTGCAGTCACCAACCCCTGTCAGTTCTACATTAAAAATACTTCTAGAGTCTAGGCAGCCTCTTTCACACCTAAATTTCTGTATTGTCTGGTACCCCTGGGTCCAGGTCCTTCTCCATTCCATCCCGCTTGTCGCTGTAGGTCCCCACATCAATCCCTGGTTTAAAATCCCCACATGACTTTGCATCATCTGCTCAAGGATAGAGTAAAAACGCACCTGACTCTCTCTGATTTAGCTCAGTCTACTTTTCTGGTCTCATTTCCAACTCTTTGCCTTCCAAAACCCCGTTCCATCACCCCTCTCCAGACTTGATGTATCCCCTTTACCTACAATATCCTTTCCTTATTTTCTCCAATTCTCCCTGCTCATTAGGGACCAAAGTAAACTATAATTCTTTCCTGAAATTTTCCATAATTACTATGTTCCATTCTGAATTTTATAATAGTCATTGTCTATTTTACTTACTTGCACACCTAATCCTATTGCGTGATACATTATTTTAAAATTATTTGATTTGAGTGTCTTATAATGAAACTGCAAACGCATTGAGGATCAGTGTCCAGTGACAATGAGTAGCTCTGTAACTTTAGACGAGTTTCTTAACCACTCTGATCTCTTTGTCCACAGCTGTAAAATGGAGATAGTACATGCTTAAAGATTGAAAGCAGTTGTAAACCTTTAGCACAGCCTCTAGCATGTAGTACTTACTCAGTTAACCTTAGTTCACTGCCCTCTGGATCGGCACAGAGCCTTGCATAGTGTGATTTTAAATAATTAAATGTGGGGGGCTTCCCTGGTGGCGCAGTGGTTGAGAGTCCGCCTGCTGATGCAGGGGACGCGGGTTCGTGCCCCGGTCTGGGAAGATCCCACATGCCGCGGAGCGGCTGGGCCCGTGAGCCATGGCCGCTGAGCCTGCGCGTCCGGAGCCTGTGCTCCGCAACGGGAGAGGCCACAACAGTGAGAGGCCCGCGTACCGCAAAAAAAAAAAAAAAAAAAAAAACAAAAACGTGGGTATCAGGTGGGGCTTAGGCAGTAAAAGGATGGTGAGCATGAATTGGATAATTTGAGGGGAGTTTATAAAAGGGATGCTTTAAAAGGTGTGGGCAGGGTATAGGGATAGTTTAAGGGGCTGGAAGCCACAGGGAGCCATTACCTTCACTAGGCCTGAAGGAGCGAGGGAGGGAGCAGTTATAGAACCTGGAGATGGAGAAGGCAGGTGACAGGTACCGTAGGTGAGGGACGCAGGCCGAAGTGACTCTGCACGGAGGTGGACGGGGACATCTCAGCCTTATTTTTCTCGTTCCTTCTGCACTCTTTCTGGTGCTCCCTGTTAGCGAAACCCAACAGAAACCAGAGGGGCACAGGAGCCCCAGCCGTGCGTGGTCCATGCATCCAAACACCAAGGCCCAGTATAGGGTGGAGAGTACATCTGGATCGGCAGTGGAAGTACATGCAGCATGCTTATAGCAAGCATGTGTTTTACTGCCCCTTGTTCTTAGCAGTTGCCAGCCAAAGACAGTGTTCAACTTTCATAGGCACAGATCTCTGGGGCCTGAACCGAATTCAAGCATTTGAACAGATTCAGAGCTGCTTTTTTTGAAAAGTCATGGCCCCCAACCGTTTCCGACTTTTGTGTAATGATGTCTTTCCAACCAGGCTCTTAATCCTCCTGGGAAAATATTAGTCCTTCCCCTTCCACTGAAGCACGTGGGTCTCCTTTGAATCAGTCATGCAGCATGCCTGCACTTCCGGTCCTGCAAACAATCTCAATTTTGAATCGCTCTGCTCTGCAGACCCTGGCTGAGAAGTGACGGCTGAGAGCAATAGCCCAAGAGACCTCTTACCATTCATCTCCAGGATTCCCTGAGCTCCGCCCTCCGGCAGGTCCTATCACACGTAGACTGTCCATCCGAATTACAACTTGACATTATGTCCTTGGCTTTTATTGGGGGTTCTAAAAGAAATGGCTCTGAGTGAACATCTTTGCACTTTCTGTAAAACTCCCCTTGAAGCCTTATCCATTATGTTGTGCATTGTCTCTTATTCTGTATTATGCCCACATGGTAAATTTGCTTCGAGTTCAGTACTCAGAAAGTTTCTTCCTCTCTAGGTGAACAAGTTTGCTTCTTTTAATCAGATAATGAGAGCTGGCTTGGTCTTCATTTTTGTCTTAGCCGATCAGGACAGGGTTTCATACTCAGTTGCAATAGTTTGTAGATAAAATGAGCCACCACTTCTTCACTGTTTAGCTCTTAGTTCCTTCTTTTTAAGAATTATGTGGTTTCATTTATCATAGCTTTTGAAAGTTTTACGTTGCCTGAATAGATTTCTCAAAGTAGGTAAGACCTAAAAATTTAATAACGTTGCATTTGAAACACAGTGAATAATGAATAATGTCAGAAAACAAGAAAAAAAGACTGAAGGACCAAATAATCAATAAACTAGATAAAATACAAAAATCAAGAATTACATGAACTTACAAAGATCAATATGCAAGCAGGGATCAATAATTTTATTGTTGGCACCAGAGTCTAATGAAATCAAATAGGGTGTTGGAATTTATTTGAAACTTACATTTTAAATAAATTATGAGTAACAATAGATTTTTATTATTTTTTTTATAAAATCGTGTATTTTTTAAAATTTAAAAAAAAATGTTGGCTGCATGGTGTGGCATGTGGGATCTTAGTTTCCTGACCAGAGATCAAACCCTCACCCCCTGGAGTGGAAATGTGGAGTCTTAACCACTGGACCACCGGGGAAGTCCCATGATAGATTTTTAAAGTGTCCTAGAAATCATACATTTGTCTTGGAAGTAACCCAAAGCATGGAGATTGGCATCCAACTTGTGAAACACACGTGTTAGAAGACACTATTGCCATTAAAATCATGCTTCTGACAAATATTTGATGATATGGGCAAAAGCTTGACAGTAATGGCAAGGAAAAGAACAGGTTACTAATCTGTGTACATAATGCATGTACAATTCTATAAAAGTGTGTGTGTGTGTGCCTGTGCGCGTGTGTAGGATAGCCCTGTGGGATGGAAGGAAAGAGCCTGTGTGGGTTTTGGAGTAGTTAAGACCATCTTTGCCACTAAGCTGTATGGGGTTGCCCAGGCTGGTTAATTCCTCACTGGTAAAATACACTTATTTGCAGAATTACTGAGAATGAATCAAAGTGCGGTATGAAAAGGCTAAAAAATATCCATCATATCTAACATTTATTAAGGACCTATTTTCTTTTTCTTCATTGTCATCATCTAAACTAATAGCAAGAAACTGCACTAAAATGTTAATTTAGTATATCTTGATTGTGGCACCATAAGAATTTTTTCCTTGAACTCTTCTATAGTGAGCATGTATTACTTTTTTTTTTTTTTTTTTGCGATACGCGGGCCTCTCACTGTTGTGGCCTCTCCCGTTGCGGAGCACAGGCTCCGGACGCGCAGGCTCAGCGGCCATGGCTCACGGGCCCAGCCGCTCCACGGCATGTGGGATCCTCCCGGACCGGGGCACAAACCCGTGTCCCCTGCATCGGCAGGGGGACTCTCAACCACTGCGCCACCAGGGAAGCCCCGGTGGCCAATTTTTAATTTTTTTGTTTCATTGTCTAAGAAAAGAAAACTTTATACCACTCAGTACCATCAATGAAAGGCTCTTAAAGCTGTTTTTTTATCTTGTGCATCCTTTTGGCATTGAGGAAGGTAAATCAGTTCCATGGGATGCCTCACTCCAAACCTTAGGCCAGCAGTTCAATGAGGCTGCCCTTTTGAATCACCTGGAGAGCTCTCTAAAGCCTAGGGCCTCGAAGCAATCCACGTCAGTCTCTTGGTGGTGTGTAGCCAGGCTTGAGACCCACTGCTCCTAGGGGGATCACGTGTCCAAGGAACACCTAAGTCACGGCACATACCACTTCTGTATCCCCAAATGTAAGGTTTGACAACCTTTAACAGGTGTGTTAAACAGCTTTGCCTTCTTTCTTCCAGTGAGACTGGGTTTTATTTTTATGGAGAGGTGCATGAAGGGGATGTATACCCATTGCATTTGTTTCTTGACTTCCCAAATAATGGCAAAGGTAGTAATGCGAGAGCTCAAACCATTAACTAACCCACCTTGGGGAACTGTTCTTACAGTGGTGTGGCTGGAGGGAGCCCTAGACCTTTACCCCGAAAGGACCCAGGGCACTGGCAGTGTCCAGGTGCCGTTTTACATTTTTTAAATCGCTGGCACCCATGGTTTGCCTTACGAAACTACCTCCAGGGCGTGGTAAGACAGTTGCTTTGCACCTTGAAATGTTCTAATGTTAAAGACAACAAACACCTGTGATTTGGAACCCTTATCATAGATACTCTTCAGTAAGGTACATGCTTGAGTTCTCAAAACACTTGCAATTTTACTTAGATTGTGTTTTGATTCAGGCAGTCACGAAAAAAACCTCCATTCTCTGCCTTTCTTTCAATTAATGTATAATAATAATAAATAATAGCAGCAGCAGTATATATTGAACAGGTTTGTGTCAGAGGACTGAGTGTTGTGTCTTAAATCTACACTCTTGCACTTTTATCCCAGGCTCTAGCAGTCCAGAAATGAGTGGAGTCTGGTACTGACCTGTGAGGGGTTTATAGTGTGGTCGGGGAGACAGCAGTTTCTGCAACAGCAAGTACCGTAACCCCTGTCGGTCACAATGCATGGGCACTGGAGGTGGCTGGTGCCCCGCTGTGCTGTAGGAGGCTGGGAAGGCTTTGTGGAGATGGGGCTATTTCTGCCAGATGATGCTGGATGAACAAGTACTGACTAGGCGAGAAGGGTGGGGACACAGCTGCATGTGCAAAGGTGTGGTGGCCACACAGCGTGTGTCCTTTTCAAGGTGCTGCAAACAGTGCATGTGGGAAGCAGGAAGTGATGAGCAGAGTCCCAAGGATACCACCATATTGAAGGGTTTGGACTTTAAACAGTAGGAAGCCACTGAAAGATTTCACTTAGGGCACAGAAATACTTTACCGACTGTCAACCGCTAATGAATAATGCCTGGGAAGAAGACAAGAACAGCTAGGAGGTTAGAAATGGGGAGGTAAGAGATGCTGCTGCTGGACTGAGATGTTGGCAGTGGAAGTAGAGAAAAGGCAACTGTAGGTACCATTAATAGGACTTGATGACCTGTTGGGATGGTTGAGAAAGGAAATGGAAGGAGCTGGAGGTGACTCCCAGGTTTCAGGCATAACAAGAAACAAATGAGAGCAAGAAATAACAATAACGTGGATGGCGAGGTGATTACTTGGTTCTATGCATCTTGAGTTTGCAGCACCTGTGGAAGCTTTCAGATGGAGATGCTCAGTAAGCAGCTGGATGTATGGGCTGAAACTTCCCAAGAGAGGTCAAGTCTGGATATAGATTCTGAATTCATTCCCTTTAAATAATTTATTGAACTAGACTGTGAATAAAGAGAGAACACAATTTCTCTCAAAGTAATAGATTTCCATTAGAATAGTTTTCAAGAATTACCGATGGACCTTGAGTCTGTCATACAGAGTGAAGTCAGTCAGAAAGAGAAAAACAATACCATATGCTAACACATATATATGGAATCTAAAAACAAAAAAAAGGTTCTGAAGAAGCTAGGGGCAGGACAGGAATAAAGACGCAGATGTAGAGAATGGACTTGAGGACACGGGGAGGGGGAAGGGTAAGCTGGGACAAAGTGGGAGAGTAGCATTGACATATATACACTACCAAGTGTAAAATAGCTAGTTGGAAGCAGCCACATAGCACAGGGAGATCAGTTTGGTGCTTTGTGACCACCTAGAGGGGCGGGATAGGGAGGGTGGGAGGGAGGGAGATGCAAGAGGGAGGAGATATGGGGATATATGTATACATATAGCTGATTCACTTTGTTATACAGCAGAAACTAACACAACGTTGTAAAAGCAATTATACTCCCATAAAGATGTTAAAAAATAACAAAAAAAAAAGAATTACCATAATGTGTATTTTAACACTTATTTTGCAGGACTGGTTAAAATTACATAGAGAGCAAAGTAGTTTTATGGTTTAGTGTCAGGCCTTGAAAATAATGTATCCAATTTTGAAGGGGTGTGTGTGTGTATTTCTGCAAATTGCTTCCAACTTTGACAACTTGCCTACAAGTTTCATTCCGATACAGTTTTGAGAAGGCAAAATTCAATATCTCAAACTGGAGGCTGTAATGGAAAAAGGAACTCATTCTTAAATGAAGATGATGAGGTTGGTGCCATATTGCTTGAAACAGTGAGTGAATTTAAAACCTGAGTGAGATTACATCAAATCCAGGCAAGATTTTTGTTCCATTTGAGTGGAATATCCGTAATTGAAGATGGAGGGTTCGACCAAGAAAGACACGTGGCATATGTACAATTTTATCAATTTTCTGATACAGTGGTTTCAATTTGTGTATGTATACACAAAGGCATTAAATCACATTGATTACTGAACTTCTTTTTTTTTTTTTTTCATTTTGGCAACAAATGAAGATCCAAGCTTAACTTTATTAGCTGCAGCATTTTATGAGTTCCTGTCTAGTAATTTAGTATGTTGAGGACATGGAAACTCTCAGGAAAGTGGTGGGGAGTTAGAGGTAGAATAGAATGTATTACAGTGAGCTAGAAATGATTGTAGAAAACGTTAAGTATTTTTTAATGGATTTTTTTTTTTTTTTTTTTAGCTTAGTGCTCAAAGTTAGTGAGATAACAGCTGGGTCTAGAAATATTTCATTTTATAAGATCTTCATCATAGTGATATTTTTCATTATGAGATACTGACCGTTTTATATTTTCTAATTGCCTCTTGTCTCAGTTTTAGCATTGTCATGAAGGTGAAGATGGAATAATACATTGATTTGACTGTTTACACTTTTCCATTAAAACTTTATTCCACATATAAATTGTTAGGCTCATAGATTCATTTTCCATTAACTGTTTAGCAATCCAAACCAAAAGGCATTATGATAAATACAAATTGAATTTGGATCGTGTGATAGATTCAGTTATGCTCTTAAGTTTTCACTTCTCTGGAATAGAAGGATACATTTACTCCCTTGCCCAGGGAGTGGCCTCATGGCCGGCAGAGATACTTTCCCCCACTTGACTTTGGGCTCCGCTACGTGTCTTGCTGAGCTGTTAGTGAATGTGTCACAAGCAGAGGCTTTTGAAATATGCTTGTGTGGTTGGCCTTGCCATCCTGCCCTTTGGTGATCTACTGTGAGAGGAGCACGCCCTGGGTAGTCCCTGCCCATTTAGCCTGGGTCCCAGAATAAACTCTGGTGGAGCTGACCTATATAATCCTGCAGCCAGAAGCCAAGCCCAACAGACCCATAGTCTCTACGTGCAGACCTGCAGATGGTTATTGTTGTTAGTCACTAGTTGTGTGGTGGGTTGTTACCGAGCACTGCAGTGACAAAGATGCCTCTTACAGAGGGCAAGCCTGTGTTGTGTGGTTAAGAGCAGAGGCATTGAAGCTTTTAGTTCTGTTTGAATGTTGAGCCATCACCTGCTGGCTTTACTCTCCTGGGCTCTCTTCTGCATTTTAGGTTTGTCATCAGTAAAATGAGAAAATCACTTACCTCCCAGGAATATTCTAGAAATAAGATGTATGCATGTCAATTACTTTGAACAGTGTCAAGCAGATAGTGTGTGTCTGTGTTTCTAGACAACTGAGCCTTCCTTCTCCTCTGTTTGCCTTTTGCTCCGTGTGGCTTTGCCACATCCTAGCTGTGTGACTCTGGGGCAGGTTAAAGTCTTTCTGAGGCTTAGTTTCCTTTTCTATCACATGCACGTACTAACACTTACCTGGCAGGATTATTATGAGGACTACAGCAAAGGTAGGCAAATATCTTAGTCAGTTGAGGCTGCTCTAACAAAGCAACAGATGGTGGGAGGCTTAAACAGTGGACATGTGTTTCTCACAGCTCTGGAAGCTGGGAGTCCAAGGTCAGGCTGTCATGGATTCCATATCTGATGAGAACCCTCATCCTGGTGGAGAGATCCCATGTCTCTTCCTCTTTTTATAAAGGCATTAATCCCATCATGAGGGCCCCCCCCATCATGACCTAGTCTCACCCTAATTATTTCCCAAATATCCACCTCCAAATACAATCATATTAGGGCTTCAGCATTCAACATATGAATTTGTGTGGGGTGTGGGTCGAAGGACACAATCAGCCCATAGCAGGAACCATGGCTAGGCGAGTCAGTACTTAGTAAAAGTAGCTTTTCAGAAAATAAAGGAACCAAAGTGCTGCAATTCGAAAGACATATTGATAACATCGTTCACGTATGTAATACCTGTGTATTATACTTTTACTCTTGTGGGCATTAAAATAATAACTCCTTTGAAATAAGGAGATTTATAAAGGGCAAGGAGTAGCTAATGTGGAGTCAGTAAAGGCTTTTGATGGGCGGACTGAAAAATGCTAATTAGAAGAGACAGCATTAGAGTGCATGGATTGGGGTGGAATGTGAATGACAGGGGGGTTTGTTTATAGCACGTTTATATTAATCAGTGTAGCAGAACTGCCATCCAAAATGCCTTTGTTTTAAATGGATGAAATTTGCTAAACTTAACTTTTTGCCTGCTGGAAACCGTTCTGATGTGTTGGCTCTCAGTTTTCTGATACTTGCCTGTTTTCTTCTCTTGCTGTGCACGGCCGTGTCTATTTCATTTCCGTGTGTGTGTTCTCTGACCACAACAGCATTAGCTCCTGGCCTCGTATGCTTCTTACCCAGAATTTGTTCCATAGAAAACCTGTGTCCTCAACACACTTGCTTTGAATCTATTTTGATCTGTATCAGCTGGAATAAGTTTTGAGCTGCTGGATGTTAGCTTCTGTTTGCTCCTCTCTCCAGAAGCTAATTGACTGATTTGGGGTGGAGGAGAGATGAGAGTCTATACATCTGACCAATTTCACAGAGCTTTCCTTGCAACCTATTGAAATGCAAATACAGGCTACACTTCGAGTCTCTAAGAATTCACACATGCAATTCTTTGTTTTCTTCTGAAAAATAAACATTCAAAATTCATGCACATTCTATTATTCATGTGCTATACATTTAAGTTCTGCTTGTATCCCAAGATAAATCTTATCACCATTATTTAAAATTTCATGAATGAAACTTTGTACCTCTAGTGCCACACTAGCCTAGACCACTTGACCCAATCAAAATAATTTGAAATGCAACACTTAAAATGAGTTCTTGTGTGTGTCTGTGTATATGCATTTATGTATACACCTATGTCATTGCCTTATCTCCAGCTGTTTTTATTCAACTCTACTCTGTATAAATGGGTAAGAACTCAAAACCTCTTTATGGTGTTTTCCCCAGAAAAACCTGAATCTGTAGTATCTGCTGCTTATAAGGCTTCCATGAGATACAGCACTGATGTCAAAGCATTTTTTCTTTGTTTGATAGTTGTCACACTGGTGGTCCTGAAACGGGAAACTCTTTTCTGTGCTGTCCATTCACCTGTATTTTCAAAGCAGTCATCTACTACTTTTCATTTTTCAAGTACTTTAAAAGAATATTATGTGTCAGCAAGGCAGTTACTCTGTCATTTGATCTGCTGTACATCTTAGCCTTCCTGGAACAGTTAATAACTTCAAGAATCCCTTTTTTCCTAAGTTGTGGTCACTTTACCGATGACACAGGAGAGAATGATTCTCCTAGCCAGATCCAGAGCCCTCCCACCCAACTTCCTGCCTAGTGCCTCTGGGTGCTAGCACCAGCTTTTTCTGATAAAGCCTTCAAAGCCTGAGAGGCTGACCGTCCAGCACTGCGTCTGGGAGAAGGAACCCAGGCTTATGCGCCGTCCCTTGTTAAGCCTGTGTCCTCATAGAGGAATTTTGGTGATAGTTAGAATTTAGCTTTCTGTCGCCTTCTGGGAGCCATAGGAAAATGGACTTTATTAGTTCTCTTAGCGCTCTCGAAGGTTCTGTAATTTCCAAGGAGGGTCAGTTGTTCTGGGAAAATAACAAACGTTCAAGGGAATTTTGGCACAAAATTGAGCCTGGGTATATATCAGTGTCCATGCTTAGTGCAGAAAAGAGTTGCACACATTATTGTGATTGGAAACTCTTTCCTCCTTTGATGAGTTATCTCAGTTTTCAGCCTTTTCCCCCCAGGCCCTCAGATTCATTTCAGTGGATATGCTGGGGTGGGCAGTGGTGGTGGTGAACAGTGGCTGCATCATTTCCTGCCTCTGCACCAGTAGAGTGTCTTTCATTATAATAGTCCTTCCCGTCATTGTCAGATGCTTTCCTTAAGTTGTTCTAGACTGAAAACTGGTGTGAAGTCTGGCATTCATCTTTAGCAGCTGCCTCCCAGTCAGGGGTGGGTGTGTGTGAGTGTGTGTGTGTGTGTGTGTGTGTGTGTGTGTGTGTGTGTGTGTGTGTGTGTGTGTTGGTTATGGGCTGTTGGTTTCTGCTTTCCTCAGTTTCCTCCCCAGGTTTTCTCAGTTAGGGACTATGACCTTTTAAACCTTCAGACACACATTTAATCTTCTTTCCTTTTTTTAAATTAAAAACAGCCTTGCTTTGGACATAGTATAAGAATATTGATTTGATTTGAGAAAGTATCTTTGAATTTTATATTTCTTCACTGTAAACAGTGATTGGCTACATTCTTCTAGCACCTTTCTCTCTTCCTGCAGTTAACTTACAGTCTTTAGGGAGTGTTTTAACTCTTCATAATTGCACCAGTGTCATGGGAACATTCAGTCACTTACCCAACAGATATTTACCATGTGTTTTTAATTTGTGTAAAGCTGGGGCTACAAGGACAAACAAGATCTAATTCCTGTTATCTTCTGGGAGTTTATGACCCAGAAGTAGAGAAGGCAGGCTAATAACTAGACAATTAAATGCAGAGGGATAAGTGTTATGATAGTTAACCCGTGACATAGTCGGTGCTGGCTGGCTGGCTGGCTGGACGAAGAGGGTGAGTCTGTAGGATGCCATGGGAGCACATAACAAGACACCCAGCGATGTGGTTATCAGAGGCGTGACATCAGTGATGGCAGTTGGCCAGTGATTTCTGTTCTGCTCATGTTAAGTTTCAGGAAACTCAAGGGGAGATGTCTAGTAGACAAGAAGGTTATGTAAGAGCTTGGAGAGATAAGGACAGAAATGGCCTGGAGATAGAGATCTATGTGGCATTATCATATGGGTGTTTACTGAAGCCATGGATGAAATCACCCAGTGAGAGTATGGGGCATGAGAAAAAAGGAGAGTCTAGAAAATAACCTTGATCCATTATGGTCGTTCATCTTTAGGAACACTGTAAGGACCAAATTAATAAATAAAAAAGATTTATTCAGTCCACAGTATTTGTTGGGTCCTACTCTGTGCTGGGACTTCAAGGGTGCTCTTAGAAGAGGTATGGTAATTGTCATACACATTACCAGGTACCATTCTAAGTGCTTTACATGTATTAGTTCATTTCACTTCTACATCACCCCCTTGAAAAAGGTACTGTTATCCTCAATTCTCAGAGGGGGAAACTGGGCAGTTAACTAATGTTTCTGGGTCTTAAAGTTAGTAAGTGGCAGAACTTGGCTTCAAATCTAAGATGCCTAGACTGAACCTAGGTGGTTTGACCACACTCTTAATCGTCTTATGATATTTTTTTTTTTTTTTGCTTCTCTGAGGTGGGCAAGACAGCCTAAGTATAGTTTTCATCTACTCTGATAACTTCAGTAGACGTTGTATCCAGGATAACATGGAAGGCGAGAGATGCATGTGGTAGGGTGTCCATATTAAGGTGTTTACCTGGATAGAAATAGTAATGAGTTCCATTCATCCATACTTCTCCAGTGGCTGTGAGGGACTAACGCTATATTGTATAGTATTTTTGCAACTGTAGGCTTAGATAGCAGTTCTGGGCATTTTATTCATGGCAGGCTGGGTGAAATAACGTACAGTGTTCTAAGAGGTAGGCTCTCCTGGTCTGTGGAAGTGTTGCTGGTTTGTTGCTAGGGATTAATGAATTGCTTCCTAAAGAAAATAGAGCTAATCCATAATTGTAAGTTGTAAATTACATACATCATTGTATCAGAAAGGTATATTCTGGTTTAAAATCCCTGGAACATTCTTTTGAATCCTGGAAGGATTTCATAAACTAGTTGACGTATGGAGACCCTGTTTATAAACAGGGAGAAGTGAATAAGGCAAAAAAGATGGAAGATTTTAAATTTTAGTTGTTAGGTAATTTTAGTTGTTTGGAACATAGGGTGAAAGACATCCAGTGAGCTCATGGAGATAAAGGGGTGTCTAGGAACAGTTATTCATATTATTAGGGAAAATAATTTTGAGTTGAATCCTATAGTTCTGCATGACTTAACCAAATTGAGGTCTTACTGAGTTAGAAGACGAGGTACCCTCATGCTGAATACCTCCCTGACATCCATTCCTCCCTTGCTCCTTCTCAGCAGCCCCTGATTTGCATTGGGTTTTGGAAAAGCTGACTCAGGCCCCTATGTTGGAGAATGTGATGTAGATTGGGCCAATCAGCATATTCCATCTCACGGACCATAGTGATTGCAGGTGTGGCATGAGACCTAAACTGAGAACGGCAGAGTGAACTTCTGTCCCTTTACTGGGAATGGTGAGGCAAAGATGCTCTTTCTTGCTGGGCATTAATTAGGAAATACATAGCCACAGGGGTAGCTTAAAACTACTTGGGGTGTATGAAGAAAGTGTGCTTTAGGAAATTGGCTGCACCATGAAAAGTAGGACCAAAATATGCAAAGAAACCACGTCCTTAACCGTTCGATTCAGGCTGCTGAATTAAACATTGTCTGAAACAAAACCTCTCACTGGACTCTTCAGTCACACCAGTGGGTAACTCTTTTATATTATTTAAGCTGCTTTGAATTGAGTAGTTTGTTACTTGGAACGAAAAGCATCCTCATTATTTGGTGGGTTTTATTTAGTTATCATTTGCTTAAGTTAGCAATTTTTCCTTGTCAGTATTTAGAAATTTTTATTTTGATGACAAAGTAAATTTAGTATGTTTCTCCCCTGAAATATCTTGCTTTTTTTCCTTCTACAAAGATGTCTTACTTTCGACATTTTACAATGTAAATGTGATTTAATATATAATTTGCTTATGAAGAGATTTGAAGATGCACAAGGAAGATGATACTTAAGAAATGAAAATTTATTTCAGTGACGTTTACAATAAAAATGAAATATTTTCGTCTTTGAAGGATTAGTATGTTTGTGTTCTTACTGTGATAACCTCTTAAAAGCAGACAGGTATTTGTTTGTTTAACAAGTAAAGAATTATTAGGCATGACTTCACCAATGATCAGTTAGCCTAAGTTATTATAATTTTTTTATTTTTTAAAATTTATTTTTGGGTGTGTTGGGTCTTCGTTTCTGTGCGAGGACTTTCTCTAGTTGCGGTGAGCGGGGCCCACTCTACATCGCGGTGCGCGGGCCTCTCACTGTCACGGCATCTCTTGTTGCGGAGCACAGGCTCCAGACGCGCAGGCTCAGTAGTTGTGGCTCATGGGCCCAGCCGCTCCGTGGCATGTGGGATCTTCCCAGACCAGGGCTCAAACCCTTGTCCCCTGCATTGGCAGGCAGATTCTCAACCACTGTGCCACCAGGGAACCCCTATTATAATTTTTATACTAAATGATTTGACAGTGATAGATAGCTGATGTGGCAAGTCAGCATAAAGCTTTATATCTTTATTGCCTTTTCTCATTTCTGCTCTAAATAATTGTTCACATCTGTCGGCTATTAGAGGCAGTTATGGGAGGATTAGGATGTGTGGATCAGGAAATCCTGGCTAATGATTATTTTTTATTCTCCATTTCTTTTCCATCTTTTCTTCCCAGTTTTCCTCTTTGGGGCATAGACTTTATGAAATAGTCTCAGATTTGTGCTTACGATGGAACATCCAATTCCACAGGTGCTCTTGCCAAGCCACACGTATGTCTGTGGCTGCAGCATTTATGCACATGGTGCAGGCAGCTGGGGTGGCTGGCGTGCTCATACCAGAAAGCTGCATCAGACACCTAGAGTAGAGGCAGTTGAAGTTCATGCTGCCCACCCCAGCTTCGTGTTCTTTTCACATCCTGAGTTGATGTGGTGAGATCTTGCTGAGGGTGGGTAGCCTCTGCAAAATAGGAAACCTCTGTGACTCAGTGAAAGTAATTGGGATAAATAGGAGTGTCCTTGTTTTGGGTTCCCTTTTGGTTCTTTTGGGCAGCCTTGAATTGTGATGTAGCCAAACTGGGCCTCTGTGGTCTAGAGGTTGACCATAAAGCAGAGTTGATGGAGCTCTTGAGGGTTCTGTCTAACTTTGCCCAATTTACTCCATTCTGCTTCCTGCCCCAGTGGGAGGCTGAGGAAGCAGCAGAAACCCAAATCTCTTATCACATTTTCAGCAGGGAAGCACCTCTGCACTCTGCCTGGAGCAGGCTGTCTCTCCCTGCCCTTCCCTTGGCTGCCTCGCTCTCCTCCTCCACCCTGCTTCCCTCCCCCGCTTCCCTTCCCTGTTCTCCTCTTCCCTGCCCCATCTCCCTTTACTCTTACCATTTTTATTATTTTTTTTGCGGTACGCGGGCTTCTCACCGCTGAAGCCTCTCCAGTTGCGGAGCACAGGCTCCGGACGCGCAGGCTCAGCGGCCATGGCTCACGGGCCCAGCCGCTTCGCGGCATGTGGGATCTTCCCGGACCGGGGCACAAACCCGCATCCCCTGCATCGGCAGGCGGACTCTCAACCACTGCGCCACCAGGGAAGCCCACTCTTCCCATTTTTTCATTCAATCCACCTCTCCCTTTTTCTAGTTTATTTGGACTTTTTTATTTTTTTTTTTTCCAGAGCAGTAACTCTTCTTTCTAAACCCCCAAGCCCGGGGTACGTGTGCCTCTGCAGGTCCCCATCACCTACCTAAGCTCTTGTCGGACCTCATCATAATTCCCCATTCTCCTTGTCTCTCTCCACCCCCAGTGTCTGTAAACTTCTTGAGATTAAGAAAATTGTCCTGTCCCCCTTAGATCCCCAATACATGGTCAGACGTGGTAAATGATCAGTCAAGTTTGTTATCTCCAGGGGCAAGGTTACACATGATTTTAATTCTTTGTGTTTTTGAGTCACCCTTTTGTGAATCTATTTTATCTATTATTTTTACAATCAGAATGGAAAGTTTAAAAAAAGAAATATCAATATAATTTGATAAAAACTATGTGTGAAATAAAGGAGACTCTTTCAAGGTCCGTTCGGATGTTAATTGGGTCCTTGGCAGAAAGCATATTACCTCACCGGCATGAGGCAATTATTTATAGTGGTTACATCAGCCAGAAGAAAAATGATAAATTCTAGATTCCTGTCCCTGCACTCACCGCAGGGTTCCAAGTAAAGAATTTGCCTGATTCGCCTTTCACTGCCTTTCACACTTCACCAGGGTCCAGTGTTAGAGCTTTTCTGTTTAAAAAAAAAAAAAAAAAAGAATTCCTTTTTCTTCAATGGCTAATGCCTGAGGTGCTTAGAATTAGAGGATCATAGAATTTCAAGTCCAAGAGTGAAACCTTAGATTTAGTCTAGCTTGATTTCTTCATCTTCTGGCTAAGAATACTGAGTTTCAAAGAAGTAAAGTGACTGAACCAACCTTACCAAAATAGTAAATATCAGAATCAAGGTGTTTTCATGCATAGTCTGTTCACTCTGGCATCCTATTCATAGCAGATGGTTGAGTTCTTTTGTGTCCTTTTTGGACTTTTAAATAATAATTTTTTTTTGAAGTATAGTTGATTTAAAATGTCATGTTAGTTTTAGGTACACAGCAAAGTGATATACTCTTTTTCAGATTCTTTTCCCTTATAGATTATTACAAAATATTGACTATAGTTCCCTGTGCTCTACAGTGGGTCCTTGTTGGTCACCTATTATATATATAGTAACGTGTATATGTTAATCCCAAACTCCTTATTTATCCCCCCCACTTCCCCTTTGGTAACCATGTTTGCTTTCTATGTCTGTGGGTCTATTTCTATTTTGTAAATAAGTTCATTTGTATCATCTTTGTAGACTCCACATATAAGTGATATCGTGATATTTGTCTTTATCTGACTTACTTCACTTAGTGTGATAATCTCTAGGTCCATCCATTTTGCTGCAAATGGCATTATTTCACTCTTTTATATGGCTGAGGAATATTCCATTGTATGTATATACCACATCTTCTTTATCCATTCTTCTGTCGATGGACTGAATAATAACTTTTTAAATAACTAGTCCTTGCCTAACAGAAATGATGCCATTTCAGAAAGCTTATTAATACCCTTTGAGTGGGGCTTCTGATTTAACTTAATAGCGAAAGTCTGTCCCAAGTTGTTGCCACACCTCTTTTTCCAGACTTTGAATATATATGATTTCTTAACCATTTAACTTTATATTTTAGGAGAGTGAAGGCAAACTAAAATGCCCGCAGGGACTAGACACATAAGATACATGTGTAAAGGACACTAGGGGAAAAATAGGGAGTGATGGGGGCCTGTGATCAAACTGCAGAGCTTATCCCTTGCTGAAAGGCATTCAGATTCTATTTTTATTTAAAAACCCTAAACAGAGCCTATCCATAGGCCAGAACAAACCTTAGAATCTTTTGTTTGTGATTTCTATTAAATCTAGGCCCTCAAAAAAAAAAAAATTACAAAGAACCCAATTTAAGCCTTTTTTTTTTTTTTTTTTTGAAAACACATCACAAAATTGCATCCAAGTGAGAAGAATCTTCTCTTGCCAGTAGAGGCTGCTTAGGCAGTATTTATACTCAGAGCATGCTGAACATTTCCCCGTAGATGGTAACCTCAGTCTTTTATAATTTAGAACGATGTAAAATCATTCTAAAAACAAATGGAATTTTAGCACAGTATTCCATCTTGGCCCTGCTTTTTTGTGTGTAAGAACCATAATCTTATCTACTTATTTATCTATTTATATGTATCTATGTAAAGACTTGGCAGAAAGGCTTGGAGAAGAGAAAAAGACTCCAGTAAAACACCTCCCTAACTAGGGTTTAATAGGAGAGGGGGCAGGGGCAGCAGTCTAATTGATTAGGCTGCCAGGAAATTTGAGCCAACCCGTTAGTTACAAATTTTTGTTATGCAAAATTTAACGGCGGTGGCCAGAGCCACACGGAGGCTGCAAGTAGACTCAGTCAGATGCATTCTTTTTGTGCTGGCCGTTGCTCTTAAAGGACAGTTTAATTTGTGTGAGATACTGTTCCAATTTGCTGTCTCTTTCATTCCTTGGGAAATGACTCTTTAGAGTCACCATTTTCTTAATGTTTTAAAAACCTGTGCTATGGCTTCCCTGGTGGCGCAGTGGTTGAGAGTCCACCTGCCGATGCAGGGGACACGGGTTCGTGCCCCGGTCCGGGAAGATCCCACATGCCGCTGAGCAGCTGGGCCCGTGAGCCATGGCCGCTGAGCCTGTGTGTCCGGAGCCTGTGCTCCACAACTGGAGAGGCCACAGCGGTGAGAAGCCCGCGTACCGCAAAAAAAAAAAAAAAAAAAAAAAACCTGTGCTACATCTCTAAAACCCTTTTTGTTTTTATTAGCTCCACATATCACTGGATTATTATAGTGTGTCTGCTCTCTCTCTCTGTTGAGTGTCTATTTGTATCAACATTACTTTGGTATAGATTTCCTTCTGAAGGTGGGCATTAATTAATTGTGGAATAATTCTTTTTAAGAATAGTTTCTATCTATACCCTTCCTTTTGACTGTTTTCAAACTTGCTACGTGGTACTTCATTTCATTGCATTATTTATTTTAGGGCTGTAGAGGTTCTGGAGGACCACCTATTCTTATCCCCTTATTGTGTAGCCAGGTGAGGTTATCTGACACTAGCTAAACTTCTCTTATTTTTAACCAATAATAATTTCCATTAGCAGTTCCAGTAATAGCCTCAATGTGGTAAAATATTTTGAAAATACATAATAATAACCTTTCACAGTATAGTGGATGCCTACTAAGTATTAGATGCTGTGCTAGACATTTGATGTGTATTAGCTGTGATTCTCGAAATGACCTGTCAAGGCATTATTAACCCTATCTTACAGAAGAGGAAATTGAGGCTCAGATGTTCAACAAATTGCGGTGACATCATAGGGCTTGTTTATGTGGATACAAACCTGTGTTTCTTTGCTTCATAATTTATACTTTTCCCCTATACCATGGTCTGGTCCTTTTTTACTTCAAAGTGATTTGGGGGGAGGGGTTGGTCGAAAGACATTTTGCATAGTTGAAATGCATAAATTTTGCTACCTTTTTTCCCCAAAATTAGAAACACAGGAAAATCTTTTGTATGGAAAATATCTCAGTGCAAATCTGCAACGCTCAATCATGTGCAGCACGCTTACAAGTCTCAGAGATACAGGTTAACTATCCTTTTCAAAGGATACCCTAACAAAATGTGAACTATTTTCCCTGCCTAAATAGACTCCCCACTTGCATTCCTTTTGATCAGTAAAGAAAGGGGTGTGTGGAAAACATGATGAGATGAAGATTACAGCATCACCTCATTTGAAACTGGAAAACGAACTTGGATGACATACTCTTCTTAAGAATGTCATAGTGGGGGCAGACCCTGTTGAAGCCCAAAGCTAGTCTAAGAGAGGATGCTTAATAAATCTCAAGTTCTTTTATGACTTTTCCCCCCACTCTTTTCTGGTTTTTAAATTCTTTGGTTCATGGCCCTATGCCACTGGTGGAGAGTCAAGGAATTGCTTCTGATGAAAGTTAACCTTTGCTCAGGCCATGGCTGGCTGAAGAGGATTGTACGAATGGGAAGAGAAGAGAGCATGTTGAAAAAGGGGGCACAACCAGTGTGATGATTTAGTTAACACACTAAAAGACCTACCTGGAATTTGTAGTTATTTTAGTTGTGTGTGTTTGATAGATCCAAGTGTGTCTGTGTATGTTTAAATTCTTCACTGAAAAATCATTTCCTCTTATATTTTTCTGCTTATTCCCAGAGCTGTTTGTGATGTTGTGGGAAAGCCGATGGTATTTTTTAAAACAAATAGGACTAAAGAAATATTTTATGAATGAGCGAGAGAATGCTCTTATTTTTTTTATCAGTTTGTTTTTTTCTAGTTAGTATCACGTGAAAAGGAAAAGTTCTGTCACAAAAGATGGAAGTCTCACATAAGTAATATTGTTCAGTAATGTTTACGTGTTTCTCCTGGGTTTGCACAGTGGTTACTGAGTCTCATCAGAGAGTAAGAGGAGAATGTAGCCTTCCGAGTAGTTGATTTGGAAAATATAACAGAACGTTTGGATATAAATGTTTCCCGCTCACTGCTTAGTGAGTTTTCTGCCTGTGGGAGTAGTTTTTTTTTTTTTTTTTTTGAATGAATGGAAGGAAAAGGCATAATTCCTGTTAAGGATTTTTGTGCAGAAGAAAATCAGAATTCTTTTCTAAATATATAACGTGTTTTGAGCAGATGGAACATACCTTTAGGTATCTTGCGTTGAACACGAAGTGTATTAACATAGCAAAGACACTTAATTATAGATTTACACCAGCAGTCAGCAGAAATTAAACATTTATAAAAAGTCATAGTTTAGGTTAGTGAAGTTGCATAAAGAGGTTTGCTACAAATTTTGCAAGCTTGCCTTTTCCAAGAATGCATTGACAGTGTCTTTTTTAAGTTAACTTTTGTGTCCACACTGCCCAGCACATAGGATTTGCTTATTGAATGAATATATAAAAGAACAAGAATTAGGCATCAGATATGGTCTGTCAAGACTATATCCATACTGGTGGTGATTTTTTTTTTTTTTTTTTTTTTGCGGTACGCGGTCCTCTCACTGCCGTGGCCTCTCCCGCTGCGGAGCACAGGCTCCGGACGCGCAGGCTCAGCGGCCATGGCTCACGGGCCCAGCCGCTCCGCAGCATGTGGGATCTTCCCGGACCGGGGCACGAACCCGTGTCCCCTGCATCGGCAGGCGGACTCTCAACCACTGCGCCACTAGGGAAGCCCCTGGTGGTGATTTTTAATCATGGTTAGTGTATGCATTTGTAGGTCATGGCTGCAGAACAAATAGTTCCACATGTAGCTGTTTCAAACAAACATTTATTGTATCAATTTTTGTGGGTCAGGAGTCCAGGAGCAGCTTGGCAGGGTGATCTGGCTCTTGATCTCTGACAAGGCTGAAATCAGGCTGCTAGGGTATTGGCTGGAGCTGCCATCATCTCAAGGCTGGATTGGGGGAGCAGCTGCTTCCAAGGTCACTCAAGTGGTTGTTGGTAAGATTTAGCTCCTTGCATGTCATTGGAGCCAGGGCCTCTGTTCCTCACTGGGTATGGTCCGGAGACCCTCTTCTGTTCCTTGTTACGTTGGCCTCACTGTAAGGAAGCTCACAACATGGCAACTCACTTCCATCAGAGGGAGCAAGTGAGAGCAAGACAGAAGTCGTAGTCTTCTGAGACCTAATCTTGGAAGCGACACCTCATCACTTTGGTCGTATTCTAGTCTTGCAAATTGAATCACTGAGCCCCACACTGGAGGGGAGGAGATGGCAAAAGGAATGAATACCAGGAGCTGAGAATGGTTGGAAGTCATTTTAGATGCTGACCACAGAGTCAGAAGTGGGAACAGATGGTGTCCTGGGAGCACCTCCACAGGCAGAAGTGGGCACCCCTACTTCACAACATGGTTCCCTCTTACATAGGCGTTGGCTCATGTCACATTTATTCCAAGTGTGTTTGTGTGAATTCTCCCTTATGAGATGGAGTTCCTTAATGACAGGGACCTCGTCCTGTTTAATTTTGTGATTGCAGTACGTGAGCTGTTTGGCACGTAAATATTTTGAAAATAATGGGACCCATGAATTAGAAAAGTTGCGTTCAGAGCTGGACTAGGTGGTATTTGTTCTCTTAATTTGGGTTTTCCTGAAAGCAGAGCTGGAAATATGGGTTGGAAGGCAAGTCGTTTGAGAGGTGATCTCAGGAAGCAGGAATGAGGGCAAAGGTGGGATGTGAAAGGAAAGTCTATATGAGATCCCTGCAGTGGGTACTGGGGTGTCACTCCACTGGGATCTCCTGAGACACGCATGGAAAGAGCACCACCCCAGAGTCATCCATTGGAAGGACTCCTACAGGAAGCTGGAGCGTCTCCACCACTGGCTTCAGTCTCTTAGGTTGAAGGTTGTCCCAGAGGAATTAACCCCTCCTCACTCTGGGCTTGGCAGGCTCCCTTAGTCTTGAGGAACGCCTGGGGCAGAAGTAGAAAAATGCCGAATGGGTGTGTTTAAGATGCGACACCATTAGTAACAGGTTGGTCTGAGCTTGCTCTGCGTCCCCACTGCAGCTGAGGCTGATGTTGGAGGGAGAATGGCGTGGGCCCTCAGGAAGGAGATGCAGACCACCCGTGGTGTCTGCTACACTGGCAGAGGGGGACGGCGGCCTGATCACATGTGGAACCTTAGACCTTGATGGTCAAAGTGGGAAAATGAGGGAGATCAAAGACCTATTTGGTCCCTCCCTGGGATGTAGATGGATAAATCCTTTTGTACAGTAGTTTCTGGAAGATTTATTTTACTTTACTATTTTACTTTACTATTTCCACTTGAACAAAAGGAAAAGAGAGCTGCTGACCTCAGTTTTGAAGAGTTTTTAATTGCCCTCACATGTGCCAGTCAATGTCAGTGTTGTCTGGAGCAAGAGATTAGAAGTTCCTGTGCGTTGTCTTTATCAGGAAGACACATATTGACTGATTGCCTTCCTGGTGTTAAATCTCATTTACTTTTTATCTAATTTTGAATCTAGTACTGTGCGTTTGCACAAGGAGAGCCCTTATGCCCATATTATTGGAGGAAGATCTTTTGATTGTGCTTTTTATGAAATTGGAATGTCCTTGTTTGAAGTACTGACCTAGACAAGAGTTGTGGTTACATGGTTACATGGCCAGCTGTTAAATGTGGTCTTTTAAAAAATTTGAAAAATTCATAAAATACCAAAAATATAGAGATTGACGTAACACACACCTCTGTAGCTGACATCTAGAATTAAGAAATGTTTACATTTTGTCATTTTCCTTCCAATAGTGTTTTTAATGAAAGCAATTGAACATTTTAATAAGCAAAAAAAACCACAAAGAACTTAAAACATAAAAGAAGTATGACTGAAAACTTCTCTCCAGGCCTTTGTTCCCTTATCCCACACTCCCTCCCAGAAGCAACCCCATCATAATTTTAGTATGAATATTTCCAGTCTGTGTTTTTATTCTCTCATAAATATTTTACAACTCCCCTCCCCCACTCAGAATTGTTTTTTTAATATATTTATGTTTATTCAAATAGATTTAATTCATTCATTTCAAATCCTGGCTAGTATTTCATCTTATGGATATGCCACAATTTCTTTTATCTTTTCCCTTAATAACAGACATGTTAGCTATGTTAGCTGTTTTGAGGGGTTTTTTTTGGTTTTTTTGTTTTTCTATTATAAGAATGCTTCAGTGGAAATTCATGTACGGATTTCTTGCTGCCTGTGTGTAAGGATTTTAGGGTAAGTGCCAAGAAGCAGAATTCCTGGGTTATATTGTAGACAACAATACATTTTCAATGTAATACATTGAAATACATTTTCAGTGTATTAGGTATTGCTAACATTTTGCTAAAGCTTTTGAACTTCTACACTTGAACATTTCTACAGCAGACTGCTGCTTTCCCTCATACTCTCCAGGACCTGGTATTTTAAGACTTTTTAAATTTTTGCTATTCTGATGGGTGTAAAGTGATTATTTTGCTCTTTTATTTTGCATTATACTAAAGAGGTCGTGTATCATTTTATGGCTAGTGGCCATTTGGTTTCATCTTACCTAATTTGTTGGGTCACATCCTTTGCCCATCGTTTTTATTTTATTTCCTTTTTTTATTAATTTATATATTTTATGTATTAGGAATATCTTATTTCAGTCTCTCCCTTCCTTTAAAATTTATGACATCATTCAGAAGGCTTAAGTTTTGATACAGTCCAGTTTATCAATCTTTTTACAAGAGTTTTGCTTTTCATACCTGTTTAGAAAATATGTTCCTATTCATAGGTCATAAAAATATCTTAGATTTCATTTTTTCTTCTAAAATTTTTAAAGTTGTGTTTTGACATTTAGTTTCTCATTCTTCTTATTTTTTTTCTTAGTGTGGTGTGTGGTGTGGATTAAGTTTATTTTTCCAGGTGGAAAGTGATTTTTCACCATACTGAATTAGTGTATCTTTTCTTCCTGTTTGTTATTCTATCTCTATTTTTTGCTACCTTCCCATCTGTGTAAGGATCTGTTTTGGGGTTCTCTAATTGCCCCAGTCTCTTTATTCTCTTGTGAATATCACATGATTTAATTACTGCAGTTTTATAATAAATCTTAACTTCTGTAGGGCCAGTCCCCTCTTCCTGTTCTTTTATTCAGACTTGATTTGTATATTTTTGGCTATTTAGACTTCTCAATGAATTTTAGAAATCATTTGTCTAAGTGCACCAAAACAAATATACTTAGAATTTCGATTAGAATTCTAATGGCTCTTCAGATTAATTGGGGAAGTATTTGAGTCTTCCCATCTATGTACAGTAGATGTCTCCTATAATTCTGGTATGCATTTGTGCCCATGGAAGTATTTTACAATTTTCACCATATAGACCTTGTTCATCCTTTTTTTTTTAAACTGTGTTTTCTGTACATTTATTCTCTTTTTAATTAGCATATACATTGCATTAGTTTAAGTTGTACAACATACTGGTTTGATATATGTATATGTTGTGAAATGATTACCACGAAAAGTTCAGTTAACATTCATCTCCTCACACAGTCATAGATTTTTTTCTGTGATGAGAACTTTTAAGATGTAATCTCTTAGCCACTTTCAAATATACAACATAGTGTTATTAACTGTAGTCACCATGCTGTGCATCACATCCCCAGGACTGACTTACAACTGGAAGTTTGTACGTCTGACCACCTGCACCCATTTTGCCCACCACTCACGCTCTGCCCCTGGCAACCACCACTCTGTTCTGTTTCTTTGGGTTCAATTTTTTAGATTCCACGTATAAGTGAGGTTATACAGTATTCGTCTTTCTCTGACTTATTTCAGTGAGCATAATGCCTTCCAAGTCCATCCATGCTATTGCAGATGGTAAGGTTTCTTTCTTTTTTATGGCTGAATAGTATTCCCTTGCAGATATATCTTCTTTATCCATTTATCCATCAGTGGACACTGAGGTTGTTTCCATGTCTTAGCTGTTGTAAATAATGCTGCAATGAACATGCAGGTGCAGAAATCCTTCCCCAAATCCAGCATATGACTGGAATGGGGAAACAGTTAATAAAGGTTAGTTATTAATGGTATCCAGGTGGCTCTCAGGAACTGCTTATTTCTTGCACCTCTAACATTGACCCACTTCACTTCTAGTTATAAACTCTATATAATTGATTGTGTGAGAATTTTGAGCATTTTCTACATTTGTGAATGAACACAGCAATGGAGCCTAGACCCGGGAGTTCCAGGCTTTGTGGGATCACTGATGACTCAGATCCCCTGACGCACAGAAAGAAATCACACGTAGCAGAAGCATACAATAGGTACTTCCAGTTACCCCATTACAAGGCAAATCTTGGGCTAACCTCTGTGAAAGTAACTGAGCAGTGACTACAGACTAGAAGCAGATGGCCTCATCGCCGGCCTCAGAACAGACCTGGCCCTGCTTTTTGTTACCCCTTCTGTCGTGTATCCTGACTGCGTTATAAAAGCGCCGTCCACCCATGGTGACACAGTGACTTTCCCATGCTGTCAGTGCACTTCCACTCTGATTGTCCCAGCCCCCTGGGGGAATGCAAAATAGGAAGGAAACATGCTAAACAATCAATGAACAAAGTTGTTTTTTTTAAAGTGAGAGGATGGGAAGTGGTGGGAGGGAAGTGCTGAAGCATGGGGAATAGAATGAGGGCAGACGACAGAAAGACAGAAGCAGAGGAAGCGTTTGGGAAGAAAAACAAGAAAGGCTGCTGACAAAAAAAATACTCCAGCAGAAAAAGGAAAAGGCGTTCCTTGCCAAGAAAAACGTGCTAATCTTATGCAGCTGAAACAGATATTTAAAGAAACATTGTAAGACTTTTGTCTTTAACTCCTTAATACAATACTTACTCTTGAAAAAATACTTAACCCTAAAGCACTCCTAGAGGAATCAGAGGTATTCCGTGATTTCCAGTAAGGAGCAACACTTCTCTAAGTGTGAACCTTTCTTCTCGTGCAACAACAACAAAAAACTAGGGTAGCATACTTTACTGTCTAAATCAAATTGCAAGGTCCTCAGAGGAGAATAAATATTTTTGTGAATATACGTTTTTAAATAGTTAACAGTTATACATAGCACTTCCTGTGACCCAACTCTATTGTATATTACATGTATTAACCACTTAAATCCTCCTTACAGCTTTATGAAATGGGCATTTTTACTGTCCCCATTTTACAAATGAGAAAATAAAGGTATAAAGAGATTTGAAATGTAGCTGATATCACAGAGATGGTAAGAAGTGAAGCTGGAATTCAAATCCAGGAAGAGTGGCCACACTGTCTGTGCTTTTAATCACTACCCCAAAGGGTCTCTCACTGGTCATAATCCGTCAACAATAAGATATATTGAACTACGTATTGAGGGTAGCACTGATTTATCAGTTTGGCTTTTTAAATTCAGTGACCTCAAGTATGCTGAGATATTTGGTAAAGGACGAGCAAATACCTGCTAAACCCAAAACCTGACTGCTGTATTAAAAGTACAATTCTAAGGGAGCCATAAACATGTGACTTACAGTCTCACTCATGTCCTGGTTTCCAGAAGAAAGAGCCCTTACGTAGCACAGCCTTCTCCCTTCCACCACTGCTGTCGTTCACTTTGAAGAGTGTGAGATGTTCAAGGACCATGCTGTCCCCATTAGATATTTTTCCACTTGTACTTAAATCATTCATTTCATGTGATATTGCACTCAGTGACAAGCTTTCACCTGGCTTCCCCAAAACCAGTGGCTGCATTTAATTCACTCTTTAGTATCACTACTTTCTAATTATCTTTGAATCTGATCAAAAATAGATGGTAAGATAAAGATACTCCTTGGAAAATTGTTGCATAGTCTAAGGACTCCAGTGGAGGCAGCTGTTTTGCCCATTTTACAGATGCAAACATCTGTGGGTCTTTGGGACCTTTTCCACTATGAGCAGGTGCCTTCCACACATGCTATGCACCCCACAGGGCAAAGCCTAGCAAGTGGAAACCCTAGTGGAGAAGTCAAAATTCGATGTTTTACATTCTCCAGATAAAAGTGGGCTTTGTTTCAAGAGTGGCAAATGGAATTATAGCAATGTGACCTGAACATGAGGATCTTTCTTTTTTTTGTACCTGTTTAAAAAGTTTATGTCTTCTAAGCATCCAGGGCCTTATTAAAGAGAAGGAGTGACAAGATGACCTTTCACCCATATACCCCCCCACCCAAGAATTTATAGTGATCTGCCTTGTGGTTAAAAATAAAAAACACATGGTTGTCATTGTGTTATGGTTTAGCAGTGTTGTATCAGGTATTCAGTGTTGTAATTATGATTGGCTACGTGTGTAGGCACTTCAGCTCTTTCACGTAGGAATCTCTGATAAGCAGCTACAAGATGAGGGAGAGAGATCAGTTAAACAGTATACTACCCTCATCTGCAAAGCCAGGCTGCTTTCCCTTTCCTGGGTCCCTGACCATTCTCCCCATGGCTGCTAGAACAGATGAAACAAATCAGAATGGCTTTGAGGAGTCTAGTTCATCCCTCTGCTTAATTTAAACCCCAATCAAGTCTAATTATCAGAGCCATATTACTTGCCAGCAATAATTTGCTTTGGGTACAACTCAGAGCTATGTTGAAAATTTTATTTTGCCTTCAGAAAATTGGTTTACCTTTAAATTTTTCTCCCAGATTTCCCTGTGGAAAATTGGTCCTCTTAATTTCGGTATCTTGTAATTTTTCTCATTAAAAAAAGTGTGGCATGTGATATCATTAAATTTTTTTTCTAAATTGAAGTGACTTAAGTGGGTTGACATATGTGCTGCAGTATAATTGTGCTGTGTTTTTGGAGCTCAAGTCAGTAATTACATCCATAAACTTATTGTCTATGGTAAAATATGTTAACCAGTCATCGACATAAAATTCATTAATTTGAATCAATATGTAATGTTCTAAAATGCTCTAACAAAGGATCATTGACTGACGGGTATAATGCAGTCGAAGACCCAAACATTTCTCTATGAACGGCAGTAAACGTAAACATTTTCTAAATAGCAAGTCAATACTGTGATTCCCAAAACGCACACATTACGAAGCCTGCAAGAAATTTGAACTATGACATGATTCCAGTAATTGAATGTTTTTAAAACAGGGTATCCTGTAAAGAAGATGTGACACATATACACAAAGGAATATTCCTCAGCCATAAAAAGAAACGAAATTGAGTTATTTGTAGTGATGTGGATGGACCTAGAGACCGTCATACAGAGTGAAGTAAGTCAGAAAGAGAAAAACAAATACCATATGCTAACACATATATATGGAATCTAAAAAAAATGGTTCTGAAGAACCTAGGGGCAGGACAGGAATAAAGACGCAGACATAGAGAATGGACTGGAGGACACGGGGAGGGGGAAGGGTAAGCTGTGACAAAGCGAGAGAGTGGCATGGACATATATACACTACCAAATGTAAAATAGCTAGCTAGTGGGAAGCAGCCGCATAGCACAGGGAGATCAGCTCGGTGCTTTGTGACCGCCTAGAGAGGTGGGATAGGGAGGGTGGGAGGGAGACGCAAGAGGGAGGAGATATGGGGATATATGTATATGTATAGCTGACTCACTTTGTTATAAAGCAGAAACTAACACACCATTGTAAAGCAATTATTCTCCAATAAAGATGTTAAAAAAAACCCACCAGGGTATGCTGGATATTTTTGATCTTTACAACATGCAGCTAACTTTCAGAGAGGGTCTTGGAATTTCAAACCCTCAAATGCATCGTGCCTCATTACCGATGTGGATGCTGAGGTCCAGAGAGGCTGAGTGACTGGTGGGGAGGAGACTGGCCCCCAGGTGATCTTTTCCTGACGCCCCTCAGAGACTGCTAGAGCTCCCTTCTCCATGGAATCTTAGCGGATTAGATGCAGCCTAGCTTTTTTACTTTCCTAATGTTGAATAACTTTAAAAGGCAAATTGAAATGTGCCAGGGTTGGGAAATAAATTTCAATTCAAAGCAAGAATTTCATCAGGAATCCAATCCCAGGGTTTTCTTTTGACTTGAGACTGCAGACCTACCAAAATTACATTAATGTGAAACCCTGACGAGAGAAAAATCCCTGTCATTAAATATGTGGTGCTTCACAGATAATACCTGGTTCACCCTTTCAGCATTTCTGGGAAGCGAGAGCCAGATAAGAAAAGTACCGTGTGGCTTCCCAGAGGTGTGTCCGCAGGGCTCAGTGCTAATGCACACCCCAGATTCAGTACAGCAAGGGCCATTTTGAAGGTGGAACAGCACATGCTGTGGAAGAAACTGGGACTTGGAAGAGGAGATAGAAGGGGAGTAGCCACTGTGGCTGCTGCTGTTAACTTGTGCTCAGTGATGGAGTGGGTACCTCTTATCTTTTCTTTGATGTCCAAATCACTTCGCACCTTTCTCCCTCCCGCTCCCCTCCACTTTCCCCCTCCCCCTACTCTCCTCTTCTCTCTACTCTCCCCTTCCCCTAACTCTGTCCCCTCCCTTCTCCCCACTCTCTCCCCCTCTCCCTTTCCCCACTCTTCATCCTTTCTCTTCCTTCCTCTCCACCCTCCCACCTCCTTTCTCTCTCCCTCTACTCCCCTCCTCTGGGGACCTGCATCCCCCTTCTGTCCTCTGGGTGTCCGATCGGGTTTGGGCCAGTGGGGGAGCAGGCGATTGGAGGAAAGGAGGGAGAAATAAAGCAAGTGATGGAAGTCATTTTTCTCTGTCTCCCTTCCCCAGCATCAGTCCAGGCTGGCTGAATGCTCTTCTGAAGGTGACCCTCTGTACCCAGCTCTCTGATTCAGGTTCTAGAAGCAGCTCCCTCCCTTTTGCCTCTTCTGGCCTAAAGGAGGTGAAGGAGCCCTACTCCTAAGTGATTCCCTTATGAGAATTTTCTCAAACTGCCTGGTCTGAGGGTGCCCTCTGTTTCCTGCAGGAACCCTGTGGATGAGCTGGTGCATCATATAAATACATATGCTTCATTTATTGGTTTCATAATTATTTAAAATTATTTTTCCAGCATCCACCAAATGCCAGAACCATTGAGACAAAGCTCCTGGCTTCATAGAGCTTATAGAAAAAAAGATAAACACATACAATGTACCGTCAGGCAGTAATAACTGTTAGGAAGTAAAGGAGGACAAGGGGGAAATGGAGTGATGGGGGGGGGAGTCCTCTTTGAAGAGGGGACAGGTGAGGTTTCCTGAGTGGAGCAAATAGGCATACTTTGCAAAAATACAAAAAAAAAAAAGGAGTGTTTTCCAGTGAAGGGACTCTCGGGGACCCTGGGAAGGTGCTTGGAGGGCTCTAGGAACAGCACAAAGACCAGTGTGGCCAGGGTGAGTGAGGGGTTGGGGGGAGCCGTTGGCATCCAGAAAAGGCACAGGGCTAGGTTGCCTGAGGCTTTACAGCAGCAGTCCCCAACTTTTTGGCAGCAGGGACCACTTTCATGGAAGACAGTTTTTCCATGGTCGGGGTGGGGGTTAGGGTTCAGGCGGTAATGCAAGCAATGGGGAGCAGTGGGGAGCGGTGGGGCGCGGCAGATGAAGCTTCGCTCACTCACCTCCTGCTCTGCAGCCCAGCTCCTAACAGGCCTCGGGCCAGTATCGGTCCGCAGCCCGGGGGTTGGGGACCCCTGCTTTACATGACCTGGAAGGACTTGGTGTGAGTGGAAGGAAAAGGTATGGAGAGTTTGGAGAAAAGTGATATCATATATATTTTATTAGGGTGGCTTTGTCTGCTGTTGGAAAGACAGCCTCTATGGAGGACAAAAGTAGCGAACGGGGATGGGAGCCTATTGCTGGTGTCTGGATGGCTGGGATGGTGTTATCGGTTGAATTGTGTCTCCCCTCAAATATATTGAAGTCCTAACCCCTCTACTTGAGAATGTGTCCTTATTTGGACATTGGGTCTTTACAGTTGGTGATCAAGTTACAAGGAAGTTTTTCAGGTGGTCCCTAATCCAATATAACTGATTGGACGCAGAGACAGACACGCAGAGAAGAAAGGTGATATTAAGAGACGTGGGAAGAGGGTGGCCGTCTAGAGGCCAAGGAGAGAGGCCTGGAGCAGAGCCTTCCCTCACAGCCCTCAGGAGAAACCAGCCTTGCTGACACTTTGACTTTAGATTTCTAGCCTCCAGAACTGGGAGACAGTACACTTCTGTTTTCTCAGCCCCTCCATTTGTGGTATTTTGTCCCAGCAGCCCTAGGAACCAAATACAGGTAGCTTGGATGAGACTGACAATGGTAAAAGTAAGAAAGGTTGAATTTTGAAATACATTTTGAAGTTAACACCAGGAAGACTTGCTGATTGGTTGGATAGGGGTCGTGGGGTTGATATTTGGCCCATGGGAACTGAATTTAAGGACAAGATGGTCAGTGACTCCTAGGTCATTGGGTGAGTGGTGGTGCCCTTTGCTGGAGATGAGGAACACCGAGGAGGGCAGACCTGGGGGACAAACGTCCAGAATTGGGTCAGGGACGTGTGAGTTGACAGTCCCTGTTTGTCATCTCAGAGTAGGCAGTTGGCATTGAGGGGGGAGATGTTACGGCAGAGTCATAAACGGTGACCACCCCTCTTCCCACGACAAACACTGCAGAGCCTGGGCTGTTCACGCCTATCAGCTGCCACCCGAGGTGCCGTGGACACTACAGGTTGCACACAGATGATTCTAGTCAGTACATAGATGTTTTTATATAACGTTTAATGCATTTTTCTTAATATATAGTAGAACAAAATGTAACTAGCACAACCAAGTCATGATTTCAAGGTGTTGTTACTTAAACCATCATTAAAAATTGAAGTACAGAAGTTTTTAAAATCCAGAGTCATCTTTTTAAAGAAAGCAATTAAGAAATCAATAGTATATGCAGTGGATGTAATAGCACACATAGTACATGGATATGGGGAAAAAATAAATGATCGAAGTTTAGGACACAGCCTAAAACATTCGTAAGGAGTTACTAGGTGAGTCCTATCTCATGAAAGTTTCTCTTGTTTGGGGGGCCATGCCCCTCGGCTTTCAGGGTCTTAGTAGAACCCACACCCCCTACAGTGGAAGCACAGAGTCTTAACTACTGGACCTCCAGGGAAGTCCCCTCATGACCCTTGAAGAACACTTCTTCCTTGGTCTGTTTTTTAACTGCAGGTCAAATCATCAATTCAGTAGTAGAGACCAGCGTTTGTTTAGAAAGGAACTAAACTAGATCAGAAAATAGAGTGCATTGCTTGTAGTATTGGGAGGCATTGTTTCATGACGCAAAATGTATTTCTCAATGAGCATCACAGTGAGAAGTTAGAAAGTCACTGGGTTTGCTTTCATAGGTGGGAGTATCCCTTCCCCTATCCTATTTTGATGACTCTCCTCTTGAGCCAAGTTGAAAAACCTGGGTCTGAAAAGAGACAAGAAAAACATGATGTACTTTCATCTTTACAAGGTTATTAATTATGAAGGTTTTCATAAATTACTGTGGGATTTGTTCCATTGTTTTAGAAGTCTATAATATCATCATCGAAAATGTATTCTAACACATTTCTTCCATGTTCATTTGGGTGTCTGATCCCTATTTTGATACACCTGGTAATTGCTAGATCTCCGCAGCTTGTGAATTCTTCCAGTTGATTTATTTTCATGGAGTATTTTGCCTTTGCGTGATCCTAAATTGCTTTATTGATGTGCAGGGGTGCCGTTACCAGGACCTGTTTGCAGTAGCTTTGTTGTACGTACTTAAGTATAGTGTTAAGTAAGAGCTTCGACTGGGAGTGAAATATATTTATTCAGACAAAAGGGTGTCTCAGAGTTGGGTAAAAATGCTTATTCTTATCCAAGAATGCATGTGATTCTTTTCAGAATTAAAACGCCTTTGAATGGATTTTTAAGAAGTCCTCTAGGAGCCCTTGAAACAATTATGTGATTTTTCTATTTTTTTCTTATATTAAAATATCTAGCTGGAAATGTCTAATGATATATTTCTTAAAAAAATAATGGAACTAATGCCAAAATTATAGATACACTTAGTTTTAAATTTTCCTTGTGGCTCTAATTTTGACATGGAGTCACTTATACCTGATTTAAAGAGTTAAGCATTTAAATAATCTGATGTCAGCCACTGAATTCACTGGGCACCCATTATTTCACACCTGATATATTGTTTTCCACAGAACATTCTTGTAAATATGTTTATGTGATGCAAATGAGGCTAAAGTACTACGCTATCAGATCTGTAATGTTTAAGGAACAATAATTTCTTTAAAAAGTATGATCTGCAGTGTTAAGGGAAGTTTATAATTTCCAAAATGACTTACTTAACAGGAGAAGTCTTGATGAAAGCATTTAGCATGGAGGTGAAATATGCCTCATTAAGTTTCCAGGTTATGTACATGTCAACACTTCTTTTGTCATCTTTCAGTAGTTTATTTACATAACTGAGGGCTGCTACTTTTATTAGTGGTGATCACAGCAAATGATTTTGATAAGTTAACCTAAGCAACATAATGTGCTTCTGTTTCCACGAAACTAATGGTGAGGAATCCAACCCTCCTCCTTCTGCCCCCTCCCCTGGTAGTAAAGAGCCCCTATTTACATATGTAAATAAGTCATTCAGTTGAGAGCCCCTGGGGCCCACCCAGGTCCGATCTGTTATTTTGCTGATGTTGATGGCATTAGCCAGGAGGTAAATGGTACCAGGAGACTGATGTCTTAGACTGGAATGACAGATACCAGAGGCTGAAGGCTGTCATTTAGGAGGAGAAATGGATTCTTGGGACTAAGAATTTTGGAAGAAAATGAAGGCACAAATTTTGTCTTTAATGTTGGCCTGAGAGGTATAATTGAATGTTTTTCTTGAACATGGAAAGCTATACATACAAATTTGTTATATAAGGATGTTGCTTTCCTACCATACCATTTTTGAGGGCCCTGTTTGCTTTTTAAAGAATGTAAAATATTTCACAATTGAACTCATAGAGCTGGCTATGGTCAGGTACCTTCCCTGGCTCTATGAGGGAATCTGGCCTGTAATAAGAAAGGAAAACTTTTAAATGAAGTTCTCCCTAAAGTGAAGAAGGTGACATGTCCAGTTTCTAATGAATTAAATTCTTCTCCAAGGTTCCTATCAAGGACATAGCTATGTCCACCTTTCTACAAAGCCTGAGTAACTGTAGAACACACAGGCCGCCGACCACCACCAACTTTTTTTGTCAACAACAGAATACAGTGTGACTATTTTTGAAAATTAAGATGAATTTCAGACATGAGTCATATGGAGAAAAACTTGCTCTGAGCCATTCAGAATCCCTTTATTTCTATTCCATAAGCAATTCATTAAAATGACATTAATCCTCCAGGCTGTTCTTTGGTTTCTATTAAGATGTATTACTGGAATCTGTGTAAATATATTGATCATCTCATAGGCCTCTTTGTTCATCACAAGCAGACTATTGTTACAGCGTCAGTGTACTTCATAATAAATGAGACTAAGTGGAGACCAGGTTTTGAAAACCCACCCGCCCCCTCCATTCCCCTTGAAGGATGTGCTTGCTCTCTTTAAACCAGCCTTTCACAAAACAGGAGTTTAAGATTGAGAGTCACAGTTTAATATCAACAGCTGCCCCCTGCTGAGTTCATGGTGCAATTAGCTAATTAAAAAATATATAACATTTTTCACCTTGAAGTCAGAAGAAAAGCAATAAACCACAGGCTCCGGATTTAGTTAATTTGCACATTGACTGTAATTGTGTATTTAACGCCAAGATTAATTTTTTTCCTGATGAGTGGGAGCCTGGCACTGTGCACTGGAACTCTTAAATTGGTTGTAATCATTCCATAGGGAGGTTGATAAGGGCAGGTAGTTCTCCAGACATGTTAATGAGGATAAGTATTTATTTACATCTGATAACTTTTTTTTAGGAGAAAAAGCGTTAAACAACTTTCTGATAAACTATTAAATTTAAAGGAGGCTTCAAATCAAGCTAAATAAATAATCTGATTTTAAAAAACCATTTCTCATGTAAAATCTATTGATTCTATTGAATGGGAAATCATACTCAATTTTGTTTGTTTTGTTTTGCCAAACATTCAGTGAATTAATGAGAACAATTTCTGCTGTCAAAGCTTTGGTACATTTTCTAGGTCAACCGAGATTTAAAACTATTGCCTTGCATTTTTTTCAGAAGAGGGTAGGGAAAGAATGCATGCTGGCAGGGCAGTTAGTAGGAAAAACATAATCCTGATGTGCAATCTGCTACTTATAACATTTCCTGTTTGAAAGGTAAGCGTTATACTTTGGATACCGAAGCAGTGATTGTTGGCAATTCAAGTGGGTGTGATTGATCCATGTCTTAAAAGTAACAGAGCGGTTATTCTTAGAAGAAAAAAAGAAAAGAATTCTCAAGTATTATAATACAGACATTGCATTTTTACCTAAGTAGAGGTCTTTTCACTCTCCTCTGTGAGCAGATGCTAATACTCATCTGACAGATATTTCACTCGCTAGGTAGATGCTCACTTGGACCCGGGGCTTTATGCCCAGGGGTTTTCTGAGACCGTCTCTCTGTTGCTTTCATCTCCCCATCCCTGAAGTCAGTGCTCACAGTGGATTGTGCTTGCTTCTTAGATTCTTGTTTACTGTTATCCAGCTTTGAAAGATGGAGAAGTGAAACTCTACCATTCATGGGGGCCCCTATTCCAAACTTTTCCTTTAAAATACAGTTGCTTGGGTTTGTGTGTGTGTGTGTGTGTGTGTGTGTTTGACATGGAATGAGTGATGGGAGGTGTTAAGTCTTTCTACCTGATCCATTTGTCCAATATATATACAAGGGTTTGTCTAAGGAAACGACCACCCTTCTATACAGGTTAGGTTATAAACTTAATGTTCAATCTCTGTTCCATCCAATAAAACTTAACTGCATTCAGGGGCAGAGTTTTTGGTGGCTGCCAGACACCAGGAATTCTGCCAGGATGAAGAAGAGAGGAGCTTCTGAGGCAAGAGAGTTTTCTTGGTTTTGGGGAAGACGGTGATTTCCGTGTCTTTTTGGTGATATCCAAATGGGCGGCAAGTCTAAGAATGCCCCTTACTGCCTTCTGCTGTTCTAGGAAGATTGACTTCATGTTCAGGGAAATCATGCTCCAGTTTTCCTTAGTATTCTTGAAATACAATTAGGGGCAATATCAGGTAACAGGAAAGTGCAGATTTGATGGGAAATGTGATACTGGGCTGTGTTCATGACTTTATCACACACGTGCATATACAAGGCTATTTTTAATAAAATGACTTGCGCGTGGCATGTGGTCTTGTGGGGGAAATCATGTCATGTCTTTTTATTGTTGGATTTTAGCTGAAACAGACAAGTACAGTGCCGTTAAATGCTGTCCCTCTCCCTTTTCCGACCATTTTCCCATCATCCCACGCCCCACCTTGTCCTCTCCCACCTCGTTCATCCCCATCTTCCATTCCCTGTCAGGAAGGGCAGCCTCCGAAGAGCCATTTCAACTCAGCCCGACATCACCAGAGACTAGTGGACCCAGCTGCTTCAAAAGTGAGTGTGTCCTGTCGCATGGTGCATGGCGGTGTGGTCCTTGTGAGGAAAAGGGTGTTGTGAGTTTTTATTTATGCTGGTGTATTTGAAGGCTTTAGAGGAGGCAAAGTCTTCTCTATTAATCAAAGGCCATTCACACCAAGGGAGTTCTGGCGTTGAATCACCAGACCTGAAAACAAGCAAAACCCTGATAAGTAGCACCTGCTGGTTTCTGTGGTGTAAATACTCCCACCGCGGCCAATTTCAAACAGCAGTTTGACAAAAGCAACTTCAGAGCCGAGAAGAGATGCCCAGTGGAGCTCTAACATATACAGATCCAATTGACACAAATCCTAGTTAAAATATAGCAGAAAATTAGGAAGTGAACCAATTTTGAGTATCTCTTACCTTTGTTTTCAATATAATGTATTTCATTGGAAGTTTAGATATTTTTAATCAATTAATGACTGTATTTAACAACTGGCTTGTAAAATTCCTGGAAATTTACCAAGCTGGTGTGGGTGGGCTCCAGCACAGCAGTTCCAGGTGTGATATATTCGTTGAGAATAGTCTTCAGTCATTTTGGTCATGCCCAACTCTTACGATCTACAGAAAAGTGGCTGAGGTTTTGAGCAAGGATTTGCTGTTCCCACACAGCGCAAGTAAGTCGCAGGCCAGTTCTGCTGCACACAGACTTTTATTAAACAGACATTTCCTGGCAAACAGGCACAAAGCATTGTGCCTGTCCTATAAACTCAGTGAAGTCCCTGCTCTCAGGCCTTTCAATAAAGTGCTCCAGCCAAATCTCGTTGGAAGGTTCCACTTAAGGTTGATGACCTGACAACTTTCCGGAGGCAGGATTCTCTCATTTTTATGGTGGGCATCATGCAATGGGGCTTCTGTGCCCCAGCTGCTGGACATAAGGCCATTGAACAGTTGGGCCTCGGGTGCCAGTCCTAAGGGTCCAAGTTACAGACCTTCATAGATTCTTACGCGCTGCTCATGCAAGGGCAGAGAATATCTCTAAATTGACTTTGCCGATTCACTTACCTTAAAGACCGCTAGTTTCAACAATGAAATCCCGTTTCTAACATCCTGAGAACGCTGATTTTGACTTCGGCAATGAAAACCCATTTCAGTATGCCAATTAGCAAAATCTCGGGTGTGACTGAGATGCAGATACCTCTGATGTAATGCTAGTTGACCACCCTGGGGGAGGGGGAGTCCATCCTGATCAGGGCTACGGACTGGGTATAGGGTATAATTTTAACCAATACATAATATCACACTGCATGTGTGGTAGTATTTGAAAGTGGACTCCAAATGTCATAGCCTTTTGTTACGTTTATTAAGTACCTGGGGTGCCCCCCGCCCGCAAGCTCCAGACAGCTCACTTTGGGTGAGGACCCTTGTGATGAAGTTATGAAAGTTCTGTTAGGATGTGAGGGAAAAAAATCAACTAGCTCTGAATAAGGTGAATGGATTCATTATGTGAATCTTGCTAAAGGAGAGCACAGCTCAGAGTACAGCAGGTCCTTCTCAGACCCCGCCGAAGAGTTTTCATTAACGAGGCACTAAAACATCCTGTGGTTAAGCACACTGTTAATGTGCTTAACCGCTTATAGAGTGGTTAATCCACTGTTATACCCAGCATGCACCTCTGGTTTAAGGACTCAACTCAGCGTGTGCTTTTGTTCCTCCTCTTTCTTTTTTCCTGTGTTCATTTCATTCTGCTTGGCATTTTCAGAAGTCCTGTGCCTCACGCATGCAAAGAGTTGTATATTACACTGTAAATGAGCTGCGTTTCTTCTGTTGAGTCTTTTTGTGGTTCCATTTTGTCTTGAGTGAGAATCATGGCTTCTTTTTCTAGACACACTCTTAGAGGAACTCATTAAACTGCTCTAAAGAAAACGTCTGGTGCCTTAATGTGCTGTGTGAATAGGTTCAGCCAGTGTTAACAAATAGGCTTTAAAGGTCAAATCCTTTCCTCCCCCAAATACTGCAGGACTAGGAATTCGAGAAAGGCCTAAATTTTTTCCCTAATATTAGGAACTGATGGGGGAAACTACATTTCTTGTGTGGATAGGTTACTTGGACAACAAATAGCAAATGGAAATATGCATCAGTGTAGCCAGTGACCTTTTGTTGTAAGTACATTGGTGCTTAGAATCTGCACTGTATTTTCTTCAACTCAATAATCTGAGTTGTAGTAAAAAAAAAAACCCTGGGTCAGTAACAATTTACAGTAAACCGGCTGCCACATCTTTTGAGAACACTGATTTTGTTGAGTCGGCATTGTAATCTGGAAAGAAGTGTGATCAAATAGAGATACTCAGTTTCCCATTAGCAATACAGAGGGGCGGGAAGAATATCCTTGACTGGGTTGTACATTGGGCTTTGTCATAAACCAGCTCTATGGCCGTGGGCAGCCACTTATCACTGAGCCCCCATTGCTCAAGGTTTTCTCTTCTATTAAATGAGAGTTTATTAAATGTTCCCTTAGTCAAATTATGGAATTATGTTTCTTTCCCATCAAGGCTATTTATAACTAGATACTTCACCGTTTAGTCTGAGATTTTTGAATAGCATTTCTCAATCCTAAAATCCCTCTACAAACGGCATCCTTTCTCTTGACTTGCAAGGCATTATTTTTGGGTGGTCTTCTATCAGTGTCTTCAACGGATGTTAATTTTTAAAACAGAATTACTTACTTTAAAGCTATGGGGGAAAATATGGACCAGAAATACGGTGCTCATTTTCTGCTCAAGGAGTTGGCTTTTTTTTTTTAGCCTGAATTTTTTTAATCTTAGTCTTCGAAAGCCTTCGAAAGTGCTTTGAGCATAGGAAAACAAGCTTTTAAATCTGTTTTATTTGAATAAGAGTTAAAGAGTTAGAGAGAAATCAAAGGTAAGTAATGTACCTCTGATTGGCTAAACTTGTCCACTGGGAATTTCTAAAATGTCTTTTGTTTGGAGAATATGCTCACCTGTCTATCCCCCAGTATGAATGCTGTAACACATTAAATGAACAAAGAATGAAGAAAACGGGCAATAGGAATAATAGTTCAAAGACCACAGAGCAGTTATTTGTGGAGCTGGTAAAGGCTTCTGTTAAATAAAAATCAATTTGATATGGGAGCGTCGGGGACAGGATCTGGGGAGACAGGAGGTGGACAGAAGATAACACGAGAGTGTACAGAGGATTAGTTTTCAAACCTCCTGGCATTTCAGCACAAAAGAATAATGAAGATTTATTCTAGATGAACTGTCATTTTTCCTTGGAAGCTTTGCTGATCCAGAATAAATAGGTTCATAGAGACTGTATTGAAATTTTGAGCATGTGACAGTAAGTAGCGGTGGGCATAGCATCTAATACCTTTCAGAACCAGAAAGTGCTGTAACATTCTATCCTCTTAAAAAACAAACCAAACTCTCCCAATGGACAGGTATTCCAGCTAACCAAAACCCTGCATATAATTCTAAGATACATTGTTTCAGTATGCCATAGGGCTTGAAAATCGTTTATACTAATTCTCAGCGATTTCTCTACCTTTTTCTAATGAGAATAAGGTTTGTAAAACCTGGGCTCCCCTGCTGGGAAAATCAGCCCAGAGCTATCTCAGAGCAGATGGTCTTCTTTTCTCACTACTATAAACCTTTTAGGATTGATCCTTTTTTCATTTTTATCTCTCTGAAGAGTAAATGTCTCTGAGACCTTAGAAACCCACTGTTCAGAGGGGGCAAGAGGCTGCCTTGACCAGAGTTCAGAGTTGCAAAGATGATGTAGAATAAAAGCCATGGAAATCATGGAATTGTGTTTCTCTCTATAATAGCAAAAGAAAATAGGTTGACTTTTCAAGTTCTAAGGGGACAGGCTTTAAAATATCTACATTTCTGAGCCTTATTATGCTTTGCGTTTCTGGATGGTAATTAACACCCTCCTAGTCCCAGGAATTTCAAGTGTTAAAGAATAATTTCTTCTCTTTTGGAGGATGTAATACTTGTTACTATATTTAAGGAGGTAGAAAGACGGGGAAGGGGCTGGGAAGATTGGTTGCCATAATTATTCTGGGAATATTTTAGTCATATAAAATATTGTACTACGTAAACTTTTTTTTACAAAGGCTTTTAGGGACGGAAATTTTTGAGGCCGCTTATAGCTTTTGTTTCTTTGTTTGTACATCAGCCATCTATAAATTGCCTTTGGTCCCAGCTAAAGTAGGTGTGAATCTTATATCTGCAACTTAATAGCTGTGACTTTGGGGCAGTTACTTAATCACCCTGAGAAAGCCTCAGTTTCTTCATCTGAGAACAAAATAATATCCACCTCATGAGATTGTTTTGAGGAGTAAATGAGAGAATGTATGAAAAGTTTTTACCCCATAGATAGGCACTTAATGAGTGCCAGAAAAACTGTAGCTATCCTTTAAATTATGGTTACTCTTATTATGATTATCAGGTAATCATTATCTAACTTTTTGAGGATTTTTTTTTTCCGTCTTGTAAGATAAGGGCTTAGGACCAGATGATCCTTGAGGTAGAATGTCTGCATTGTTAAAAGTCTGTACAGTTACACTTATTTTTGAATGTTTGTCATATACTCAGCTGTGTGGTAGGCATGGAGGAATATAACTTGTAGGATTTAGTTCTTACCTTCAGAATGTAATGTAATTGGCAAAGAAATGATGCAGAGACAGTCATCAATTGTTTGGTAGACAATGTCAGAGGGGCGTTGATTTTGAACCAAAAGACATCTGTGAGCCACAGTCAGAAAAGGCTTCCTGGAGCCGGTGGGTTTTCATCAGGGCCCTGAAGGAAGGAAAAAGCTTAAAAAAAAAATTATTTATTATTTATTCATTTTGGCCGCGCCGGGTCTTAGTTGTGGCATGCGGACTTCTTAGTTGCAGCATGCAAACTCTTAGTTGTGGCATGCATGCGGGATCTAGTTCTCCGACCAGGGATTGAACCCGGACCCCCTGTATCGGGAGCTCAGAGTGGCACCCACTGGGCCACCAGGCAAGTCCCAGAAAGAGCTTTTTTTTTTCCTTTGTGATACGCGGGCCTCCCACTGCTGCGGCCCCTCCCGCTGCGGAGCGCAGGCCCCGGACGCGCAGGCTCAGGGGCCATGGCTCACGGGCCCAGCAGCTCCGCGGCATGTGGGATCCTCCCGGACCAGGGCACGAACCCGTGTCCCCTGCGTCGGCAGGTGGACTTCCAACCACTGCGCCACCAGGGAAGCCCAGAAAGGGCTTTTTAAACCTTGAATATGGGCGTGAACATTAGGAGAATGCACAAGGTAATGTGATGGGCCAGACCGGAATGGAGGGAATAGGTGACATGGAAGGGGATGCTCCTGTATGGCTGTCCCTGGTGGGATGCAGGCGGGCTTTGCCATCACGCAGACTGTTCTCAAGTTCTGTGTATTAGTTGTGTGGCCGAGGGAAAGTCTCTTGTTTCCTCATCCATACAGTGGGGGAATAACCTCATTAAGATTGTTCTTACAATGAAATGGTCTGGTGCAGACATTCCGTAGAGTGATCGGGCTGTTTTGGGTAGTAAAATGACAGTTCTTAGTTAAACTAGACACAGTCTGTCCTACGAACCAGCAATCCCGATCCAAAAGAACTGGCCTCTGTTGGAGGACACAGATGCTTCTTGCAGCATTCTTGTTACCCCAGAAAGTTTGGGGATGTTGTGGGTGTAGACAGTTTAGAGAGTGATTGGAAAAACAGGGTACATCACATAACATCTAGCAGTTAGAAGCAGCAGCCTTGAAGGGACAAGCAGCAATGTGGCTGGAGCCTAAAACATATTACTGTGTGGAAAAACAAAGCTTAAACAAATTCAGTTCTTTACTACCATGCTTGTAATGTCGATTAAAAATACATGTACATCATACAACTTGCATTTTCCGGGCGCTCGTACAAGTAGATGAATTTCCATCAGGCACATTAGAAAGGTGGGCTGGAGACAGGGAAGGGGTATCGAAAGTTAGGTATGCAAGTAAATAAACTGATGGGTGGGAATAATATTCTCTGTCTGAGGAGTATGATTAACCCTACCCTCTCCTGTACACTTGAATCTCCCCACATGAAAGTAGGTAGATAGACCAAGAAATATGGTATACGGGAGACTTCAAGAAGTCTCTAGGAATGGAAGCAGTGCTCCTACAAATCATGGAGCAGCTGACACTCATGCAGCTCTGACACATGTCCGCCTGGTTCTAGGTTCTGGACACACAGGACTAACAACTTTACTCCTCACAGCATCCTCAGGAGGGCGGTACTGTTGATGGCCGTTTGGCAGGTGAGGACACTGAAGCGTGCACGGGATCACACGGATAGAGTAAAAAGAGAGCTGGGATTCGAGCCCAGTCAGTCTGGCTCTTGGGATCCCTGTTCTTGACTATCCTGCCTGGCTGCCTGGGATGGACATAGCTGAAGTGGTGAAGGAGGACCAGAGCCTTTCCACCCATGGTGCCCTTGGACCATGCCTGGCAGTTGCAACTACTTCCTTTTTGTGGAGGCTGCCAATTTTTAAAAAAATTGCGTGTGCTTGTGTGTGTACACATGTGTATAAAACTTTTTATTAAAATACAACATACATTCACAAGCGTACAGCTTGATGAATTTCCACAAACTGGACAATCCTGTGTGACCAGCACCCAGATTCAGGAACAGAACACAGTGGGTAAACCTGAAAAACCAGAACTTCTGTCACTTTTACTGGGCATGATGTTAGGATTGCTGGGAAGCGACATCATGAAAAACATAAGCCTTTAAAAGTGAAAACAATAGAGAAGTCAAAGATTCTAAACATTGCTACAGGTTTTGGGTGTTTCTGAGGTGTGGGAAAAACCGCTCTACCTTTTCTCGATTTTTACCACAGTTAGTTCCTTCCGTTACCGGTAGTGGAGGGCACAGACCACTCGTGAAGGAAAGCAGAAAGTCTCTCAATGAGTTCAAGGCAAACTCACCTTATCAAAGGATAAAACAGATAGAGCTGCAGGCCTTAGACATAAATAGATGAACACCTACATAGTGTGGATCATCAGGAAGACCTTGAATGGACAGGGAAATGAATTTTCACCTCTCCTCTGGTCATTGTTTAACTCCATGTCTTTGATGTTCAATCTAAACTCCTATGGACTGCACTTGTCAGCTTACAGGGCAAAGCTATGACATTGTACATCACACTCGAAGGGTAATGTTTTCCCATATTCCAAACGATCCGTTCCCTTCAGGTTCAGGCTGAGTCTGAGGTTGCATTTTGGGGCTGCGTTAACAACATGATCTGTCTACCCGGCACACCTGTGCACAGTTCACTGCCTTTGGCAGACAGCACAGAGAAGTTAAATCACTTGCAGGAGGTCCAGAGCTAGTACACGGTGAAGCCCAGTTAGTCCCTGCGCTTAGCCACCACACCATGCCCTTTGCACCACCATCTAGGAGGGGCTCCGCCCTTTCCCGGGCGACACGCTGTACTGAGCGGCATTTCTCAGGGTTCAAAAGGAAGGCAACCACAGTACCCATGACGATGTTCTTCTGCCTCCTGTGCTAGAGACCTCCTTTGACCTATATCCCACTCTCCTGCCACCTGACTCCACAGCACTAGGGTCCTACGTAATGCTGCAAAACTATCTGAAAAGCATTCATTCTCCTTACCGTTCCTTTGTGTGTCCCTCCCAGTTTACAAGGATGTATTTCTCTGTTGACTTTAACAGAATTCTAGAGCCCTAACAATGCAGTTGAAAAGTGGGCAAAGGGCACCCCAATTTTTTCAGCCTAACATCTCTCTACTCAGATACATACAAGTAATTTTACAGAAAGTGGATTCCACTTATTTATTTTCCATGATTCTGTGTATAATGTGTCATGTAAACACAGTATTGAAGCAGTCAAAATTACAGGGCTAAAACATGCCTTTGGAATTCAGTTCCGGTAACTCATACTGAACGATTTGGCCATTTTGTGGCCAGGCATTTACGGGATTTAGTGCTTAAGCTTGAAGGTGAGTATAGCCTGCTGCCTTTTGAAAAAAATCTTGTTATTGAGGTATAACATATATACAGAAAAGTACAGATATTTTAAGTTTGATATTATCCCAAAGATCTGAGTGATTTTTTTTTTCTGTAAGAGTAACACATATCCAAAAAATGCAGATATCAGTGAACTTTCACACACTGACTATACCCAGGTAACAACACCAAGATTTAAAACACAGAGCATTACCACCACCCCAGCAGACCCCTGTGTTACCCTTGTAGCAGTTGTCAGAATGTTTTAAATTTCTATTTTTGTTTTCACAGTTGCATTTCTTTCCTGATACTATTTGCCAACATCCTAATTCATTATCCAGTAAATTTTTGTTTTTAAGAAAAGAATGGGATTGGGCTTCAAAATAGAGGTAAAGAACAAGTGTAAAAACCATAATCATTGGCTTTTAATATTTTAGCTGCTGGAATTTCTATTTTAAGGCCATTTAAATGTTGTGACGGAAAATATTGAGGGGAAAGAACTATTTAATTTGGCCCGTTTCTCTCTCCTAACACAGATTTTTGTAGCAGTTTTCTTTCTCTCTCTTTTTTTTTTGTTTCAGCTGGCAAAGGTTAAGTAGGCATAGGTGAATTGTTACAGCCCAACCTCTCTTGTCCTTAGGTGGATTCTTTTTTTCAAGGGCTTTAAAAAACTGGTGAATTACATTTGTTGACTTTTCTCAGAGTCATCAGAGTAGTGCTTACCAAAGACTTGTGTAACAGGCAAGTGGCCAAGATGAGATTAGCGATTTATTCGAGGAAGGGTGTAGGAAATCTTTTTAATTTAGAGGTGAAAAGATCATCAGTTGGGTTAAGTACAGGTTATCCAATTTAGCTCTAGCTTTATGAAGAATTACTGAAATTGTTTCTTCGCCTTCGAGGACTTCTGTATCCTGTTTGCCCCTTATACCCCTCTACCCCTAGGCAAAAAGAAAAACATATCAAAACATAACCAGCTACTCTAAAAAAGCAATTTAAACATTTAGCTAGGCAATGCTTATTTTGCCTGGGGGTGTTCTATGGATTCTGACAGGGTTTTGGAAGGAGTTTCTTTGCTGACAGTACTGAGAAGAGCAGCCTGAGCACCTCAAACACACTTGCTGGCCAATGCTTGGAGACCATGGTATCTTTTTGTAACTGGCTTGATTATCTTGATAACACCATTGCCTGTTTTAACATTTTTTCAGGTTAATTTTTTTTGATAAGTTCTCCCTTTCCACTATCTCACACATATTTATCTGCTTCTTGCCTGAAAAAGAGATTTGACTAAGATGTGCCCAAGTATGATTTTCTTTGTATTTATTCTACTTGGAATTCACTGAGCCTCTCGGATATGTGGATTGATGCCTTTCATCAACTTTTTTGGAAAGTCTTTGGCCATCATTTATCTTCTACTTCATTTTCTCTCCTCTCCTTCTGGGGCTCCATTTGTACCTATGTTAGGCAGTTGGATATTGTCCCACAGATCTTAGACACTCTTTTGTTTTTGCTTTATGCTTTATTCTCTTGGTGATTCATTTTGGATAATTTCTATCATTTCGACTTAAACTTTATTTATCCCTTGTTTAGCTTTGCTCAGTCAGCTGGTAAATCCATTTCACTCTGGTATCTTTCAGTTCAGCTTTGCCTCTTGTTCTTTATTATTATTATAGTTTCTGTCTCTCTAGTGAAATTTGCCATGTCTTCATTCATGCTGTCGCACATCTTTGCCACTGTATCCTTTTGCATAGTTATTTTTGAGTCTTTGTCTGATAACATCAAGATCTTGGCTATCTCCACATCTGTTTGTATTGCCGGTTTCTTTTCTTGACCATGGATTTCAACAGTACCTGCACAGTTCAGGTAGTGAGCAGAATGACTCATCACCCTGACTCAAGTGGTGTGGCATAGAAGAGACACACCTTTTCCTGGGGCTAAATATTATTTACCTCAATTTCTACTGTTCTTTCATTCAAAATGTTTGGCACCTACTCAGAATTATAAACACATGAAAAAGCAACATCTCCTATTTCTCAGGGTTCCTCTTCCACTTAGAATGTGGACAATGACAAGAGACCATTGTTGTTATCTTCACAATCAAAACAAGGTGTGTAAGCTACAAAATCATACTTTAAAAAATAATTTAAAAAGCTAAGGGCATAAGTAAACCTAAAAAGGGAACTCCAGAGTGATAAACTCTTGAAGGAAAAGGCCCATGGCTGTCATGGTGGAATGTCAGGAGGAGGAGGAATCTGCCATGGATGGGTAAGAGAGGAACCAGACAAAGTGATAACATACTTTTCATTTCTAGCTTTTCTTCACATCTTCACACATGTAATTGAGAGTAATGGTCTCTTGTGATTGTCTACTTCCTGAATGGAAGTAGAAGTCTCAGAAATAGGAGATTTGTCCAAGGAGATCAGGGAATTTGCCAATAGGGAAAAGGGAACAAAGAAAAGCCTAACCATTCATAAATAGGGGCTTAGTTGTGTTATTCCGTCACTGTTAGACACACATGACTGTGATAATAGTCCTTATTTCCTGGATGTATCTTTCACATGAACTGTAGACCTGTGGCATGGTAGTCATGTGATTTTATGCCTTGGGTTTATTTCTTTAGCAATTTGATCACTGTTGTGCACGAGGGATTTGTTATGTAGCTGTTGTTTTCAGTCTTCTCTTGGAATTGTTGTACAGTCTTTCAAGGTGTACTAGGGGACACTTGATTGAATTACAGTGTAGAGCACCTACCTCTTTTCATCAGAGTGCAATACCAGACTGTGAAATTCAGTTACTAAATGCAGTCACTGGTGTATCCCATGGCAGTGATTTGGTCTCTGCTTTTCTTATGGTCATCCTATCATTGTACTAAAGTAAAGGCTCGGTTAAACTTACATTTCTCAAAGCTTGTTCTGTGTATGTGCCTCAGTGATGTTTTCCCAAAGTGTTCCATGGTTCCATTAATTTGGGGAACACTGCAGACCATGGCCCTTGATCTTGTTAAATAAAATGCCAATAATTTAAAAATTCTTGGGGAAATCTTGCAGTAAGTAAATTCTCTGAGCTGTATTAGGTGTTTCTCAAACTTATTTGAATACAGAACTTTTACAGAGGAACTTTTAAGTTTTTCTTGTCAATACCCATTAGCAAAGTTCTTTGGGAAATGTTGAGCTAAATGGACCTGTTGCTCTTTATTTCAAGGAATATGAATAATTCATATCAGCTGCCACTCTCTACACCTGGGAAACGTCTTCCCCACTGTTTTCTGGTAAGGAAACTAGCATTTTTGGAGGGAGGAAGAGCTCTAATCCAGAAGATTACAGCATTATACTTAGGGCCTGCTACTCAGGACAGAGCTAATGTTGTGCTCTGCCATTGTAGGTGTGTACTGGTCTCAGCCTCTCTTCTCCAAGGACTGTCCCAGTTTGCTAGTCCAGGAAAATAGGCTAGGTCAGCTGTCACATCCCCCCCCCAATGAAAAAAGACAGCAAGCTGCCTAGACTGCAATTGGAAGGAAAGGTCAATCAATATATTACCTTTCCTTCCATGTGTTCCTTGCCTGCTGGCCGAGTTGTGCCTTCTCACTGCGATGGTAATCTCTTCCACTAAATTTTGTTTTAACCTTGCAGATAGGTGAAAGGAAGGGCACTGTTAATAACATCTTCTCTCCTACACCTCTTGAGTATATTATTTGGGCTGACTCTTGCTCCCCCTACCCCAGCCCCCGCCTTGCATGGTCCTGCTTAGATGGAGAATTAGGCAAGTAGCTGGTGTCGCTTATTGTGGGAATTTCTGTGAGAACTCTGTCATGCTCTTGCACAGACAGAATGCAAACATGTTTGTGGTTTTTGACAGTAGCCAGGATCTAGGTGGAATAGAGGTTTTTTTCAAAACGTTTCTCAGTCAATATGTTTACTCTCCTTCACCAGCCATGCAGTGTGATATGGTGCATCACCAATACTTGAAATAGGCTGCAACAGGAGGTCGGAATAGGGCATAGATTTTCTAACACAGCATGTTAGATGGAATGATTTTGTCTACTCTGAAGTGGAAAATTCAATCAGAATTTTCCACACTTTTTAGTTAAAGCAACACTGTTATTTATTGATGAAAGGTAGAGTGAGAGAAATATAGAATGAAAACAGAGTAGATGACAGATCTAGCATTATTCCTGTCCTAGTGAGAAATACTTTTTCTCTTATAATTTAATGAAAGCTACACAAGATAAAAAGGGTCTGCTTACAAGATACACTATGGAATGCTTGGAACATATGCCAACTTGTTTAGCATATGTGGGGGTAAAAATGGAATCTGGCTTTTTAAGAAGTTTTTCCTTTTTTTTAATTTATTTATTTATTTATTTTTGGCTGTGTTGGGTCTTCGTTTCTGTGGGGGGGGCTTTCTCTAGTTGCGGCAAGCGGGGGCCACTCTTCATCGTGGTGCGCGGGCCTCTCACTATCGCGGCCTCTCTTGTTGCGGAGCACAGGCTCCAGACGCGCAGGCTCAGTAGTTGTGGCTCACGGGCCTAGTTGCTCCACGGCATGTGGGATCTTCCCGGACCAGGGCTTGAACCCGTGTCCCCTGCATTGGCAGGCAGATTTTTAACCACTGCGCCACCAGGGAAGCCCAAGAAGTTTGTTTTTCATTGAGATGGACTTTGTGCTTGACAAAGGGCAGTTACAATGGCCCAGGTAATCTATTTTGGCTTAGTTTCAACGCAGCAGAATTCGTTTGGAAAGCACCTGAGAGTATCAATAAGAAATTCAAGGATAGATTCTCTAAGCTTTCATTCAAGTAGAATATTTAAATGTATTACTAGTTTTCATCTGTGCTTTGGTGCACAGACGATATATCAGCATAACTACCTATTGTGTAGATGAACACTTTACACTTTTGAATTGCAAAACCTTAGGGTTGCAAAGTCAGATTAGTGAATGAATATTTAAGATAGAATAATAACGTAATATCAGCATGCTCGATGTGTGCCAGTCACTTTTCTAGGTACTTTATACGTATCCTTTCATTTAATCCTCACGATGACACTATGAACTCTTATGATTGATCGTCTCCAGTGAGGGAAGGAAGCCACAGAGAGGGTAAGTCATTTGCCCAAGGCCATCGTCCTAAGCCAGGTTCCTGAGCCTCCCTGCCTGGCTGCCTTCTTACGGCTCTGCCGTCTCAGCACTTTCCTCCTGGTGAGCCTAAGGACACGTGGGTTAGCAACTTAATTCAATTAGCGTATAGCATTTAGCACTTAGGGTTTTTATATTTAGGTTCTATCTTTAAAAGACACATATAATCTCTTATATGTGGAATCTAAAATAACTGAACTAGAAAAATGAGAGTAATGGTGGTTACCAGGGGCTGGGGCTGGGGGAATGGGAGAGATGTTGTTTAAGGAGACATACTTGCAACTAACACATAAATAAGTCCTGGAGAGCTAACACACAGTACAGTGATTATAGACCACAAACTGTATTATAAACATTAAGCTTGCCAAGAGATTAGATCTTAATTTTTTCTCATCACTAGAAGAAATGATAATTATGTGACATGATAGAGGTGTTAGCTGACACTACAATGGCAATTATATTGCAATACAAATGTATCAAATCAGTATGTTGTACACCTTAAACTCATACAATGCTATGTCAATTATATCTCAATAAAAAAAAGAGACAGGTAGTTCTTTAACAGTCTATTTTACTTAGCTACTTTTTTCCTAATTGATACATAATTCTATTCAGTGTAATTTAGTTTACTTTCTCTTTTCTTTTTTTTAACTAGCATTTAAAGTGATAGGACCATTTAAAAGCATTAGTGCCAATTCATCAGCTTGTCTAAATTGTGTGACTTTGAAAGATAGTTTAGGCTGCCTGTAATTTTGTATTCTTCAGTGTTTGAGAGTTGATTTTCCCCTTTTGTTCATACTATGTTATAGTATAGTCAGTTTAGACTGTTGGGTTTTTTTTTTGCTTCTATAGACTGTACATCCAGACTTGACTATGAATTTCAGGTTTCCAAGGTGATAGTGTAACCCAGTAACGCATAGCTTCTCTATAATACAGCAATCACGTCAGTACAATAAGGTCTAGTATGCCTTTTATTTTTTTTATTTATTTTTATTTTTTTTTATTTTTAAAAGGAAGAACCTAATTAGTATAATAGAAACCATAGTGGAAATCACCTAAACTGACCTCTGAATTAAAATGGCAGCGTTCACATATGATAAGGGGGAGAGCTTCCTGCTCGGAAAATACTTAATTTTTCAGTTAGTAAAAATAAGAGGCCACCTTATGAAAAACTTTCCTGGGTCTTCAGTTTAAATGTCCACTCTTGTTGTAGTCCTTCTGGTCCAAAAACATCACACAAGGGGTCATTTTGACTTTGAGAGAGAGGATTCTGTCTTTGCAATGAGAATAGAATTCAGTCTTAGGGAAGAAGCAATTAAAACCCCAAAGACTTTTATTGCTTTTGGTGCTTAAAAAAAAAAAAAGGCAAAAACTCCACTGTACTTTAATATTTTCTGCTAATTAACTGTCACAAATGTGATACCATTAAGTTTGGAGTCTCTTTGGTTAACTTCAAAGTCATTAACACACACTGCGCGGCCCTCCCAATTGATTTTGGAAAAAGGAACCACATTGACAGATCTGTAATCAGTGTTTCCAAGGATTTTGTTTCTCATACAATCTAATCTTAATTTAAGGAACATTTGATCTTTTTCTCTGGGTAACAAGCACCAGCCCTCCTAATGCTCAGAGTTGATGGTGTCAGAGTTGTCTTAATGCCAGGTGTACCTTTGGATACACTGCTCCAAAGCTGACTTTGGAGCTTGCAAAGTTCACTACTATTTTTGGAGAGTATCAGGAATGTATTTAGCTGCAGATAACTGCAAACGCAACTAACAGCAGCTTAAGTAAATAAGGACTTACTATGTCTCACATAAAAATGTTTTTCGGTTGAGTGTCCAGGACTGGTGCAGTATGGGAAAGGGTCATCAAGGCTACTTTGTCTTTGCTATACTATCCTTAATGTGAGACCACTGACCTTGGGCAAATCACAATGTAACTTTTCCAAGGTTCAATTTCCCCATCAGAAAAAAATGGCGGTCACCCTTCCTATACTTGCAGGGTAGGGGTAAGGCTTAAATGAAACCCTGTAGGAGAAAATGAGTAGCACAGGGCCTGGCACCCACTAGATTTATTGCATCACAGGAGCAGCCCAGCAGCACCAGTTTTCGTGGGTGATGGGGGGAAGGTGTGAAGCAAGAAATAGGGGATCCTACCTTACTCTGTGTTCTTCAATCTCAGGGTTCCCAATTCCAGTGTACTTTCAGCTGGTGCTATTTGAAATAGCACATTGGAGAAAATAACTTGCAAAAAAGTCCAATTCGTACCCTTTAACAGATAGGACCTATTACTTACTAAGTAAAATATATCCTTTGTAAGGCAATTGTTTATTTTATTCTGTGACCTCTTTACAATAAATTTCAGTACCATTAAAGGCTTAAGACACATTATTGATTATTTGAATATGTGTGTCATTAATCTTCCATCACCCTCATACATTTTATATGTACATTTTAAACATCGTCTTTTGCATTTAGATGGAGAAGAGTGGTTTCAGAAGAAAGCAGACTTGTGGGTATCAGCTTCATATTGCACTTCAAGAGCTCCCTTGAGCTGATTTGCCTGTAAATTTCTACACTAAAATGGGCTTTCAGAATAGTGACTGCTAGATAAACTATAGAGTGTATTTAGTAAATAAAAAGGATTCATCAGCTGAATGAATTCACTATCACTGGTCAAATAGTCTCACCCAGTTCTGTTTCCTGGTTCTATAAAAAGCCTTTTTCTTTTTGTATTAAGGTTGTCTGTAACTTTAATAGAACCTTTGAATTATTATCTGATTTTTAAAAATTGGTTTATAAAAGGATATTGATTCTTTAAATTAGGGGTGGTTGAAATATTGTTTATGGGCCAGCAGTCTCCTTTGATGGACCCTGGAAACCTCGGTCAAGAAAACTCATCTTAAATCTGTGCTACGATACTCTTAAAAAAAACAAACAATCACAACTCTTAATGACTGACTCTGGATTGGACAGTAACGTTGGTGTGGAAATGCAGGGGAACCAACAGGTAAAACAGAAAATCTGTTAAGCAGGGCCTTTTCTAGTTTTGCCAGTCATTGATATTCATTTCTTACCCAGGGCGTTTTCCTGGGTAATGAGACGATTCTAAAATCAAATAAGGCTTTTGAACAGTGAAGATGTTTGCCACTGTTCTGTTGAAGAATCCTATAGATTTATAGTGATCCTAAGAGGTGTCTCATATCCACTATATTAACTATCCTTTTAGAAGCTTATGAACATTGTAGCTTTTATTGATTCCAGGGAATTGTACCCAACAGTAAGCAATAAAAGTCCATAGTAACTTTCTTCCCATATAGGAGTGTGCAGATCAATATTTTGAATTTACTGTAATTTGCTGGTAATGGATGGAAGACCTGAAAAAATTGTGAAGCCTTGCAGGGCACAGCTGTGCGGCGTTGCCTTTTTATCTAAGCTCACCATAGGTCACAGGCTTTCCCAAGTAAAAAGAAACATAGTTAAGTGGCAGGGCTGATACGCGTATTTATCAAGAGCCTTCATAAGTCTCTTCTAAGGGAAAAAAGAGAATCACAAAACTTGTCCACGGTGACCTTAATTTTATAGTCCTGAAGGACCTCTAAACGTACAGTCTTTAGGGCAATTAAAATTTTAAATATCCAGCATTTGTGTTTGATCTCCTTCTGCTAAAGGAATTTTTTCTGCTGATTAGTAACAGGGTGTGTGATTTCACTGAAGCCTGATTTGCTTGGAATCTTCCAATTGCTCGACAGAACTGTGCCCAGGTTCTGCATTCAGAGAGGACAAGGTAGGCATCCTGAGCACTTGCTCTTTGATTTTACCCATTCCTCTCTTGATTAGAGCTCTTCACTTGTGCCCCAGGTGGCACATCTGATGCGAGTATCACACTTCAATAGTAATGGCTGACATCTAGGGTGCTGGTGTGTTCAGGAACTGTGCTGCATGCAGGATGTGCGTCCTCAGTCGTCTTCTCAACACCTTATGGCATCGATTGTAATATCCTCATTTTATAACTTAGAAGACTAAGTCTTAGAGAAGTTAAAGAGATTTTTCAAGGACATTTTCCAGCGTTGACTTACATTAGATTATAGGTATATCTGACTCTAGATCCTATTCATTTCATCACTATGAAGTATACAATAGGCTTAAATAAGTATTTTTGTTTAGCATAAAGTTTGGCTGATCTAATATACATTTTCTTGTTTTGCTTCCTTTGTTGCAAAGGACTGTGGCTCCTCTCATTTGATCAAAAGTGACACACTTTTGCTTGAAAGAGACAGTATTTTGTTCTTTAAGAAGAAAATGAAGACATAAAATACCGTATGACTATGGGCTGGAAGCTCCTAATCTTGAGGAAATAAATGCACCTCATTTAGTATATAGTAAGCACTCAGTAAACTGGAGATGTTATTAACATTAAATACTAGTTTTACTCAGCAAACCCTGCAGAGAAACATGGAGACTTAGGAGGCAGACTTCCCTTATATAATACTGAATTGGAAGGCAGGATATATGTGTGTGTGTATGTGTCTGTGTGTGTCTGTGTGTCTGTGTGTGTGAATGTGTGAGATTCCCAAGCTGGATTTTTTGATGTCAAGGGTGTAGTTAGGAAGCATCAAAACCCCTAGTAATTGGCTGGAAAGGAAGCTTGTTTCATTTGCTCATTGACTTGGGGTTAACTGATGATTTGACTTGTTATGCTTTTTCTACTTAAAAAGGTCTGTGTTAAAAGTAATGTGTTTGCAAGGCTTTGCTTCAAATAAAACCAGAGTCTATAAAAATAATTTAAGTGGGAAATTTGCTTAGAAAGAGCTGCAAAGCTGTGTTGTAACATTCCTTTCTGAGAGTAATTGCCAGTGTGTTATCAGCTGTGAATGCAACTTGATAGCCTGCATGAGGGGAGTCTGTGGTACAGATACACCAAATCTTACTTGGTGATGAAAAATAATTAAACTGCTCTGCACTCAGGCTGCTGCAGATTCAAAGACGAGCTCAGCCATTTGCCAGCTCTGTGACCTTGTGTTGCTACTTAACTGGTCTGTGCCTCAGTTCTGTCAAACGGAAAGAATAGTGAAAATTAAGATAATGTACCTCACCATGCAGTAAACATTAGGGACTGTTACTAGATGGGTGAAGGCCGATGGGCTTAGTAAAGAAAAACAATTCCCACCAATTGTGTAAAAATTTTAAAGTGGAGGAGGGGTTTGTGATGAATGATAGTTAACTTTCATGCAAGAAAGACCTGCGATGCCCACCTTTGCTCTTATCTTACTTTGCAAATCTATCCCACATTCCCTGCCATCTGGGACTCTCTGGTCTAAATTAAATGGTTTTGCCATCCCCTTATCCACATTCAGATTTCCATTATTTAACTTTTGGATGGCCCTCTTCCCTAATCTCTGGATGGAGCCCTGCCCTTAGCTCCTAATGTTCTAAACCTTCCCAAGAGCTAAGCATTTCTTTTCAACTCCGGTAGATCCTATACACACACGCTTCTCTCTTGAATTTGCCCCTCCCCTCTTTCCCCACTACCTCTTTCTTAGTCCTGGCACTGGGCTATGCTTCCTGGGCAATTGAATAAGCCTCTGAGTTAATTTCCCGTGTGTCTTCCATAAGCCATTTGACACCCTGATACCAGAGTGATCCTTTTTGACGTGTTAAGTTTGACCATCTTATTCTCCTACTTAAAATGTTCCATGAGCTCCCCATTGCCTATAGGATAAAGACAGACTCTTCCAAAACCCTTCTGTGATTTGCCTTGTCCCTGCCTCTGTTCTCATGTCCTGTTGGTTTTTTCTTTCTACCCTCATTTCCGGCCATTCCAAGTTTACTAAGAGCTGTGTACTGTTTCACTCCGCCGTACTTTGCAGCATCCGTTCCCTCTTCTGGAATGCCCCTTTCCTCACCCACTCCTGAGGCTGCCTAGCCAACTCCCAGTGGCCGTGGAAGAAAGACCAGGCTTAAGTATTGCATCACTTGGGAATATTTGAATTGTAAGGAACAGAAACCACAGGTTAAACTGGTTTAAACAATAAAGGGACTCGATTGACTCACGTAACTGAGAAATCCAGGTATAAGCAAGACTAGATCCATTGTTTCAAAGACATCACCCAAGACCCAGTTTCTACCTGTCTTTCTTTTCTGTCACCTTCTACCCTGCGGCTGTCATTAGCTTCTTGGGTTTAATGATCCTCCTTTCCTGTTAACTCTCTTGGAAAAAGGAAGGCATTCTTTCCCAGGAGCCTAGAGCAAACATTGTTTTGCATCTTGTTTTCCCAGATTGAATCAGATGCCATCTCTGAACCAATTACTTTGGCTCAGACAATGAACTTTGTCATTAGCTTAATTTAACCTGCGCTAAGCCTGGAGGTTGAGAATAGCTCAGTTCCACCAGATTTTGTTATCATGAATAATGGGGAATATCACTGGGCAAGAAACAATCCTGACTCTCCTTAAAGAAAACTGATCGCCCCCTCCCTTGGTACTATTGAAAAAAACCGCTATTCCAGGCCTTTCCACACTATAGAAAAAGCAAGCCAAGTCCTTTATGCCCAGTGCCTGGCATAGCACTTGCCTCAGCAGCCTTTACTAAAAAGTGTGCAATTGGATAAAAGAACCCCATTTTGCTTGCTTTAATCCCCACGTGTGCCCCTTGTTTTCACCTTTGGCAGAAGATTTTGTCTTCTCGGTTTCTGAAATTACGGAACTCCAAGTAAATTGCTTCAGTTTTCCTTTGTTCTTCTTTAAAAGGTACCTGTTTTTACTTGTACTTTTCTCCCTCTTTAGAGGAAAAGCTGCCCTCCTTTTTTTTTTCTTAAATTAACGCCAACCCTCTGTGCTCATGTCCTCATTCAGACTCCCCTCCCTGTCGTGCACGACACCACTCTGGCCTGCTCTCCAGCACTTTCACACTGGAGTGTAGGGGGAAAATTGGGGCTGGGTGTCGTAGGTTCACATTTTGCTTCCACCGTCTCCTGGCTTTGCGATCCTGGGCAACTGCTCATCTCTGGGCTTTCCATGGGAAGGCTGGCGTGTCCTGCCAGACAGCCAGGTGAGTTTGTTAAGAAATTCATAGACTCCATTTCGGATAGGATTTTATAAAACTCAAAGAGCCAGACACCCATATTGTGACTGAGAAACTCTGTGTATGGAAAGGGCCCATGAGACGAATGCCTAGTCTTGGGGACGATGGCCGTTGATTTGAATTCACGGCAGAAAAAGCCAACCCAGAAAGTAAGGAAGGCAGTAACTACTTCTGTTTTTTCGGAGAAAGTGAGTATGCGGTTGCGATAGAGTAAAGTTTACATGAAAACGCAGCAGGGATCTTGTGTGTGTACCTTTCACGGTTTATTTTGTTGAACTTTACTACCACAGGTAAATATGTTAAAGTGCACTGTGGTTATAGACACAGAAACAGCATGAAATAAAACCTGCAAGAAAGGAGGGGTCCTTTAGGGTTCTCCACCCATCTCACATTCCCACTGAGTGGTATTTTACAGGATGAACAGTTTGAATGTCCAAGCATCTCTGTAGAGGTCTACCTACTGCTTCTCCAGCTTCATTCTACAGATTTTTATGCACAGAGCTATGTACTGTATGGGCAATTCACTGGATTTTTCAAGAGGTTTGAACATAAGCCCCTTTTGTGTGCAGCTGTGTTTCAGAACCAAGCCTGGTTCTGTAAGATCTGGTTCTGTGGTGTGAACTTTCCTGTCCTCTGCTTCTGCCTTCACAAGTAACTCAGAAATGGAGGCCAGAAAAATGGGGCCAAAAACATCCCTTTAAAAGAGCCAATCCCTTGCTGAGCCTATACCCCTAGCTAAATTTACACCCCATCAGGTAGGGAGAGTTCCATTTGGGGTACCCTTCCTTGCCCTACAGTGCTTCCCACTTGGAAAGGAAATAACAAAAAACCCTAAAACTTCACTACTCTGATGACAGCTAGAAAAGTAGTATTCCATAAAGAAAAAAATCCAAAGGCAAACTAATAGGCCTTAAGGGTACTTAAAAGTACCAGCCGCCACGAAACAGTGTATACACACAACTCCCTCTCCATCTCCAGGGTGGTGTTCAGACATCGGTCTTTGTAAAAGCTCCCTGGGTGACACTGATGTGTAGCCGGACTGCATTCAGAACCACTGCTTGAGCTGAATTACCTCATCCCCTTTTATTTTCTCTCCCCTGTTAACATTTATTCATTCAAATTATACTGCATAATCCTGCACCTGGTGATATCTCTTTTGCTGTGTGTGTTTCCCCAAGTAGCTTTTAAATCTGTCTTATTTTATTTCCTCCTTACGTGTCCCTAACGGTGCCTGATACACTGCTTCCCGCATCTCAGCTCTTTGCAGAAACTCAGGCGTGATCACGCTGGCTGACACCTGGCAGTAATGGGACACTCGTGGGGAGTGGGGACCTGCCAGAGTGCTGAGCGGAAGGTGCTGGGACAGTGGAGAGGTCCTTCCTGGAGGCTGAGCCCCAGTTGAGCCTTGAGCAGCAGAGGTGTCCTAACGGGCCATTCCCCAGCTGTGGCCATGTTCTCTGGGGGTTAATTTCCTAGTTCCCACCCATTTTCTGACCTTGTCTGTGCAACAATCCCATCACCTGTGTGAGAGCTGGTGTCTACCCAGTAGTATTTTTACTTGCTAGCCTCATTCAGTTTGTGTTGTTTGAAGAACGCAGGGTCTGCATAGTTCAGCACATCATTTAACAGGGCGTAGTGTGTAGCAGAATTCTCCCCTTTTGTAGATTTTAAGTGGTCCTGTATATATACATATAGGTATATGTGCCACTTCTTTTTCTGTTCTCTCTTCTCCTGTCACTTCCAGCACATGGTTTTATGTACCATCTTACACAATAATGAGTTCAAAGTCTATTTTCAGCCCCGACCTCTCTCCTGAACCCAGGTTCGTTTGTCCAACCACCTGCTTGGAAATTTTTCTTTGGATTTCTTACAGACATCTTGGATGTGATGTATCCAGATAGGACCGTTCTTCCCTCAAACTCCCCCTGCACAGGCCAAGAACTTTTACTCTTTCTGGCTTTCTCTTCCATCTTCCACATCCAGTTCTTTTGTATATTCTGTAAAAACATATCTCAGACCTGACTGCTTCTCAACATCTTCACTGATGGTCCTAGTCACAAGCTTCTCTCACTTAGATTATTTCTATAAACTTCTAAAATACTGGGTTAAATATGGCCTTAAAATAAGCATAGACTATTTCGATATTTATTCATACATTCCATGCCCTAGCCTACACACACACACACACACACACACACACACACACACACACACACACACACACACACACACACGTCTTTCTTTCTCCTTAGCTCTCTCTTTCTTTTTAGAGAACTTTAAAAAAAAATTGAAATCATTTTAGATTTATAGAAAAGTTGAAGACAGTTGAATCTCTGCATACCCTTCCACCAGTTTCCCCTAATGTTAACATCTTAATGTAACCTTAATACATTTGTCAAAATTATGAAATTGACATTAGTACATTACTGTTAACGAAACACTTTATTTGGATATCACCAGGTCTTCCACTACTGTCCTGTTTATGGTTCAGAATCCAGTCTAGGATCCTACATTGCATTTTGTCATCGTTCTCCTGAGTCTTCTCCGACCTGTGACGGTTTCTCAGTTGTTCCTTGTTTTTCACAACCCTGACAGTTGTTCTGTAGAATGATCCTCAGTTTGGTTTTCCCCGGTACTTCTTCCAGGATGAGACTGGAGTTAAGGATTTTTAGGGAGAATGCCACAGTGGTGAAGTCTCTTCTCATGACATCGTATCAGGGGCACATGGTATCTATGATTATTGTTGGTAACATTAATGTTGGTTGGTTCAGACGGTGTCTGTCAGGTTTCTCCACTTAAAAGTTGCTACTTTGCCTTTTCCCTCCTCTGTCTTTGGAAGGGAGTCACTAAGTCCAGCCCACTCTCCAGAGGAAGAGAATTAAGCCCCACCTCTTGAAGGAGGGGATATTTTATTTGTAATATAATATTTGTAATATGATATAAGATCTCCTTTCTCTTTTAAATCATAACGTGGCCCATCAGTTAAAAAGAATAGTTCAAAGATTTCTTAAATACATGTGGCATGTGTTGCCATGTTGTTTTATTTGTGTATGTATAACTATTAAATACGTATTAAATAGTATATATTTTTTAAATTGCCATTGTGGAAATTGCTTGTACATATTAAACGTTGCAGCTGTTTCTCAACTGCCTTTATGAACGAGACAAGTTTTCTTCTCCTTTTGAGGCCAAGGCTGGCCGAGGAAAGGGGCAGGATCATTTGTTATGCTTTCTTTTCTTCCCAGACTCACAGAAATTCTCTTTCAGTATTTGAGGAATCTGTGTGTTCTCAGTCTTATCAAGAGATCACAAGAAGGTAAACAGAGTTCTTCGATTAACTTTGTCTTTATTTTCAAATGCATGTATTTGCTAGTCAACATTTTTAGAAAGGGGGCAAAGGAGATCATTTTTTCAAGTAAGTAATGATACACAGCAATTCTAAAAAATATTAGATGTCACTGAAAAATCAATATCAATGAAAATAATTTTAAAATTTTAATATTCTTAAATACACTCATGCATTTCTTTAACCTGTGATGATTAATAATCACATAGATTTTAGTTCAGATGGACACTTCTTGCCCTTTTTTCTCTCTCTGCCCCCTTCCCTTCTCTATTCTTAATCTGATGCTAATTTTTTACACATGTTCCAAATATACTAAGCACAAGCTTTGGTTTATGACCGGAACCAATACCACATGTCGTATCTAATTATGTAAGTATGGTTTAGTGACCTTATCCTGACATTAAGAGAATAAGGACACACACGCACAGTACCACTAGGATTGGGGCAGTAAGTGCCTTGATATTGCTCATTTGCATCCAGCCCGTGCAGTTTGATCAGTGCATGGTCCCTCCCCACACAGCAGGACAGCAGCCCCTCCTGGCTCTGTCTGCAATCGCTTAGCCCTCTTGGGATTTGCAGGCTTTTGCAGCCACTGTTCGCAAGGTCTTGGCCACAGCACATTCATTTCTCTCACTTTATTACCATCGCATCTGATTCCAATTTGCTAGCAAATTGAGTTTCCAGTTCCAAGCCTGACATTCAAGCCGTCAGGTGGATTAGCTCCTCAGCCTGGTTAGCACAGACCCTGCAGGTCATTGACAGTGGCCTATTAAATGTCCTGGAACCTCGGCCGCCGTCCCGGGGAGCAGCAGTGCGGGGTTACCCACTGTGACCTTTCTTCTTGTTTAGAACTCATAATTCTAGACCTGTTGGAAGGGCTTTCTGATTAAAAACAGAGTCGGTTTTCATCCCTTATCTTGCCGTTTCAGCAGTTTCTTCTCATAGCAAAGCCGCCAGCTTACAGTCGGGTCATTTGGTGGAATATGATTGATTGAACTATTTGGGGATCATTTATTTGGCCCTTCTCCTGTTATATCTTCTGAGTGATCTGTTTGCGTACAGAACTGAAACAACATCTGACTTATTTTTTTCTGTTTTTAATGATAGCACCTCAGGTACGCCTCCTTTTCTTTTAATACTGCTGTCAGATGAACTTACTAAACAGCAGTATTTACTTATTTAATTAAGCTCTAGGCCTTTTGCTATGTAGTGGGTCTCAGTAATTTCTTTTTTTTTATTGACGTTTATTTGATTTATAATGGTGTGTTAGTTTTAGGTGTACAGCACAGTGATTCAGCTATATATATGTATTCCTTTTCAGATCAGTAATTTCTTTTTAAAAGAAACCCTCTGGTGAATGATTACTTCTAGGCAGTTCTCCTTTTCTCTTTTTTTCTTTTTTTCTTTTTTTAACCTGAATACAAACGGATTTCTCAGTGCTTGTCATAACCCAAGACACACGTAGAGACAATTACTCATCGGTGTTCTATTTACATTTCAGTTCCCAAGGAAAACTGCCTTGGTCAAAGACTTTACTCTTCTCATTAGAGACTTTAGTAAATAAAGGTATATTTATGTTTCAGAATCAGGGAACCAACTTCAGCAAACGCTGTAATTTCTTGGGGCTAATGAAGGATTAAAGAAAAACTCGAAACGAAACAAAACAAAAGCATTTCACCACTGAACCCTGCAGTCCGTGAAAAGAAAATGGTTAGCTATTGGGAGAAGGAAGAAAATACTCTGTCCCTAAAATTGTTTTTTTTTTTCTTGCAATTAAACAGTGATCTGATTATTATAAATCTGTATCAAAATATATTTTCCAGTTAATAAGTGAGTAAAGTAATAACTTTGGATAAGTTCTATTTAAGGCAGGATCCTCCTCTGGGCTGCTGCTCTTAAGTCCATTTTTTGTAAGCTGTGATGGAGCAAATTGCATGGTTTAGAAGTAAGATGTGAGGTCACAGGCCATGACAAACATTTCAGGATCCAATAAAAATAGGGAACAGGAAAGGTGAGTTTGAAGCTGAAGGGGAAGCACCTTTCAAAAAATGATGCTTGAGCTCCTGGCAGGCAAAAAAAAAAAAGATAATTATGGGAAGGAAAGCCCAAATTTAGTCAAGGCTTTCAAATTTTGAGTTAAAATAGCCAGGCGACTCATTACTTCCTATTCTTTAATTATTGTCATCAAGTAATCATTCTCGAGTGCCCGGGCTTCTGAAAGCTCCATTAGTGGGTGGAGGTATTTCTGTATCCCTTTTTGTTTGTTTGTTTGCTGGGTTATTTTGTTTTATTTTCCCATAGACTCTCTCTAGAAAGGCAGATAATGATCTTAATTTGAGATAAGTGTGAGAGCATCCTTTGAAACTATAAAGCACTATATTAATTGTTGTTGCTGTCTGGTTACCTTTTTAGAAGTTCGTTAACCTACTTTTAAATATCCTTAATCATGAGTCACATTTGTTTTGAGAAATAATACCAGAAGGAAAACTTTTGCTCTATTTCTTTTTTAAATTATAATCTTTGGTAGACATAATGTTTTGCATGAGTTTATTTCTGTTGGAGGCAAATAGTCTGATTTCACTACCCTTTTCATTTCACCTTTCACTTAATTATAATTCTGCAAAATTTCTCCTCCTCCTTCTGTTTCCTTTTTGGATAAGTTCTTTGGTTGCTCAGATTTCCCTTACCCTCAATTATAGGGTCACGTAGCTCAACTCAGTATTTGACTGTCACTGCTTTGGGACGATTGATGTCTTTTCTGCTCTGGAATTTAGGTAAACAGGGTTTGTACGTCAAATACAGTGTATAAAGGGAACAATGTCAGAAGGGATCCAGCATAAAATAATTACACTAAAATCTTTTCAGTATAGAAAATGCCAAATCAAGCATAGTAAGGATGATACATTTTATGTTACCTGTTTGGTGTCCTAGTAGTCTAAGGTTAATGTAGCATCTCATATACATGTTTCGTTTTTTCTTTTGCAGAAGGAGCTGAGTCTCCCCAGAAGAGGAAGTCTGTAAGTAGAATAATTTCTTTATTGATTCATTTGTATTCTGGGATACAGTTTGTAATGTCATTATTCTCTGACTTGTTAGATTTTCAATGGCAATCAGAAGATTAATGATAATCAACTGAATTAAGAAAACACAAAGCTTTGCATTTATTTATAAATGTTAAATATTAATGATTTCAAGATAAGTTGAAGAAAGTTTCTAGGGTTCCTTATGGGCATTATAAGCCAAAATGCATATTTATTCCTGGGATAATCTTTTTTTTTTTTTTAATTTTACTTTATTTGTTTATTTATTTTTATACAGCAGGTTATTCCTGGGAGAATCTTAAATTTAAAATTTCTATTATGTAATCAAGCAAAAACATTATTTGGTCTGCAGATAGTTTAAAATGATCTGACTAAAGAATTAGTGCTTATCTACATGAACTGGAATTCTATGATCTTTATACTATGAATTTTATGCAGAGTAAATGATATACTTTTGCCTCTGAATTGATGAAGACTTTGCATCAGCTAAACTTTCTATTAGATCTAGACCTTACTGCACTGATTCATGTAATGCTCTTATATTAAAATAGCAAATTTGTGAACATTGACTTGATTTCTTTATAGTATGTTTCCACCTTTTATTTTTAAGGCTGATAATATATTTGCATAAATCATAGTTTTTTGCATCAGCAAGTTGCAGAATGAAGTTAATTGCCTTTAATATTCTACTAAGGTACAGTTACTATCAATTAGTACTGTGTAAGGGCTGATCTGGAAATATTTGGATTTGGTGTCTGATTTATGCTGAGTTTAGTGGATGGGGCAATGTCCTTTTAAAACAATAAGTCTAATATTTAAGATAAATTCATGCAAATCTCAACTTGGAGGATTAGAAACGTATGTGGTGACTGTTGTAAGAATTCATTCTTTTGACTCAATTTTGGGAAATTTCAGTCTTTGCGTCTAGGAACCAAAACTTCGTGAACCATGAACATTTTATTGCTCTCCATTTTGGTCTGTACTTTTTTAGTTGCCAGGAGAACACTGTATCATTATTCTTGGAGAACGTGCCTAAATAAATTTTCACTCGCTCCCAGCTTACATCTCTGGACACTACGGGTTAATGGCCTAATAGTTTAGCATCGGAAATGTCCTTAGAATGAAAAACTTCCAATCTCCTGCATTAAGATTAGGACTCTTTTGCCTAGACTTGTAAAAGTTTAAACTTTTTGATATTTCCCAACATGATGAGAAATCAGAAACAAGAAAAACAGAAATATCTACATAAAATATCTTTGTAGACAAAAATCTCTTTTCCTTCATAATTTTGTATGCTTAAAGCATCTTAGGCTTGTCTTGTATACTTTATTTAAGAACTTTAGAACTTTAGTCAGAGCTTCCTTTTAGCCTTTATGATAAATGGTGCTTTTTTTTTTTCCTGTTTAAGTTAGTATGTTTCCTATAAATTATTATTACAATAATGTTAGTTAGCAAAGTAGATTCCGTATACCTACTGAAGGGCCATATCTCCTTTTGCGCTTGTGTAAGTCTCAATTCTGTTCATGTTAGCTGATAGCCATGAGTTGATAGGGGAAATACATGGTAAGGAAAATATTTAAATTTCTCTGTTTGAGAGCATGGACTCTTTAATAAAAAAAAAAGTGATGATGGCATCAGTTTGTTTGGAGTACATGCTTTGAATACTTAGTAAGATAGAATTACATTTAAGCCAATTAAAATCCCCTCCTAATAAAAATCAGTTGCTCTATCAATCAGATGATGGGAATAAAAATCATATATATATATATATATATATGTCAACATAAATCTACCTTTTTAAGTGAATTTTGGAAAACTTAATAATTGCAAGTAAAGCAAACAAGAAATAAACATGCTATTTTTAAATTTTCTATTAAATACAAGTATTCCCCAAAGAATTAATGACTTATGACATAGATGTTCTGGGATGTAATGCCACTCTGAGTTTTCAGTGACCACCACACAGGATGCCAGTCATTACTCTCCTCATGCAAGGTTCTTTTATGACTTTGAGAAAAAGAAAATACTTATAAGATAAATGCTCAAGTGATTTTAATACAAATCTGATGAAGAAGAGCACAGGTGTGTTTTTATTAGGTACGGGTGCTAGCCCGCATCATGGTACCTGATCATTAAACCTGTTAACACTTCCTCTGTTTATTTACTGCATAAATGCTTTCAAGTCTTTTATTACCTTCTCCCAGAAAGATTGAGGATTTGATCCTGCTCTTCTGTTGAGTTGTATTTCCATGTCAACAGCAAGCAACTGTGCAATGTGATGTATTCCTCATTGTCTATGGTACCCGGCAATGCGACTGAACTTGTCAGAGGGGGTGTACCTTCAGAAAAGCTGTGCTCTTGGAAGAAGTCACCTGATTTTGTTATATCTGCCACTTTTAATGTGTATGCCTTGAAGGGTAATATTTTAAAAATGCACTTTCATCATTCAGACACATAGATTTATCATATTTTTAAAAAATTTTAGTATTGTCTATAAAAAATTTTAAGTAAGCTTATAGACAATGTTTGTCTGGAATCATGTGATAAAAACATATTTGTTATATAAAGCATGTATATATTATATAACAGTTAAAGCCTTTACAAATAAAAGAACACAGAAAATAGGCTTTTCTTTTTATTACTAATTGAAAAGGATAAAAAAGCAGCCTATATTCTTTCTAGAAAAAAAGTAATCCAGATCCCCACTAATTTGTAATTTACGATCATTTTCTCAAGGAATAATTTGAAGTCTGTGTTTCACATGTGTTTTAAAAGGTTGCAAAGACAATGATGTGACTTTTCTTTTTTTAATGGTACAAAGGTCAGCAGACAAGAGAGATCAAGGGAACTTCTTTCTAGACCTGATGTTACTAAAAAACCAAGTGACCCCGGATCAGTTTTCCAGAGGCTCTTCCAGCCCTTTACCAACTTCAAGGTCCCAAATCCCGTTTCTACTCTGGCTCCCTGTATGGGTGGATTTTAGCTAGCTGTCTTCTCCTTACAAAGAGTAGCCATTTTCCCAGATTCTTCTAGCATGTTCTTGTCTTTCTCCTTGGAACAAAAGTTGCCATACTCTCTGCTCCCTTTCCTCTCAGCTACCTGTCAAAATCTGTATATCCTTTGAATAAATTATGATACAGTCATACAATGAAATACTGTATGGCGGGTAGGATGATTGAACTAAAGAAGATGTGTCAACAAGTATAATTATAAAAAACAAACAATGCTGAGGAAAAGTTAAAAGCAAATTCCAAATACAAGACATTTATCTTGTAAAATTTCTAACAGCAAATCTAAACTGTCCATATTTATTAAAAAGTTCCTAGTGTTGTGGGTCCCTTAACTAGTTTTTTGAACTTGGGTCCTAAAATGACATTTCTAAGTGGCAAAGCTCTCTGGGTGGTGGTTGTTTTCTGACAGGGAAAGTGGAAAAAGGGTAAAAGCCCAAGGTGTGAGCTAATGGATAGTTCAGAGCAAAACCAAGGTCCCCTTTAATTTTAAAGGACCCCCTCATGTTTTGTTAATTGCTCAAATAAACAGCTCTCTAGTACAGAGGGAGCTTCTTTTCTTCTGGGAATTCCCTGGAGAGAGGGGCAGGAAATTGGCTGGGGCCAGCTCCCTTGCCTCCTCCAATGTTGATTTTTAATGATCTTTAAACCCCCCCCCCAAGCCCCCTGCACAGAGAATGTAACTGCACTATCTCTTCTTAGCAAGTAAATTCTCCTTGCTACCCAAAATTAAAATAGCCTTTCTTCTATGTCTTTTAATTGTGAGCATGAGTGCATTGTTTCATGGAGCCCTGTAGTTCAGGGATCCGTAGGATTATCTGCACTTATCACTTTATTTCAGTAGAACAGTGACTGACATCTGGTCAGTTAGTTTCTTGGCTTTATGTTGTTTGGCCACACATCTAGCAGCAGAAACCCAAAGCACAGAAGGCCTGGAGAAGTATGTTTCTGCGTGCTGAGGAATTTCTGGGAGTATTGAAAGTATTAAAAGTAATTTAGGGGGCTTCCCTGGTGGCGCAGTGGTTGAGAGTCCGTCTGCCGATGCAGGGAACATGGGTTCGTGCCCCGGTCCGGTAAGATCCCACATGCCGCGGAGCGGCTGGGCCCGTGAGCCATGGCCGCTGAGCCTGCCTGTCCGGAGCCTGTGCTCCGCAATGGGAGAGGCCACAACAGTGAGAGGCCCGCGTACCGCAAAAAAAAAAAAAAAAGTAATTTAGGAGTCTTCTCGGTTTAATTTCAATTTCTCAACCTAGCAGCAATACTAGTGTTTCGCAACTATTTCTCTCCATAGAGTTTTGTCCCTTCTCCATTCCCCTTTTCCTTTTATCATTATTCTGAAATGGTTGGGGTCTAGTAGGGCTGGCCACGGACTACGTAGGGTGAGGTGCTGCTGGCATATAATGGTTTCAGGTGTGCTAGGAGGTCCATCTTCCTCTCCACAAAGAAAACAGGCATCTTAAAACACACTTACCACAGTGCCAGACATCCATTCAGTTGGATCTGTAAGAACTGAAGTTCATTCAGTTGGATATTAAAGGTCTTTTCTCCTCCGCGTCTCATTGAAATGTACATACCTTTGGGCACCGGTGTTGCTGAGCTGCATTTAGCACAGCAGAACGGGAGTCATTAATGGGATGCTTCTGGTGGTCTGGCGACAGACAAGGAGAGCTGTTGTCAAGAACCATTTTGCCACATGGATAAGTTAACAAGTATATGAAAAAGGTGATAAACTTGTCTCACGTCTTTCCCATATTGTCTCTCTTGGGCAGGAGCAGGAAAGGGTGTTTGGGTGGGATGGAAGAATGGAGTGAGCCACAGAGGGAGAGAGTGTTGTCACAGTGCTTAGGATGACAGAGGCAGAGGACCCCGAGGGTTACTGGAAGCTTCTGGGTGGAGCGGGGCCTGCTGGACTCAGAAGACAGTTTGTCTCACTGTAATTAGATTGAACTGGGCGCACTGGATTAGGATATTTCTTAGGTTGAAATTCCTCATTTTGAGACGAGATAGGAAGTGACCTTCTGTGTAATTGGAGAGGCTCACGTGGATGTCATTGGCATCTGTAGGTGTGTGTATTTTTCAAAAAGAAGACGTATGTTCAGGCCAGTTGTATTTCAGCCAGAGCATGCTGCCTTGATGGGCTGTTTAGAAAAGCAGTTTGAGTAAAATGAGGTTATTTCTAGAATGCAAGGAGAGGCAATCACCTTGGTTTTACAACGGAGTCAAATTAGATTTACGAGATTTTCAGTAAGGTGAAGGTAACATTTTCTGAAAGAGAGGGAAAGGGCTTAATTCAAGCAAAATAAAGGGCATGTAAACTGTATTTGGATAAGTTTTAAAATAAATTTAGTTTTCTTCTTAGTACATTCTTCCCTCCTACCCCTACAAATATTGAAACAACAAGAATTCAAAATGCCTATCGTCGAAGCCAAATGGAAGTCCAGTGTCATTTTGAATGTTAGAAACCCAGCAACAAAATGAAGAAAAAATTGAGTGTTGCATCTGAATTAGCATTTAAAGTGGCATGTTTATATAAAAGCAGAATGGTGTAATATATCCTGAGAGTAAAGAGAGGATTTCAGACTGTGAAAGAATGTCAATTGCATTTATATATTCATCGAATAGCCAGTTTGGTATTTGGTATGTATTTGCAGCATCCTGTATCACGCCTGCATTCATCTTCTGTGAGGGGGCTGAGGGGAGGAGACCTGGGAGATAGAAACAATGTAGGATCGATCTTCTCACCTTTGAAAATTATTAGGAAGACCTTAGTTTTGCTCCGTGGGAGGGAGAGTTGGGTCGCCTAGGGAGGTTTATCAAAATACGTGTGTGTGTGTGTGTGTGTGTGTGTGTGTGTGTGTATGTGCGCACATTTCCAAATACACTTGGGAGTACAAATCAGAATCTGCGCGTATGTGCATTGGGGGCAGAGGCAGGGGGAGCACCGAGGCTTGTGGACTTTCAGCCCATTCTCAGGGTGAATCTAAAATGCCACCCCTAGATGAGAACTGCTGTTCTCAGGAGAGCATCAGGGTGTGTGTAATGGCAAAGCGGGCTTCTGGATGTCCAAAGGCATGAGGGTAAATTCTCTATTTCATATTTCTCAGAATGACTTTATAGCAAGCCTGAGTCAGACAGGAATTTGGAGACTTTTTCAGTGAGCATCTTTTCAGCAAGCCTTGTGGAGGGTGGCCCACTGCAGCAGGTGGGTGCCTGCACTTTCTCACTAAAAGCCACCTTCTCAGGTCTGTTATTCAGTAGGCATTTCAGAGTCACACGGCCTGGGTTCAATCCTACCTCTGCTGTTTAACCAGCCTGTGACCTTCAGAAGGTTACTTAACCTCTATGTGTCTCTGTTTCCTCATCCATAAAAGTATGTATGCAGGGCTTCCCTGGTGGCGCAGTGGTTGAGAGTCCGCCTGCCGATGCAGGCGACACGGGTTCGTGCCCCGGTTCGGGAAGATCCCACATGCTGCAGAGCGGCTGGGCCCGTGAGCCATGGCCGCTGAGCCTGCGTGTCCGGAGCCTGTGCTCCGCAACGGGAGAGGCCACAACAGTGAGAGGCCCGCGTACTGGGGGGAAAAAAAAAAAAAAAAAAGTATGTATGCTATTCTATCCTGGAATGTTTTGAGGATTAAATTAGTTAATATCTGTAAAATGTTTATAACCGTGCCTGGCATGCAGTAAGCTCTATGTAAGTATTTTATTAAATAAAACACAATGGGAATTAAGGCCCCCCTCTGACTTATTTTTGTCCGATAGCATTAGGCAAAAGACTGCCAGTAGGCTGAGGAAGCTCCCTTAAAGCCAGATTATTTGAGTAGCATTTTCTGGGGTGGGGGGACAACTTTGTTTACCAGCCCTTCCATCAGGGGAGAGGTGTTACATAGGGTGGCTGAACCCCGTGTCCTTGGGTAGATCTTTCCTGTGTCCCTCCACAGTCAACACTGGTATCAGGAGGTTTCTAGGTGTGTGAGGGAGACAGACCCCACACATGTTGTGTATCATGAAGCTGAGAGGGAACTCCCTGTGCTCAGTGGCCCCTCTTCTAGAATAATCCATCACTAGAAACCTGCCCATCCTTCTCAACATAGTATATAGGTTACTTCTTGAAACTGTGTTTTGAGACAGACAGGTACTGAGGAAAATGAAGTGGGATATTATAGATGTCCACTTAGAAAAGTTTAATCCTGGGATTTCAGAGCTGGAAGAAACCTTAACAGAAAACTACTTTTAAATACCTTTGTTTGGTAAGTGAAGAACCAACAACTCGGAGGACTTGAGATTTGCTTGTGCTCAGACTGTTTCTTCACTGTGAACTGTGGCCACAGTTTAGGGGTCCCACCCACCAGCGAATGGAAAGCAAATTTTCCTTCTTCAGGGCAATACATTTGAGTTAGAAAAAGATAATGAGCAAGGGTGTGGTAGCGTTTTGTTCTATAAAGACATGAATTACAGCATCGACATCCACAGTATGGGTCATGTAAAGGGTAGACCTCACAGAGTACACTTGACTTCACCCTGCTCGTCATGGTTTCTTTGAACATTTTGGAAAGCATGGCCTCAAACTCTTCTTAAGAGTTTACACTTAAAACTGCAACCAGAGGGAAAACCTTGTCACATACCAGCACCACCAGGATACTGAGTTTACTCAGACTTGTAATGAGACTAGTGATGGCTGCACTGGTGGGTACGGCAGTCCCCACTGTGGTAACTGGCAGTCCCCAAAGGAGCCCATCGCCCAGTGAGACATGTGAGCAGGGCAGCTGAATTCTGTATTGTTCTCCTGACCCTGTTGTATAGTAAGTCGGGCTCTCTGAGGGGAACCGTCGAGGTCGATTGTGGCTAGAAGATTTTGCTCATGTCTTGGTGTTCCTCCTTAGAATCTCTACTTTTTCCTCTGCCATTCTGACTCCTGAGAATTAGAATCCCTGCTCTTTGACTCTTTGTGGCAGCTGACTGTCAAACGTAAGTGACTGGGGGGAAAATATCCTAGGGTTTCCTTCTCTGTTTTTCGGCAGTAGAGGCCTCAACTTCTAAGAATTCTGGCAGGTCATCTCTTTCATCTGAATACACATGCCTTGTCTTTGAACATGTTATATAAAGTCACCTCTTCTGGGATGAAGACGAGGATTAGGGCTTTTCCATGCTTCTGTGTTGGAACGTAAGACGTGCCCCATAGAACATGCCAGTGCTCTACACCTCTCTTCCCAGTGGCCTCTGGACTCTGCTTCACCTCAGACATCACCCAGGTATCTTTTGACTCATAGCATAAGAAAATTGTATGCAGACAGTTCTGTAAATACAATTGCATGAGAAGAAAATGTTTTATTAAGTATATTCTATGGGGCTTCCCTGGTGGCGCAGTGGTTGAGAGTCCGCCTGCCGATGCAGGGGACACGGGTTCGTGCCCCGATCCGGGAAGATCCCACATGCCGCGGAGCGGCTGGGCCCGTGAGCAATGGCCGCTGAGCCTGCGCGTCCGGAGCCTGTGCTCCGCAACGGGAGAGGCTACAACGGTGAGAGGCCCGCGTACCGCCAAAAAAAAGAGTATATTCTATGAATTTTATCGGCATGTGGAAACGGGTGCCTAGCATGGAAGGGTAAATTAAAATTTTTTTTTTAAGAATGAAAATTCTAATGATACTAAATTTAAATAGGCATAATATATCGAGGGGAAGAATTTTTAAATGCCCCTTTTCTAGAACTATAAAGTAATCTTTCAAGAAGTATTTGCCTGTTTTGTAGATGCTTAGGTGAAATTGTTCTTCCCTATTAGAAAATATTAATTTGGTCTAGGCGTTGTGCTTTTCACTGTGCAGGAAAAATGATTTCTAACTTCTGTCGTGTCCTAGAGATCAGTGAGATTAACCTCGTGGTGACATTAGCCCTGGTTGCTGAGCTCCTACTAAACCCCGATTTTCCAATGCTGATTCTACTGTTACTGGTGGTGGAGGTGTGTGCTTTTACTTGGGAAGGTCGGCTTTGAGGCAGAGGTTGTCTTTTGGATTTATTTGTATTTTTCAAAAACCGAGGAGGGCATTTTCTTGGAGAAGTTGGCACCCTCTGACATCCCCGTGTCACTGCTGTGGAACAAAGGATGTTTACTGCAGGGGCAGTGGGGGACGTCCCCCTGGGCTGGCAGTGGGTCCAAGGGAGGGAGTGGGCTGCTTTCCCGGGCTTCCCTTGGCCTCTCGGCCGAGAGGATTTGCTCTGCATGGGGCGTATGAGTGAGCTCACCAGGGGTTTGGTATTTCAGGGTGTAAAGAATAGTGTTTAGTATCTTAGCAAATCAAGAATCAATTACCTGGGAGAGTAAGCAGAAGGTTTTTTAATGTCTATGATAAATTAGTTTAAACTCTAAAACCAGTCCTTGTGGATTAAGGAAGCCCTTGGAAGCCGTGGAGTATATTTTTAAAATGCACTTGACATCATACACTGAAATGAAATTAATAGATCAGTACATGGTTTCATGTCTTAGGGGAACAACGGTGGCTTTTTTTAGCTGGGATTCTAAGGTATTACCAATTTGTATGTAAATGCAGTTGATTCTGGTAGAATCATGGGGAAAAATAATGTCATCAAACATCTGTTAAAAAGCATGTTACTTAATTATTATCTCTGAGATTTCAGGCCACTTGGCTCTATTCTAATTTTTTTTTTTTTTGCTGGAAGATGTTGGTTGGACACATCCTTAAGACCACAGCAGGGGGTGGTGATGGTGGTGGTTATATGGGGAGATACTTAAAAGGAGAATTAAAGCAAACATAGTTCAGATCGGTACTTCTCAAGGCTCTGTGTAGTCTCTTCCCACCCATGGACCTTTTATCTACTGTTTAACATCACCTAGGCTGTATTATGTTAAGTACCCAGGAATTGTGAATTCTATTTGTATTAAACCACAAAAGAAATTAAAACAACAAAACCACTTCCTCTTATGAAATCCCATGTATAGCATGAACCAATTTAGGGTGTCCCAACAGCAGCATAACCCTACATGGTCTAGCAGTTAATGTTTTCCCCAACAACTAACAGTGCTCCTCTCTCCCCTTTAAAAAAAAAAAAAGAAAAAGAAAAAGCTTGATTGACCTATAATTGGCATACCATAAATTGCACTTAAAATACACAATATCATAAATTGACATATATGTATATTCACACCTGTGAAACAGACTCCATAGCGAAGGTATTGAAATATCCATCTCCTCCAGAAGTTTCCTCTTACCGATTTGTAATTGCTACCTCCTCCCAGCCCTCACATGCCCAATCAGACAGGTACTAATATTTTCCAACCCTAAAGATTAGTTTGCATTTCCTAAAATTTTAAATGAATGGAACAGTACCGTTCGTACCCTTTTTTGTCTGGTTTATTTCACTTGGCATAATTATTTTGAGATTCAGCTCTATTGTAGCGTATGTTAATAGTTCCTTACTTTTATTTCTAAGTAATATCCTATTGGTGGATACACCATAGTTTGATTATCCGTCCACTTAGTGATGAACATTTTGGTTGCTTATAGTTTGGGGCCATTATAAATAAAGCTGTTATACATGACTGGTAAGTTTTCTCCCGGCTTGTGGCTTGTGTTTTCAGTCTCTTTACAGCATCTATTAAAGAGCAGAAGTTTTTAGTTTTGATGAAGTATAAATAATCAATTTGTTCTGTAAGTGCTCATGGTTTTGGTGTTGCCTCTAAGCCATCTTTGCCTGACTCAGGGTCACAAAAGTTTTCTCCTTTTTCTTTCCATAAGATTTATAATTTTAGATTTTTACATCTATGATCTATTTTGAGTTAATTTTGTATATGGGTAAAATATGGATCGAAGTTTATGTTCTTGCATACAGGTATCTAATTGTTCCAGCACCGTTTGTTGAACAGACTGTCCTTTCTCTGCTGAATCTCTTTGTAGTTTTGATGAAAATTGTTTGTCCATATATGGGTGTCTATCTGCAGACTTTCTATTCTGGATCATGGCCTGTTTGTTTTATATCAGTACCCCACTGATTTGGTTATTGTAGCTTTATAATAAGTTCAGATATCAGATAGCGTTAATCTTCCAACTTTGTTCTTTTTTTTTTCAAAATTGTTTGGACTATTCTAGGTTCTTTAATTTTGGAATCAGTTTGTCAATTTCCATCCAAAAAAGCCTGTTGAGATTTTTATTGGAATTGCATTAAATCTGTCAATCAATTTGAGAAGCTATGAAGAATTTTCCAGTGGTTATAACCTATCTTTAGTCTTAGGGATGAATTAGGGAGAATAATGTGTGAGTTGATACAATGTGGATAGAGTGGGGTGGAATTGTCCCCCACGATATACTGATGGAGGAGGTGGCTGACCCAGCCGGGGAAGGCTGAATTGAGGAATGAGTGACCAAAAATGAGAAAATATCCCCTCAGAGAAGCTCAAAGAAATGGTTGCGTGGGTGATTCAGGGAGCAGGTCAGGTAATGATGTCAAGCTGAAGTCAGAGGGGACTAGCTACATTTCTTCCGGAAAGAAGACCTGCAGTGGAGAGCTCGGGCTCAGCATAAGCGGGGATTAGAGGAGGAAGAGCATGGCCAGACAAGGGTCATGTATTCATGTCTAGTCGAGGAGAAGGCCATAATGCCTGGAAAGATTGTGATGCAGGGGACACTTGCGGGGTGGGGGGAGCGGGGGGAGGCCATCATGTGGTAAAATAATGAAGGTCAGTTCTACATTAGAACTAATTATTGGTCTAGAACAGTGGTTCTCAACCAGAGGTGATTTTGTCCCCTAAGGAGACATTTGACAGTGTCTAGAGACATTTTTGATTGTCACAACTACTTGGGGTGGGGGTGGGATTTCTCCTATCATTTAGTGGGTAGAGAGAGGCCAGGGATGCTGCTAGCCATCCTACAGTGTACAGGAAACCACACACCACCACCCCCCAACAAAGACTTATCTGTCCAATATGGTAATAGTGCCAAAGGTGGAACACACTGGTCTAGAAAGGGAGGGTCAGCAAAGAGGGTGGAATGAGAGTGGAGCTAATTGATTGCTCTGACGCCTTATGTCTGTATTGTCTTAAGGAGAAATACTCTGAGTTGTAACCATGCAAAGTTACCCTGCATGATCAGGAATTCGTCTTTGGAAATCTTCTCTGGGCATGTTTTCAGAAGCTGCCTAAAGGTGTTATCAAGGAAGGCTAGTTTAACAAAAGCATGCCTTGACTGCAAATGAAGAAATATTGAACATTTGAGTTATTTCGCTTAAGAAGGAAGTATTTGTTTAGTCCATAGATGAGTTTATCAACTGGAATACATTTGATTGCAAGTAACAGAAAACCTAACTCAAAGTGGCTGAAAAAAATAAAGGAAATTTACCAGCTAATGTAACTAAGAAGTCCATGCTTCTTGCAAGGGTTGATTCAGAGGTTCAGTGTTGACGCAAGGACCCAGTCTCTCCCTCATCCCAGGGCAGGCTTCCTTCCTAGCTCATAGATGGCTGCCAGCAGTTTTCATGGTTACTGTGACTACTAGAAAATTTAAAATTGTGTGACTCCAAATTGTATTTCTGGTGGACAGAACTGGCTTAGACCATTCAGGAATTTCTGGGAATGGGGTGGAGTCAACCCCACCCAAACCACATGGCTGATACACATATGGGAGAGAGACAGAATGGATATTGGGCAAGCCATCAAAAATGAATACTGCAGTGGGGGGCTCCCCTGGTGGTGCAGTGGTTGAGAGTCCGCCTGCCGATGCAGGCGACACGGGTTCGTGCCCCGGTCCGGGAAGATCCCACATGCCGCGGAGCGGCTGGGCCCGTGAGCCATGGCCGCTGAGCCTGCGCGTCCGGAGCCTGTGCTGCGCAACGGGAGAGGCCACAACAGTGAGAGGCCCACGTACCGCAAAAAAAAAAAAAAAAAAAAAAAGAACACTGCAGTGACTGGCATAAGCAAAGAAGGGAATATTTATTTAATGGCTACTGTTTTACTACAGATGAATGTCTGGAAGTCCTTCTGCTCTACTACCACTAATAAAAGCTAATATTTTTTTCTTAAATGTATTCTGAAGTTGTAAAGTTAATATAGTGTTCATAGTAACTAGTGAAACAGCACAGAGAGACACTAGAAGGAAGTAAATAATCCCCATCCCTTCCATTCCCTGTTCCCACTCCCAATCCTGGGTGGCCATTGTTAGCCTGGTCTGTGTTCTTCCATTCCTTACTCCATGTACATGTGAGCGTCTGCATGTCCATTGTTTTCTTCTGGAGGTTGTTGCCGTTCTCATAATGGAAGTATAGCCCTTCAATTTGCTTTTCTCACCTTATTAGCCTTCCAAGTCACTATGTACAGATTTATCTCATTCTTTTTAATAATACATAATATTCTATATTATAGATGTTCCACATTTCATTTAAACATTTCCTCATTAATGGGCAGTCATGTTATTCCCAGTCCCCCCTCTTCCTCTGCCCCACAACAAACAATGCTGCAGTAAACATCTTTGTACCTATGTCCTTACATACTGGTCCTTTTTTTTTCCCTATAGGATAGATTCCCAGAAGTGGAATTGCTTGGTCAAACGGTATGTGTATTTTTAATTTTAATGTATATTTCTAGATTCTTTTCCCCAAAGGAATAGCAAATCACGTTTGCACATAAGAATGCCCATTTCCTGCATTCTCACCAGCATTGGATGCCACTGTTTATTTTAATTCTTGCCAATCTTATTATCGCTGATCATTAATTTACATTTTCTTCACTGACTGCCTCTGATGTTAAATATATTTTCATATGTTTATTGTTCATTTGAATTTCCCTTTTCTTCATTTCCTATTTATTTTCACTGCCCATTTTTCTACTTGGTGGTGTTTTCCCATCACAGTTTCTGGGACGTATTTATTGTGTTTTATCGTTACATATGTGCAAATATAGCTTTATTGTTCTTTATAGTTCTTGTCTCTGTGTATGATGTCTTTTACCAAAAGAAAATCCTTACTTATTATTATGTTTTGTAATTATTTATGTCTGTCTTTTTCTTTATTGCTTCTATTATCTGTTTTGCTTATGATGGTATTGTCCATCCCGTGGTCGTACAAGTATTCTTGTAAATATTCTTCCCCATTTTTAAAAGCATTGAGATCTTACTCCAGTTTTAAGTTTTGTACATGATATGAGGTAGGATTCTATCTTTCTTTCTTTTTTCTCCCCCTAGATAACCAGTTACTTAAGTCCTAGTTACTATGAGAAACTTTATTTTTCATGGGATTGAAATGTTACCCTTGTCACATATAAAGATGCCATATACATTTGTATCTATTTCTGGCCTCTCTGTTCTGATCTCTGTCTATTTCTGTGCCAACACCATTTTGTTTTGAATGCAGTGGCTTTCTAGTGAGTTGTAATGTCTGGTAAGTTCTCCCTCACTGGTCTGCTTTTCACACTTTTCATAGGTGTTTTTAGCCATTTATTTTTTGTTTCATATTGATCTGGTTAACTTAAATTTTAAAAGTTAAAGATGCGGAGTTTTATCTTAAATATTTTGAATATAATATATAATAATACATGTAAATAAAGCCAAAAAATTATTTCTCAGTTTGAGGATCTCTTTACTTGATGTTACTAATTGGAAAATATTTATTGATTACCTAAAGGTTTTTCTATGAATTTTAATTCTTTAAATGTGACTTTACTTTGTGATGATTGTACAGTTACCCTAAGGTGTGAAAATGGGGATGCAGGCATGAAATTTTTTTTTTTTTTGGCATGACATATTTTAATCTGTCTAAAAATTAGATTGTAATAAAGCTAAAGCGAGCTTATAAATAATTTGTATTTCTGCTTATGTAACGAACTATAAAGTACACCCATACCTGGATTGGTTGAGGGGTGTGTAAATATGATAATGTGAACAAAGAACTGTAACTGAAGTGCATAATAAACTATGTGTTTTGCAATCTTTTATGATTTGGTTTTTCTAAAATTAAATGTTGACTTAAGAAATTGTCACATTTGGAATTTGAGGTAAAGTTGTCTAATACTTTATGTTTTTGACAATTCTTAACATTAAGTTTATATTAATGTGATATTAACTTAATTGTTTTCCCTGACATTCTTAATAGCTTTTTTGGAAACTTTAGTTATAGTATTAAGGTAATAAATACCTTTACATTTCTCTAAAGGCATTTGAAATATTGGAGCTAAACTCTAAAACTGTTTGTGATTTAAAATAATGGTAATATTGTCTCACAAATGAACACATATGCATTTACACGTGAGGTCTATATTTTGCTTATGAAAGTAAAGGGACATCCCCATGTAGGTTCTACCCATGTTTACTTGGTTAATTAGAAAAAAAGCCATTAATTTGTTCTATAGCCAAAAAGGAAATGGTGAAATAATATATTGTGATTATTATTGAGTGATATACTTGAAAAATATAATTATGTTTTTAAAAATGAGTCAATCATGTTTTATCAAAGGTCGACACATGATATAAACTGTACTACATAAAAGGCATATCACATTTCTCATGTTTCCTAATAAGCTGTATTTTGACCAACTCAAATTCTGTTTCCTGCACTTAAGTTTTAATCATCATCAACATAGGCAAAGATGGTAACATAAGTATCTTTTTATGTTTATCAAATATTATATGATATCACTTACATGTGGAATCTAAACAATAACACAAATGAACTTACTTACAAAACAGAAATAGACTCACAGACATAGAAAACAAAATTATGGTTACCAGAGGGGAAGGGGGGAGGGATAAAGTAGGAGTGTGGGATTAACAGATATACACTACAATATATAAATTAACAAAGATTTACTGTATAGCACAGGGAACATAACTGGCTGCTACAGTTGGGATAAGGGAACATTTTGTTGGTTTCAAAACAGTTTTTTTTGGTTTTTGGTTGGTTTTGTTTCGTTTTGCTAAAGAGAAGGGATGCTTTCAATAGCGTGTGGCGCTATAAAGAGATGAACAGAACTGAAGGAACTTCTGCTGGCCAATAGTGGAAATTTAAGTGACAGAGGAAATGCTAATTATGAGCCTTTGAACAAGCTTATAATTACCATTAAGCTTATTGAATATATCTTGCAATAACCTGTAATGGAAAGGAATCTGAAAAAGAATTTATGTATATATTTACATATATATGCATATATATATATAAACGGAATCACTTTGCTGTACACCTGAAACTAACACAATATTGTAAATCAACTATGATTTAAAAAAAAAGGTAAGAGTATATTTTAAATATAATTCTGCATGTGTGTAAATTCTGTATTGTTAATTATAAAGTTGTTTTTAAGTATATGTAGGCTATCACAGGAACTTAAAATCACAGTAAGTAAACAATAAATAAGGATGTCATAAGATTAATAATAAAGGAATGTTTCTTTTATAATATACCAAATATTTAAGCCTTTAATTTGCTCCAGGGCTGCCCAAGCTTAGACTCTGGAAGATAGAATTGTTTAAATTAGAATGGAGAACTTCTCCTTTTTCGTAAAACAAACATAACCATTTGTGACCAGGGGTTGGAGTGGCTGTAATAGAGTCCACAGGCAATAAACAGAGTTTTTTGTTTTTGAAGCTAGAAGAATTCTAGTTGCCGCAAGTGTGCCATCATAGCCAAAAAGTCACTGTGATTTCAAGGACTTGAAGTGATAAACTGGGAAGATATAAGCGCTAGAATGATTAAAATAGTGTTCACGGGACTTAAGAAATGAGGAAGCAAATGCCCCACAACTGAAGCATTGGGTAAAAATAATCATATGTGTGGATTTAAGTGAATCAACTAAAGTTATGTTCAGCTTCTCCACCTTACGTGAAGATACTAAGCAAGTGTTGGTATTACTGTGATGGCCAAAGAACAATGATGTACCTCCAAAAATATTTCAGGTATTATGTTCAAAGCAATATTCCTTAGGGCCAGAACCCACCTTAATTCATAGGTGTTCTTAATCTAGATCAAACTGAAGTAAAATAACCTTATGTGACATTGTACTTTTAAAAGATGAAAAAAGTCTTACAACTAAAAATTAAAACTGAATCAAGGTAAATATTTTGCACACATTCATTATCAATTTAAGATTTGTAAATGTTACAAATAGCCACAGTAAAATGTAACTTCACTTAATACTGTTCTTATTTAATACGATTCTCTTGTTCTTGTTAAAATGTTACCCCTGTTAAATACTACCTTCCTATGAGTGATACTATCTTAAATTGTCTCAAAATATAATATCACCAGTTTCCTATCTTTATTTTGCCTTAATTCACTGTTAGAATATGTTAAGCCTCCAACATGTAAGAGGTAGAACAAAATATTGCTGCAGCAGATCAGATGCAAGGATGAGACTTCTTCTATATTGCTTCGCCTTGAACAGGTCTGTTGCAAGTCAGGTGTATTATCACCAGAGAAGATAAGGTTCCTTCGGAATGAAGACCCACCCTGTCCCTGGGCTCGTTGCAGAAATTATAAATCAACTGTAATTGTGACCTAAGCACTTGTCCTTTCTGCTGTCAGGTCTTCTGGCCATTAAGAAATGTGTTGAGACTGCTCCATTTATTTGCATGAAGCGTTGGGTCAGTAGTCAGTGACCCTCATTCCTCAAAAGAGAAATAACTGCCTCTTTTGAGAAACCTATTGTGAGCTGGTGACGTGAACCTCCAGCTGCATTTAGCTTCCAGGTTAGTTATGTCAGAGGATAACTTTTTAAAATGGTACATTAAATCTGGGTGCTAGGTATTAATCCCCATAGTATTTTTATACATCTAAATGTTGATGTGTCAGTCTCCTAGAGTTTTGTAGTTTCTGCTAGCATTTAAATTCTGATGAATGAAATAACTCTTTGTAAAAAAAAAAGAAAAAAAGAAAGAAAAAAATAAAATACCATTGGTCCCTTCTCCTAGTATTGAATTTGTTAAAAGCCAGCTCACTGTCTCTTAAAAAGGGATAGGACTATTGAAATGTATGAATAGAAAACTTCAAAAGTGAACCTGTCAAAGCAATAGAAAGTAAAGATATTTTAAATACAATTGCAGTTGTATTCAGTCGTGGAAAAAAAAGTCAAAGCATTTCTCCTTAATGCCAAACTGAGGTGTGGAACATTTTGTGAGAATGAGTAGAATATTCATAGGAAGGTGGGCACCTCAGAGTTCTCCAATTTAGGACGGCTCATGTCTCCCAACCTCCCATTTATCTGACCAGGCTTCCACTAGCTCTGTTGAGACCCCTTCATTTTCATCTTCTTAGACACCCCGCCATGGAGCATAAGATCACATTTGTAGGGACACTGTGACTGAACAAACACTTTATTTTACATGGTGCTTTCAGAAGAATTCTTTTATGTCCTAGATGGCTAGACTCCTTGGATGTCTGAACAATGAAGAATCGGAGCAAGAAATTTCTACACCAGAACCCTGGGAGCTTAACACACTTTGAAGTGGATTTCTCCCCTTTCTGGGGCCGCAGTAAAAAGTGAGGGTTTTTCATAGTCCTTGCATTGATGTCTGCAAAGCCAGATGGCTTTGTAAAATGAGCCCCAAAGCAGTATAACTGATTAAAAGAAATGCCAGGTAGTTGAAGGCTTTCCTACCCATTGTGAGCCTGGCAGAAAGAATTGTCCTCTTGGGGTCCATTAATATTGGGGAATCGCACTCTCCGTCTTTAGGGGTCAGCCAGTGACAATCGAGACAGGTGTTGGCAGCAGGAGCCTTCAAAATGAAGGCTGAAAATAATCTCTCGAGCCAGCCACTGGGAGGACTGCCTCCAAAAGAAATGACGCTGGCCAGTGAGGGAAGTAGGTGCTTGAGGGTTGTAGGTACTTTCAAAGGTTGTGACTCACATATTTCAAGTTATCCTCTCATTCTTGGCTTCTTTTGCTTGTGGTCCTAGAACTGCATCCTCCTGAGAGCCCCGAAGCTTCCATCGCCTCACACCTGGGGGCGACTCCCACTCATCTGTCTTCTCTGTAGAGTGTAAATGACTCTGTTGAGGATGCCCAAGCTCTTGCTTTTTTTGTTGCCCATATAGAAATCATTCTGCCCGTGTTTGTAACCCAGACCACTGACCTTAACCTAAGAACACAGTCATATATTTCAAGTTGCTTGCAGCAGGGGGAGGGGGGTGCTGACGAAACTTGGCCTTGCAGGCAGAGGGATTCATAGACGTAACAAATTGTTCTCTGGCTTCATAACCTACCACTTCATTATTGGGAAATGGGGTTCAGAGCAGAAGGAAGGAAAAGCTCATCTTAAGATAAGCCTTAAAAGCCTGTCGTAAAAGAGGTAGCTGGCCCTGAGTTCAGTTGTGTTTCTATCATCAGGAAATACTTTACTCCTGCAGTGTAAGTCATATGAAAGAGATTTAAAAACCAAACCACCTTGCTCTCCATTTTCTACCTGTTACCATGTCCTTTCATTTACTCATCTGACTTGGTGCTGATCTGCTCACAGAGTAGCAGCAGTGGAGAACCAGGGACCTGTGTTCCGCTGAAATTGCTAATTTCAGAAGAGTTTGTACATTCTGACCTCTCTGAACTTATATGGATCCTTTCAAAGAGGGAAATAATTCAGTCTAGGAGGCATTTCCGAGACTTGTTGTTGGAGAATGAACTGATATGTGGTCTATTATTGTGGTCTATTTTTTGAGTAATAATGTAGGATTTATAGTATCTTATTAAGTTAGGGCTAATTGACCTTTGTAGAAAATAATAATTTAAGCAATACTTCTGTCAATCACACAGGGAATCATTGTGGAAGAACTAGTAAACACAGGAAAAAATGCATTCAAAATTTCCCTGTATCTTATCACTTAGAGAAAAGACACTTTAAAAAAGCAGAGCATTTAGCTTTCACTTGTGTCTTTTGATGCATTAAATAATTTTTCCTTCGGGTATTTTCAGTATTGTAGTCTTGTAGCATTTGAGAAATGGGGTAGCATTTTATTTTACTGTGAGAATTCTTAGATCATAAAGCATTGATCATTTTTCCTGATTATTTCCATTGTAGAAAAATAGAGAAGTATGAAGAAGAAAAGTTTTCATCCAGAATCTCACCTTGTAGAGAGAGTCCCATCAGCATTTTAATGTATTTTAGGCTTTCTTCTAAATCCTCATTCTTTGATACTTACTGATTCTTGGAGTCCATTTTCTTTCCAGCTAGGAAGTACTTCTGGAGCAGACCAGTCATATGTGAGCTGAGTGCCCTGCTTGCCCACAAAATTTGCTGTGTCTTCCAACAGAAACAGCCAGGAGAACTAAGTGCTGGGCTGTTTCTAATGGTCATGTATCATTGTTTAGGTTCCTGACCCACTTCCTTACTTTCAGTAATTCGTTTTATAACATTCCAAATATTAACGTTTTTTCTACAGCTGTTGGCGATATTTGTTTAGGTTCAGAAAAGTTCTTACTTTCTATGTGTGGGAAATCACTCTGAACAACACATTTTCATAGGTTCCACTAGTCAACAAAGAGATGCTATATTCATTTAGGGAATAGAACAGATTTTCTTTGCTTGGCTTTAACACTTGGGGTTTTATAAGATTTCCTCAGAAACCAGCACTGTGGCCATTCTTACCCAAGTTGTGATTTGTAGAGTGATTTATTGATCAGGGAGGGTTTCCCAGAGTTCCTCAGAATATGGCATTAGTGTAACTTTGCACATGCTGTCCTGCTGGGGTAGAGGTTCCCTAGGTCCTCCATGCCTAGAACGATGCCTGGCATGTAACAGTTGTTTCATAAATATTTTTATGTGTGTTTTAAAATCATGTACCTCCCTTACTGTTTAATACTCATGGACTAACCCATTAGTTAGTTGACTAAGCAATTATTGTATTCCTACATTAAGTTGTTCCAACTTCCAATAAGAATATGCTAGGCTCCAAATATGGTGGTAGATGTTGGGTCCTCCACTTAATGTATTTAAGTCTAGTGTAATTTTATTTTATTGTTTGCATTTGTCTTTTATGAAAACAGGTAAGAGTGATGGATTCATTACTGATAAATGTTTTCATGTTTTTCCAGTTCTCTGTATAAAGGAGTGCAGTTGTTCTTCTCCTAAATTCTAATTTGTTTGTTTTGGTTTGTTAGAGAATTTTGAGTGTAGGTGAAACAGGCTTCCATTTACCAATTCGAATTGAGGAGTGCCAGAAATAGATAACTATTCAAAGTGTACTTCCTCTTGGTCTGGCTTGAATTCCCTATATCACAGCTTTATTGAGGGGAGAGGGGAGGTAATGCAGTAAATAAAATAGATATTGTTGGCAGGAATCAGATTAAGCTATTGACAGTTGTGATCCCCATGGTTTGAGTACATTTATCTGATAATTAGTCTTTTTCTAGATGAGGGAAAGAAAGGAAAGAGACAGTTTAAAAAAAAAAAAGTAACCAGTGGGACTGTGACCAAGGAGCCCTCTGATTTTTGGAAGGTTGTTTTTGTAGTAAAAGTATAAAGGCTTGCATGAGAATAAGAAACACCAAATTCATGTTGGTGGTTACCTCTGGGAAGAGAGAGGGGAACTGAGATCAGGAAGGGGTGCTGGGGGTTTCAGTGGTGTTTGATTTATCAAGTTGATTAGGTGATATTCAGGTGACATAGATGTTTATTCTGTTATTCCCTTCATAGATTTTTTTATTAAAAACAGTAAAAGATAGAGAGTGGCTATGCATAGAAGGGAGATTTCCCCCAGGTCACTTGTATCATTGAAAGATTTAGCTTTCTTCACAGCTTTTTCAGCCCCTGCCATTCCCAGCGTCTTCCAGACAGATCCTGTGGTGAAAAGGCCAGGAGAGGGAAAGAAAAGACAGGTGTTACGGAAGCAGAGAAACGTGTTTGAGAGATCTTGACAAGCAGAGTAGGCTGAGATGGTTGAATCCTCAGAAGTGAGTGACTGCAGTGCCTCTTGCTGCTTGATCCTGTACCCTCCCTCTGCTTTGGCTCAGACAGTTGTTTCTACATTAAGCCAGAGGCAGTTGCGTCTCCAGGCAGTTCTGTCATGGGCACAGACTTTGAAACCCAGGTCCTCTGTGTAGCAGCGCCTGACTTCACGTTATCTTGCATAGTGGTGAATGATCCTTGTTGGGAGTGGGGAGGCCCTGTTAGGGGGGGAATACTCACTCTTACCCCAGCCGTCAGTGAGTATTCCTGGAACCCGCAGGGCTGGAGCCCCAAGTATGTAAATGATGGCGGCTGAAAACTAAGGGCCTTGAGAGGCCACTTGAGGCCCACACAGGAGGTGGATGCTTGAGAGAAAGGAAGCATTGTGCCTGGGCCAGCAAGGTGGGTGAAGATGCTTCAGCCACGCCACGTAATGCGTCTGCTAAGGCTGCCCTAACAAAGTGCCACAGACTGGGTGGCTTAAACAACAGAAACTTTTAGTTGTGGAAGCTAGGAGTCCCAGATCAAGGCGTCGACAGGGTTGGTTTCTCATGAGAGCTGTGAGGGAGAATCCGTCCCAGGCCTTTGTCCTAGCTTCTAGTGGTTTCTGATGCTTTAGCGCTCCTTGGCTTGTACATGCGTGGCTCCCATCTCTGCCTGAACCCTCACATTGGCACTTCCCCCCTGTGCGCATGACTTCCTGTGTCCCCATTCTATAAGGACACAGTCACATTGAATTAGAACCCTCCCTAATGACCTCATCTTAACTGGATCGTCGGCCAAGATTCTATTTCCAAATCAGGTCACATTCAGAGGGGCTGGTGGTTGGGACTTCAGCATCTTTGGGGGGACACAGTTTAATGCATAGTGCCCCTCCATTCTCATCCTCACTGCTCACATCCGGAAGGTGGATTCTACCTGTCATCTTAAGCTTGTTGTGGTCTGTGCAATGTCTCCTCGTTTTCTCACTAATTCCTCTGAATGGGCTCCATAGCCCTGCTGCTAGAGAGAAGGGACTGTGGAAAAACACAGGGATAAGACAAGTTACTTGTGAGAGAGAGAGCAATTGAAAGGAGCATTTGCCAGAGAACAAAGCCAGGAAGAAGTAGGAGTTGCTCCTTGCTACTGTTTTCTTTTTCCTTCTATTCAGGCTCTTCTGCACACCTCATTAGAGCAAAGACTAATCTGTCGAAATCCAATCAATTCCGCTTTGGTTGATGGCCAATGAATACTGTTTCTACTACATTACCTGTGAAATAGGCCTTTGTGGTGAAGCCTGGAAACCTCCCGCACTGTTTATAACGTTGTTTCTTTGAGAATGCGGTCTGGTGTCTCAACCTTACAGATGCCCCTTCAGAGCACAGCCTAGAGTGTTGTTGAGATGAGCTGGGGAAACGGAGCTGCCCATGACTAGAGGTCATGGCAGCTTTCTCCCTCCCATGTCAGGGTGCTTGGGGGGCGATGCAGAGGGGCACTCTGAGCAAGGGTGCTCTTCCCTGCTGGAAGGCTGTCGCCCCACTTGGCAGTGGTGTCTCTTTGGTAAACAAGGCTGGACCTTCATGTGCCTCAAGGATTCTCCTGGGAACTGGGCTCCTGCCCGGAACTAACACCAGCTGGGGCACCAGCAGAGACATCCAGTTGTATCCCCAGTATCCTTGATCCCCCTTCTGCTTTACTGATAAAAGTAATTTTTGTCAGGGTGGTAAAGCACTCAATTAAAAGAATACACTTACAAGCCACCTTCCCTCACACCTTCCCTCATATGCTATTACGCTTTGGCCAGTGAGATCTAAGCAGACGTTACTTGGGAGATAGACGGCTGGTGAGGATCCTTTTTCTTTTCTTCTACTTCCTTCTTTCTGTGTGGAATGGGTTTGTGTTGGTCAGAGTTCCAACAGCCAGATTGGTCCATGAGGTAGAATGTGAAGGTAGACCACCTATTAAGGATGATGAAACTGAAAGGTAGAAGTAGTTTAATCTGATGATTTGGTAGTCGTCACATCAGCTGTGGATTTCCCGCTTCTGAACCTGTTTTTACGTGAGCAAGCAATACACTGTTTTGCTCAAGCCACACATTTGGGTGCAGCTGTAGCGACACAGTATCCTAAGTGACGCAGAGACCCTCTCCACAGAAACCCCCCATCACTGCTCTTTAAAGTGTATCAGAAAGGAAAGGTTGGTCCAAGGATAATGAGTAAAAGAGAATTTCCTTCTAAGACCTAAAGAAGAACTAGTCTGCTGTGCCCCTGACATATTTTCCCCAAAGCATCTTTTATGTGAGCTGAAGACTCTGAAACTGTGCCCCCTTTAATCGCTCCCTTATTTATTCACAACTCTCTTTCCTGATACCATAGGTGGTGTTAGTCGTTACCATTTTCTGCCCGCTAACATGTAGTTTCAGCAGCAACACCATCTTGGTAGCAAAACACTGTTTTGATTACTTCATTGCTTTTTACCATTGTTTCAGAAAGTTGACTAGAAAACAGAGCAAGGAACGTGCTGATATCGGTGATAAGATGTGTAGTGCCCATGAGCTTAATGCAGCTGACACCAGAGGGAAATTATTTGTCTTTCCAAAAAAGGACTAATACTTAGCTTCAATCAGACATTCATTGTTCTTAGGCCAGTGGTGTATGTATTTGACTGTGAGTGAAAAGAACAGAATTAAAGGATGTGGATTTGACACATAGCAATGTGTCACAGATTGACATAGATTTGACATATAGCAAAGAAGAATAATTAGGAACTTTGGATTAAAAAAGTCCTGATTATATATTTGACTTTAACATGTTTTCAGGGGTGTGTGAAGCAGGAAAGTAGAAAAGTGCCTTTATATGGGAATTTGCTATCTATCTAGCATCTGATTCTGTGATGTAATGTAGGGAACTAGGAGGAAAGGAGGACAAGTGAGGCTGCTTTAGGACTGCACTTGTGGACCTGAAGGAAGGAGAAGCTAAGGTTTATAAAACTGCTGGGGCAGGACTGAGGTTATGTACTTGGTGTTGAGCTGGGGACCCACTCCACACAGCTGTGTGGGATCAAGAAAAGTTGTCCCAAAGCTTTCTTTATCCATCTTGAGCTACTTTTGTTTCTCTGCATTTCCAGATTCACAGCTAGCCCCTAGAGATGAACATTTTCATGGAGGTCCAGATTTAAGGGAAATATAGCTTCTTAGGATTTATTTTATCTATGACAAGCAGACGTCATTTTCTAAGTGTCTCATTTAACGTCACAATGGTGTTGAGATCCTAAAAGGTATCTATTGCTTGAGGAACTTAGAAGGCAATTACTGCCATCCATTTTTTATACTTACTTAAAAGTGTATGAAATGTATTTTCTCATGGAGTATGCTTTTCCTTATTTTATTTTAAAGGGGTTTCAAATATTTACCAATATTTGAACCTTTTAAGGTTCAAATATTTCAAATATTTACCAATATTTGAACCTTTTAAAGGTTCACTCCTATCCTCAGTTCCCCTTACTGTATTTTTGCCCGCAAACTGTTGATTTCATCAGTTTTCTTGGTGTTTATCAGGATCCTAATTCTTGAGGTGGGAGAGGAATTTCTGCATTGTTTTTGGATAAGTATTATTTCTTTAGTTAGCTAGCAAGGTTGGGGGAGTGGTGAAGTTCGTGAAAGGAGCCCCGCTAACTCTGATTCAAACAGTTTTCTTACCACATTCCTGATGAAGTGATAGTTGTCACTTGTAGATAAAATAGGATTGGGCATGACATTACATTGGATTTCATTTATTAACTTCTAGCTGTTAATCTGAAGCAATCTAGAAAGTTTGAAAATTATTTGTGTTTTATTTATCCATATTGTCCCTGGCCTCCATCACCAAAAATATTCAGATTATATTGAAGGCAATGTTGCTGCCAGGAAGGCGTGTGTATATTAAGATACTGTAAAAAAGGGACAGCATCCAGTTTCTCAAATGCAGGACTCTAGTGACTTCCCACTGAAATTCCAGCCATTATGGGAATACTGACACATGGTGATCCTGTCAGATGGTATCACAGGTGTTTAAAAGACATCTTGGAAGCAGCCCTGAGTCCATGTTATCTTCATAAACTTATGGAAACACTATAAAATGAGGTTAGTATCCAGCATTCTTTTTTTCTTTTCAGGGGTGGTGATGGTACAGAGACTATCTTCAAATAATAACCTAGCTGGTGAGAAATAGAACACACTGACTGCCTTCCATTAACTATCCCTTCTGAATTGCTGTACATAAAATCTTAATCAATGAGAGCTTTTTATAGATGGGTCTGTTTGTCACACTTCAATTACCTGAGAGGTTTCTGGAGATGAGTAGGTAAGAAGTCTTCATCAGGTAAAGCTCTGTCACATTTACTGGGAAAGATGACGGAACCTCATCAGTTTTATAAGAGATTGGCCTTTTCGCTGGGAATTCTTGGGACTGGAAAGAGGGGTTCAAGCCTAGAAATGAATGTCTCGTTTTAACCTCTAGTTTGCTCACTCAGATAGTAGTTTCATAGGATACATTTTCCATAGAAGACTTTATTCTCGTAGCTGGATAGTGTGATTTCAGAACTAGAGGTGACTGAGAACTCTAGGCCACCCTGCAGGTTGTGCATTTCAAGAAGTAATGTAGTTTGTTTTCTCGTGAAAATAAAAAGGAAAATGTGGAGAAAAAAAGAGATGAAATAAACTTGGGTTGAAATTGTGCTTGAACTGTGAATTAAGTTCCCTGCATGGCTGGTTCTTATTTATGATCAGAAATGATGAAACCTTGATCTGAAAGCTGCAGTACAAACTGAATAGGCAATGAAGGATTTTTCCATTTGGGGGTTGATAATTAGCTATCCACGGGTCATGGGTTGACAATTAGTTCTGTTCCTCAGAGCATGTCTGCAATCTTTGATATCTACTTAAGCTATGTAAGTAATTTGCACAGTTTTTATTATGATTTTTCTGTTAATCTTTGATAGAGTGAAATTTGATATTTTCTCTATGACAAACCATGAAATTAAGTAATTAAATCCTTTTATTTATTCAAAGTCTGCACTTGGTTAAAATAAATTTCACCAAAACATTGTGTTGGGTTTTCAAAGTATTACTTAGTGGTTCTTTTTTTTTTTCTTCTTTTTTTCATACTGAAATTTTTATTCTGAATTTTTTTTTTTTACATCTTTATTGGAGTATAATTGCTTTACAATGGTGTGTTAGTTTCTACTTTATAACAGAGTGACTCAGCTATACATACACATATGTTCCCGTATCTCTTCCTTCTTGCATCTCCCTCCCTCCCACCCTCCCTATCCCACCCCTCCAGGTGGTCACAAAGCACCGAGCCGATATCCCTGTGCCATGCAGCTGCTTCCCACTAGCTATCTACCTTACGTTTGTTAGTGTGTATATGTCCATGCCTCTCTCTCGCTTTGTCACAGCTTACCCTTCCCCCTCCACATATCCAAAGGTCCATTCGCTAGTAGGTCTGTGTCTTTATTCCTGTCTTACCCCTAGGTTCTTCATGACATTTTTTTTTTCTTTAATTCCATATATATGTGTTAGCATACGGTATTTGTCTTTCTCTTTCTGACTTACTTCACTCTGTATGACAGACTCTAGGTCTATCCACCTCATTACAAATAGCTCAATTTCGTTTCTTTTTATGGCTGAGTAATATTCCATTGTATATTGTATATATATATACATTGTATATGTATATCTTCTTTATCCATTCATCTGACGATGGACACTTAGGTTGTTTCCATCTCCGGGCTATTGTAAATAGAGCTGCAATGAACATTTTGGTACATGACTCTTTTTGAATTATGGTTTTCTCAGGGTATATGCCCAGTAGTGGGATTACTGGGTCATATGGTAGTACTATTCTTACTTTTTTAAGGAACCTCCATACTGTTCTCCATAGTGGCTGTACCAATTCACATTCCCACCAGCAGTGCAAGAGTGTTTCCTTTTCTCCACACCCTCTCCAGCATTTATTGTTTGTAGATTTTTTGATGATGGCCATTCTGACTGGTGTGAGATGATATCTCATTGTAGTTTTGATTTTCATTTCTCTAATGATTAATGATGTTGAGCATTCTTTCATGTGTTTGTTGGCAGGCTGTATATCTTCTTTGGAGAAATGTCTATTTAGGTCTTCTGCCCATTTTTGGATTGGGTTGTTTGTTTTTTTGTTATTGAGCTGCATGAGCTGCTTATAAATTTTGGAGATTAATCCCTTGTCAGTTGCTTCATTTGCAGATATTTTCTCCCATTCTGAGGTTGTCTTTTGTTCTTGTTTACGGTTTTCTTTTCTGTGCAAAAGCTTTGAAGTTTCATTTGGTCCCATTTGTTTATTTTTGTTTCTATTTTCATTTCTCTAGGAGGTGGGTCAAAAGGGATCTTGCTGTGATTTATGTTATAGAGTGTTCTGCCTATGTTTTCCTCTAAGAGTTTGATAGTTTCTGGCCTTACATGTAGGTCTTTAATCCATTTTGAGCTTATTTTTGTGTATGATGTTAGGGAGTGATCTAATCTCATACTTTTGCATGTACCTGTCCAATTTTCCCAGCACCACTTATTGAAGAGGCAGTCCTTTCTCCACTGTACATTCCTGCCTCCTTTATCAAAGATAAGGTGACCATATGTGCGTGGGTTTATCTCTGGGCTTTCTATCCTGTTCCATTGATCTATGTTTCTGTTTTTGTGCCAGTACCATACTGTCTTGATTACTGTAGCTTTGTAGTATAGTCTGAAGTCAGGGAGCCTGATTCCTCCAGCTCCGTTTTTCATTCTCAAGATTGCTTTGGCTATTCGGGGTCTTTTGTGTTTCCATACAAATTGTGAAATTTTTTGTTCTAGTTCTGTGAAAAATGCCAGTGGTAGTTTGATAGGGATTGCATTGAATCTGTAGATTGCTTTGGGTAGTAGAGTCATTTTCACAATGTTGATTCTTCCAATCCAAGAACATGGTATATCTCTCCATCTATTTGTATCATCTTTAATTTCTTTCATCAGTGTCTTATTATTTTCTGCATACAGGTCTTTTGTCTCCTTAGGTAGATTTATTCCTAGATATTTTATTCTTTTTGTTGCAGTGGTAAATGGGAGTGTTTTCTTGATTTCACTTTCAGATTTTTCATCATTAGTGTATAGGAATGCCAGAGATTTCTGTGCATTAATTTTGTATCCTGCTACTTTACCAAATTCATTGATTAGCCCTAGCAGTTTTCTGGTAGCATCTTTAGGATTATCTATGTAGAGTATCATGTCATCTGCAAACAGTGACAGCTTTACTTCTTCTTTTCCAATTTGGATTCCTTTTATTTCCTTTTCTTCTCTGATTGCTGTGGCTAAAACTTGCAAAACTGTGTTGAATAAGAGTGGTGAGAGTGGGCAACCTTGTCTTGTTCCTGATCTTAGTGGAAATGCTTTCAGTTTTTCACCATTGAGGATGATGTTGGCTGTGGGTTTGTCATACATGACCTTTATTATTTTGAGGAAAGTTCCCTCTATGCCTACTTTTTGCAGGGTTTTTATCAAAAATGGGTGTTGAATTTTGTCGAAAGCTTTCTCTGCATCTATTGAGATGATCATATGGTTTTTCTCCTTCAATTTGTTAATATGGTTTATCACATCGATTGATTTGCATATATTGAAGAATCCTTGCATTCCTGGAATAAACCCCACTTGATCATGGTGTATGATCCTTTTAATGTGCTGTTGGATTCTGTTTGCTAGTATTTTGTTGAGGATCTTTGCATCTATGTTCATCAGTGATATTGGCCTGTAGTTTTCTTTCTTTGTGACATCCTTGTCTGGTTTTGGTATCAAGGTGATGGTGGCCTCGTAGAATGAGTTTGGGAGTGTTCCTCCCTCTGCTATATTTTGGAAGAGTTTGAGAAGGATAGGTGTTAGCTCTTCTCTAAATGTTTGATAGAATTCGCCTGTGAAGCCATCGGGTCCTGGGCTTTTGTTTGTTTGAAGATTTTTAATCACAGTTTCAATTTCAGTGCTTGTGATTGGTCTGTTCATATTTTCTATTTCTTCCTGATTCAGTCTTGGCAGGTTGTGCATTTCTAAGAATTTGTCCATTTCTTCCAGGTTGTCCATTGTATTGGCATAGAGTTGCTCGTAGTAATCTCTCATGATCTTTTTATTTTCAGTGTCAGTTGTTACTTCTCCTTTTTAATTTCTAATTCTATTGATTTGAGTCTTCTCCCTTTTTTTCTTGATGAGTCTAGCTAATGGTTTATCAATTTTGTTTATCTTCTCAAAGAACCAGCTTTTAGTTTTATTGATCTTTGCTATCGTTTGCTTCATTTCTTTTTCATTTATTTCTCATCGGATTTTTATGATTTCTTTCCTTCTGCTAACTTTGGGTGGTTTTTGTTCTTCTTTCTCTAACTTCTTTAGGTGCAAGGTTAGGTTGTTTATTCGAGATTTTTCCTGTTTCTTAAGGTAGGATTGTATTGCTATAAACTTCCCTCTTAGAAGTGCTTTTGCTGCATCCCTTAGGTTTTGGGTCGTCGTGTCTCCATTGTCATTTGTTTCTAGGTATTTTTTAATTTCCTCTTTGATTTCTTCAGTGATCACTTCATTATTAAGTAGTGTATTGTTTAGCCTCCATGTGTTTGTATTTTTTACAGATCTTTCCCTGTAATTGATATCTAGCCTCATAGCATTGTGGTTGGAAAATATACTTGATACAATTTCAATTTTCTTAAATTTACCAAGGCTTGATTTGTGACCCAAGATATGATCTATCCTGGAGAATGTTCCATGAGCACTTGAGAAAAATGTGTATTCTGTTGTTTTTGGATGGAATGTCCTATAAATACCAGTTAAGTCCATCTTGTTTAATGTATCATTTAAAGCTTGTGTTTCCTTATTTATTTTCATTTTGGATGATCTGTCCATTGGTGAAAGTGGGGTATTAAAGTCCCCTACTATGAATGTGTTACTTTCGATTTCCCCTTTTATGGCTGTTAGTATTTGCCTTATGTATTGAGGTACTTCTGTGTTGGGTGCATAAATATTTACAATTGTTATATCTTCTTCTTGGATCGATCCCTTGATCATTATGTAATGTCCTTCTTTGTCTCTTCTAATAGCCTTTATTTTAAAGTCTATTTTGTCTGATACGAGAATTGCTACTCCAGCTTTCTTTTGGTTTCCATTTGCATGGAATATCTTTTTCCATCCCTTTACTTTCAGTCTGTATGTGTGTCTAGGTCTGAAGTGGGTCTCTCGTAGACAGCATATATATGGGTCTTGTTTTTGTATCCATTCAGCCAATCTGTGTCTTTTGGTGGGAGCATTTAGTCCATTTTCATTTAAGGTAATTATCGATATGTATGTTCCTATTCCCATTTTCTTAATTGTTTTGGGTTCATTATTGTAGGTCTTTTCCTTCTCTTGTGTTTCTTGCCTAGAGAAGTTCCTTTAGCATTTGTTGTAAAGTTGGTTTGGTGGTGCTGAACTCTCTCAGCTTTTGCTTGTCTGTAAAGGTTTTAATTTCTCCATCAAATCTGAATGAGATCCTTGCTGGGTAGAGTAATCTTGGTTGCAGGTTTTTCTCCTTCATCACTTTAAATATGTCCTGCCAGTCCCTTCTGGCTTGCAGAGTTTCTGCTGAAAGATCAGCTGTTAACCTTATGGGGATTCCCTTGTGTGTTATTTGTTGTTTTTCCCTTGCTGCTTTTAATATGTTTTCTTTGTATTTAATTTTTGGCAGTTTGATTAATATGTGTCTTGGCGTATTTCTCCTTGGATTTATCCTGTATGGGACTCTCTGTGCTTCCTGGACTTGATTAACTATTTCCTTTCCCATATTAGGAAAGTTTTCAACTCTAATCTCTTCAAGTATTTTCTCAGTCCCTTTCTTTTTGTCTTCTTCTTCTGGAACCACTATAATTCGAATGTTGGTGTGTTTAATGTTGTCCCAGACGTCTCTGAGACTGTCCTCAGTTCTTTTCATTCTTTTTTCTTTATTCTGCTCTGCAGTAGTCATTTCCGCTATTTTATCTTACAGGTCACTTATCCGTTCTTCTGCCTCAGTTATTCTGCTATTGATCCCATCTAGAGTACTTTTAATTTCATTTATTGTGTTGTTCATCGTTGCTTGTTTTATCTTTAGTTCTTCTAGGTCCTTGTTAAATGTTTCTTGCATTTTCTCCATTCTATTTCCAAGATTTTGGATCATCTTTATCATTATTCTGAATTGTTTTTCAGGTAGACTGCCTATTTCCTCTTCATTTGTTAGGTCTGGTGGGTTTTTATCTTGCTCCTTCATCTGCTGTGTGTTTTTCTGTCTTCTCATTTTGCTTATCTTACCGTGTTTGGGGTCTCCTTTTTGCAGGCTGCAGGTTCGTAGTTCCCGTTGTTTCTGGTGTTTGTCCCCAGTGGCTAAGGTTTGTTTAGTGGGTTGTGTAGGCTTCCTGGTGGAGGGGACTAGTGCCTGTGTTCTGGTGGATGAGGCTGGATCTTGTCTTTCTGGTGGGCAGGTCCACGTTTGGTGGTGTGTTTTGGCGTGTCTGTGGACTTATTATTATTGTAGGTAGCCTCTCTACTAATGGGTGGGGTTGTGTTCCTGTCTTGCTAGTTGTTTGGCATAGGGTGTCCAGCACTGTAGCTTGCTGGTCGTTGAGTGAAGCTGGGTGCTGGTGTTGAGATGGAGATCTCGGAGATTTTCACCGTTTGATATTATGTGGAGCTGGGAGGTCTCTTGTGGATCAGTGTCCTGAAGTTGGCTCTCCCACCTCAGAGGCACAGCACTAACTCCTGGCTGTAGCACCAAGAGCCTTTCGTCCACACGGCTCAGAATAAAAGGGAGAAAAAGTAGAAAGAAAGAATTAGTAGAAGAAGAAAGAGAGAGAGAAAGAAAGAGAGAAAGAGAGCAAGAAAGGAGGGAGGAAGGAAGGAAGGAAGGAGGGAAAGAAGAAAAAAAGGAAAGAAGATAAAGTAAAATAAAGATAAAATATAATAAAGTTATTAAAATAAAAAATAATTATTAAAAAATTTTAAAAAAACAACCAAATACAGACGGATAGAACTCTATGACAAATGGTAGAAGCAAAGCTATACAGACAAAATCTCACACAGAAGCATACACATACACACTCACAAAAAGAGGAAAAGGGGAAAAAATCATAAATCTTGCTCTCAAAGTTCACCTCCTCAATTTGGGATTACTTAGTGGTTCTTTTGCAGCCAGTAAACATATCTCTTCATAATTATTTCTAATCTGGTAGTTTCATCCTTCAATTCTCATATAAAAATGAATGAAATACATTGGGAAGCCAGAGATTTCTTTGAGCTTTATATGACCAATCCTTTGCATATCTCAAGTTTATTATCATTTATTACTACATTTAACCATCTGTAGATTCTGTCTATATCTCTTTAGTTGGAGTAAACCAAGTACTTATATTTCTGGTAACTCCTTATGCCTATATTGTACTTATATGCCGCTCTTATGTAGTTAAATTTCTGATGAATAAAAATATTTCAGTAATGATGAGATTTTTGTATTTTGACTCCTTGAAGGTGAGATCATGAGATTTGGAATTGTATAGACTTGTATTTGAGCAAAATGTCCCCAGCCAAATCTATTAATAGTAGTTGTTCCTAATTCTTTTACTGATCTAGCAAGTTATTTTCAATTTTTTTGGTCCCCACTTATTTCTTTCCTGGTTGCATGTCATCGCCTCATTTCCACTTACTAATTAAATAGAATAATTTGCCTTTTGTAAATTATTCTTATTCTCTGATTATTTAGGTGTTCTCATCCTAGGGGCTGTGAACAGCTTTCTGGAATCTATGAACTCCCTGGAGTTATATGTAAACGTGTGTGCGTGTGTGTGTTTTCTAACAGCTTTCATCTGATTCTCAAAAGCCTCATTAAGAAGGCTTATTTTGGGAATTCCGTGGTGATCCAGTGGTTAGGACTCCGAGCTTCCACTGTAGGGGGCACAGGTCCGATCCCTGGTCGGGGAACTAAGATCCCGCGTGCTGCGCAGCATGGCCAAAAAAAAGATGGATTAGTTTGTTTTTCTCAGAGGGACCTTTTCTCTCTACCTAAAATTTGAGCTCCCTGTGGTAAGGCACTTGGCCTAACGCTTGTTCTATAAGGAGTACAGATAACACAGTGGCAGCTTATGGAGAATGCTGACTGATTCACTGCTTCCCGAAGTAATGTAGTTTGTGACCATGCATTTAGAAGTGTTCCTCTAAATTGAATGATGTGTAAACTTCTTTTAAAAGAGAAAAATTTTCACACCCACAATGTTGACTTAAATATGTTTATTTTAATGATAATTATGTATGAAAGGAAAAGTCAGGTACAAACTTGGATTTAACAGTTTTATCACTACAACTAAAACAAATTAAAACGAATATTACAAAACTGCAGAGTAACATTTAAAATGACAATATCAGGATTACATACTTCTCTGGTACCTGATTCCTTTATTTGCTTGTGCTTTGAGTTAGCATGTTAAGCATATGCAGTGTGAAGCTCAGGTCTATGATTTTTCTGATAAAAAGCCGTTAGTGATGGTTCCATGTTGCTCCGTGATACCATTTAGCCTCACTTTACACGTGTACTTGGGCCTCTGATCTTTTCTCATTAGCTCAGGGCGGTTGAAATAGTACTACTTGGCCAACTTGATCATTAACACAAATGGAAATATGGCACTGAAACCATCGAGCAGTCTGAAATTAAAGGATAGTCATTACATAGCATCAATGAAATGTCAATAAAAAATGTTTAATGTATTAAATATTCATATTTCCCTAAGAATCATTTTTAGATTCCGCTTTGAGGAACACTGGCATAGAATATATGATGGGCCAGAGTTGGTGCAAAGTATTTTTAGTGCATTAATGGATATAACTTGATTTATAACTAGTCTAATTTAATATTTATACTTAAAATGAGTGAGCCTGGGTTTAATTAATCCTTGTCTTCATAATGACTTCACCGAAATAATTATTTGGACCTAAGCTTTGTGGGGTTTTGTTGCTGCTGTTGCTGTTGTTGTTTTGTATTTGGCTTTGGTCATCCCTTATTCAAAACCCAGCCTTGCTTTGATCTGTCTCACCTACTGCAGGTACACTAACCCGGCAGCCCAGGAGGGGTCCCAAGGGCGGGATAGGGAAAAATGTCTGCAGACCAGGAGTTAATGAGTTAACATGTGGTGGACTTCTGTAGTGAGTGGAAACATGGCATGCTTGACTTGGTGATTCCCGGTTTTCTCTAAAGATTTTCCCCCAAACGTCTGTATTTGAAAGCAGTAACTATAATACTTAGTTAAGATCATACGCTTTTTTTCAGGAAGTAAGTGTATCTTCCAGTCTAGTTCTGCCACCCCACAGCTATGTGACTTTGCCTCTGTTAAAATGGGAATGATGGAAATAGGACTGTTATGAGGATTCAATGAGATGGTGCATCAAAAATGCTCTGCATGGAGTGTGGCATATGCTAGGCACCAGTGAATGTTTGCTGACATCTAATAGAATACTAGCGTGAGAAGAAAAGTGTTCAAACTATCTAATTGTTTACTCAATTTATATACAGAGTACACAGGTAAAGGTCTGAGAAGAGGCTTCCCCAGTTTTCAACTTAGTCCTTAGATTTTGATACTCTGCAGTGTTTTTGGTGTAGAAGTTGGTGTACTCTTTTTTTTTTTTTTTTTTCGGTACGTGGGCCTCTCACTGTTGTGGCCTCTCCCGTTGCGGAGCACAGGCTCCGGACGCGCAGACTCAGTGGCCATGGCTCACGGGCCCAGCCGCTCTGCGGAATGTGGGATCTTCCCGGATCGGGGCACGAACCCGTGTCCCCTGCATCGGTAGGCAGACTCTCAACCACTGCGCCACCAGGGAAGCCCCTCTTTTTTTTTTTTTTAATAAATTTATTTATTTATTGTTGGCTGCGTGCGGGCTTTCTCTAGTTGTGGCGATTGGGGGCTACTCTTCGTTGCGGTACGCGGGCTTCTCATTGTGGTGGCTTCCCGTTGCGGAGCACAGGCTCTAGACGCACGGGCTTCAGTAGTTGTGGCACACGTGGGTTTAGTAGTTGTGGCTCGTGGGCTCTAGAGCACAGCCTCAGTAGTTGTGGCGCACGGGCTTAGCTGCTCTGAGGCATGTGGGATCTTACCAGGCCAGGGCTCGAACCTGTGTCCCCTGCATTGGCAGGCAGATTCTTAACCACTTCTCCACCAGGGAAGTCCCGAAGTTGGTGTACTCTTATTATTTCTTTTATGAGGGGAAGTACCATCTTCCAAGGTGCCTGTGGAGTCAATTATATTGTAACCTTGTAACCTTGCTGCCCCCTGAATCTGCCCTTTTACCCTTTTCCAACCTAGTTATCCCTCAACTCCTCTAAATTCTCTGAGTCATCTTTCCAGTTCTGTCCTTTCTTTCCTCTCTGTCCTGGGGGACCCTGCAGCATGCCTTGCCTGCTCAGTACTTAGTGTGATGCTCAGTACTAATGCAGCCGTAGCTACATTTGTTGCCCTTGTTCCAGCTTTGTGCTCCTTAGTTCCCAGGTGCTTCTCCATAGACATTTTTTTCTCAGTCCTTAATTCTGAGGCTAAACTGTATTATCTCCATTTAACTGATGTGAAAACCAAGGCCCAGAAAGTTTATTTAACTTGCCCAGTGTCTCATAGCTGGTAATTGATAAAAAGAGGATTAAAACTCTGGTCTTCATCTCTCCTTTGACTATTGCCTTTATTTCTTGTTGTTCTGTTATTCTCATCTTAAAAGGAGAAAGTGTTCATTTGGGGGTCGTGCACTTGGGATAAATTTTATCAATGGGAACTTATTTATAACAGCCTGAATTCAAATCCTGTCTTTACCAATGAATAGGTCCATGGTCTTGGTCAAGTGGACGTGGTCATAATGGCATCCAAATCATGGGTTACTATAAAGATTAAATTAAATAATATTTAGTGATTTTTCGTGCTGCATAAATGAAATTTATTTTTATATCATTACATTGTCATGTCCTTTAATTAAATTCATCTTAATGAGCTTACATTTTTGTGAACCTTTTTATTATTTTGTTCCTCTAGAAGTCTTTTTTTTCTTTACGAGAGATGTTGTATTTTTCCCTTCCAATTTCATTGAAATAATTGACAAACAGCACTGTATAAATTTAAGGTATACAGCGTAATGATTTGCATGATATACATCAGGAAATGATTACCACGATACGTTTAGTGAACATTCGTTATTTTATAACTGGAAGTTTGTACCTTTTGGCTACTTTCCTCCAATTCCCCCTCTCCCACCTCCCACCTCTGGTAACCACATATCTAATCTTTTTTTCTATGACTTTGTTTGCTTGTCTCTGAAGTATAATTGACCTACAACAGTATGTTAATTCCTGGTGTTCAACATAGTGAGTCGGTATTTCTATACATTTCAATATATTTCAAAGTGATCACCACAATAAGTCTAGTCAACATCTGTCACCCTATGAAGATATGATATTATTATTAACTATATTCTCCACACTGTACATTTCATACCTGTGGTTCATTTATTTTATAACTAGAAGTTTGTACCTTTTAATCTCCCTCACCTATTTCTCCTCACCCCCACTGCAGCAACCACCTGTTTATTCTCTGTATCTGTGACTCTGTTTCTGTTTAGTTATGTCTGTTCATCTGGTTTTTAGATTCCACATAAAGTGAACTCATAGAGTATTTCTCTTTCTCTGACTTATTTTACTTAGCATAATACTCTCTAGGTCCATCCATGTTTTCGCCAATGGCAAGATTTCATTCCTTTCTATTGCTAAATAGTATTCCATTGTGTATATATACCACATCTTCTATATCCATTCATCTATCGTTAGAAACTTAGGTTACTTTCATATCTTGGCTATTGTAAATAATGCTGCAATGAACATATTGGTGCATATATTTTTTCAAATTAGTGTTTTCATTTTTTCTGGATAAATACCCAGGAGTGGATTTGCTGGATCACGTGGTAGTTCTGTTTTTGATTTTTTCGAGGAATCTTCATACTGTTTTCCATAGCAGCTGTGCCAATTTACATTCCCACCAACCGTGCATGAGGGTTCCCTTTTCTCCACTTCCTTGCCAACACATTATTTGTTGTCATTTTTTTTAAAGATTTTTTTGATGTGGACCATTTTTAAAGTCTTTATTGAATTTTGTTACAATGTTGTTTCTGTTTTATGTTTTGGTTTTTTGGCTGCAAGGCATGTGGGATCTTAACTCCCTGACCAGGGATGGAACCCGCACTCCCTGCATTGGAAGGCGAAGTTGTAACCACTGGACCACCAGGGAAGTCCCATGATAATAGCCGTTCTGACAGGTGTGAGGTGATATCTCATTGTAGTTTGCTTTGCATTGCCCTGATGATTAGTGATGGCGAGCATATTTTTAAGTGCCTGTTAGCCATCTGTATGTCTTATTTGGAAAATGTTGATTAAAGTCTTCTGTCCAGTTTTTAATCTGATTGTTTGGGGCTTTTTTGATGTTGAGTTTTATGAATTCTTTATATATTTTTGGATATTAACCCCTTATTCATATATTGTTTGCAAATGTTGTCTCCCATTCAGTAGGCAGCCTTTTTGTTTTGCTGATGGTTTCCTTTGCTGTGCAAAAGCTTTTTAGTTTGAGTAGTCCCATTTGTTTACTTTTGCTTTTGTTTCCCTTGCCTGAGGAGACATGTTCAAAAATATATTGCTAAGACCCATGTCAAAAAGCATACTGCCTATGTTTTCTTTTAACAGTTTTATGGTTTCAGGTCTTGCATTTAATTATTTACTCCATTTTGAGTTTATTTTTTTATATGGTGTGAGAAAGTAGTCCAGTTTGATTCTTTTGCATGCAACTGTCCAGTTTTCCCAACGCTGTTTATTAAAGAGGCTGTCTTTTCTCCACTGTATATTCTTGCCTCCTTTGTAGATTAATTGACCACATAAGTAGGTTCATCCTGGGCTGTCTCTTCTTTATGTTCTGTTGATCTATGTGTCTTTTTCTGGTGCCAGTACCATACTGTTTTGATTACTGTAGCTTTGTAGTATCGTTTGAAATCAAGGAGCATGATACCTCTAGCTTTGTTCTTTCTTCAGATTGTTTTTGGCTATTCAGGGTCATTCATGTTTCCATAAAAAAATTTAGAATTTTTTTTTCTAGTTCTGTGAAAAATTCCGTTGGTATTTTGATAGGGATTTCAGTGACTCTATAGATTGCCTTGGGTGGAATGGTCATTTTAACAATATTGATTCTTCCAATCTGTGAGCACAGTATATCTTTCCATTTGTTAGTGTCTTCAGTGTCTTTCATCAGTGCCTTATAGAGAAATATGAAATGAAATAATATTTGTAAAAACACCTGGAAGAGTTCCTTGTGTCTATGAAACATGATGTAGGTGTGTTAAACAAATAAAATAAAATGACTTCATAATATAAGCAAATGAAAAAGTGTTTTTTCTTTTCCCAGAAATGTCTTTTTCGTAGGTAATCTTCATCTCTGAGCTCTTATGCTGCCTGTCTTTCCTTTTAGTCACAAAACTGAAGTGTTTGGGTATTTGGTCTTATGCTCGCAATCTTTAGCAATATCTTCTTTGCTACTCAGAAATCCTTTCTTCCATTTCTTACTTACTCTGTCCCTTTTGCTTGGACCCTCTCTCTCCTTCTGAGTACAGTGCTTGGCATAAAGTGAAAAACATGAAAAATGTCTTTCTTTAATGAAATCTCCTCCCTTGCTTTCTTTCCCTCTGATCATTCTACCAGTGACAAATCGCAGTAGACTTTCCCTCATTGGAAGTGGAAGGATGAGAGCCCAGGCTTTTCTAAGAGAAACACACACAGGAGAGTACTCATATTATTTTAAAATACTTACTGTAATTTGTTATTCTGTAAATACTTGAGCATCTACTGTGTGTCAGGCACTGTGTGTTTGGGTGTGAAGGCATTGGGACATGCAGTAATAGGACACATGTAGCATCTTGTAAGTTTCACCAGTGCTTACTCAAATTAGCATAGCAAAATATTTCCCCCTAGAAGGGATCAGGGGACCTCAGTGCACTTTCACATGTGCTACCTCATTTATTATACTACTAGACTGTCTTTTCACTTTTGAATCTCTAATACCTAAGTGTCTTGCACCAACAGGCATAAAATGTTTCTTGTCTAAATGGATTTGTAATCTATCCTGTACATAGTAGGATAACATTTTCTTCCCATTTTGCTCTCCAGTTACTCCCTTCTCCCATTACTAAATAATTCTCTCCCTGCTGATTCATTATACCTCATCGTATTTAATATATGTCCCGTAATATCTTGTTTCTTTCTGTGCTCTGTGTTTTCTTTAACCAGTACCACACTCTTTTTAGCAACTGTAGACATATATTTTCATTCTTCTTCTTCAGGTTTTTATGTGATAGACTCATCTCTTCTTTTTTTTTTTTCACCTATTCATTTTGTTCTAGGTAAGTGTTAGAATTGTATTTGAGGTTCACTCACCATGCCACATTTCCCTAAATGGAATATTAAAAATATACATTTCATTTAGAGGGAAGTGTCATCTTATGGTATCTTTTTTTTCATTCTAGAAATGTTTATTATACTCAGCTTAACCATACTGTTAATAGCTTCTTTCTGTAAAGTGTTTTTTTTTCCTTTTTCTTACAGATCACAGTTTTCTCATTAAGATATCTTGAAGTATTTTTAACTTTTTTAATATATAAATAGAATTTTTAAAATCACATTTTGTTTTCGTTATTGGTAGCAAAAGGGTTACATTTTATATATTTATATGGAATTTGTCCAGGCTACGTAACTCTTTCATTAACTCTGATAGGTTTTCAATTGATTCTGTTTGGCTTTCTTGACATAAAATTACATCATGTACAAATAACAATTTTAATCTTCAGTATCTTTATCTCTTTTTTCACTGTCATATCACATTGAACCCAAGTAAGCATTACATAACAATCATGGTAGATGGTTTGCTCCTGGAATGCTTCTAGTGCCTTGTGAGGTGAAAGACTGTTAGTGCAAAATACACTCTCTAGTGTAAGAAATACTACAATTAAAAGGGACATAAAACTGAACATTTTTCTTACATTACATAGTAATTTTGTCACATAGTGTTCTGTGCATATTTAATGAAGAATTGCTTGCCATCCAGAAAGAGAAATATCTTCAAGAAATGAGTAAATTGCCTGAATTTAGTGGACTGATCCCTTTTAATCAGAAGAACTCTTTCTTGATTGGTTCTACAGTGAGGATGCTAATTTCTATGCTCTAGTCATGAGTTTAGAGAGGAATTGGGTCAAAACCCACCAAACCATCAGTTGAATGCCCTAGAGGGCCTGCAGTGTAGGAACAGAGGCCAGTCAGAAGTAGGCTAAATCATTCCAAAAGTGCAATAACCTTGAATCAGCTCAGGCTATGATTGGATTAAATGTGATTCATTCTCTGTCTAGAAGAGGAAGAGTAACCCTTTTTGGTAGAAGATGACATTATTTAGAGCATGTGTTCTCAAGGTGGGTAATATCTCTCCCGAGAGGGTAAACCTTGGTTATTAAGTGGTGAAAAAATATTGACTATTACAGTGGTTTGTGTTTTTTAAAGGTCACAACACATAAAGAGATATACAGTATATCTGTGTTATTAAGATGCCGTGGGTGGGGTGGGGGAAACACTGACTTAGATTCTTCAGGGTTTTTTTACACAACACCTGATAATCGAAAGTTGTAAGTATCCTGGGCTTCCCTGGTGGCGCAGTGGTTGAGAGTCTGCCTGCCGATGCAGGCGTCACAGGTTTGTGCCCTGGTCCGGGAGGATCCCACATGCCGTGGAGCGTCTAGGCCCATGAGCCATGGCCACTGAGTCTGCGCGTCCGGAGCCTGTGCTCCGCAACGGGAGAGGCCACAACAGTGAGAGGCCCGCGTACCGCAAAAAAAAAAAAGTTATAAGTATCCTAAGAGACAAGCCCATATGACCAAAATACATGAGAAAAGAAAGGGAACATAATTTATAGTTGAAATTTTGCCCCAAAGATTGAATAGAACGTAGGGACTTAAAAATAACATGAGTAATATGTTAAAAAGAAAGAAAAAATTGGAAAGTTTCACCAAGGAATTGAAATTTGTGGAAAAAGAGGCAAACAGAAAATTTTATGACTGAAAAATACAGTGTCTGAAATTAAGAACTCTCTGAATAGGTTTAACAGCAGATTAGACACAGCAGAAGACAGTATTCGTAAATTAGAAGACAGGTTAATAGAAAATATCCAAACTGAACGAGAGAGAAGAAATAATATATGCATGTATTTCCACTAGCTAATGATTTGAAAAGAACCATATTTTTCCATATCCCTACAAGGAATAGGTATTTTAATACTGTTTATATTTTTCCACTTTATGTATAAAGTGATATTTCATTGTTACTTTAATTTGCATTTCACTAACAAAACATTTTATGTTTTATTTTCCTGTTTAGGTGTTCTTTTCTGAGAAATATTTATTCATATATTTACCATTATGTCTCTGGGAGTGTATACTTATCAATTTGTACATTTTCTTGTATATGAGATATAACCTTTTGTTGTCTCCATTACAAACATATTTTCTAGATCTATATGTAAAATAGTTGATTAATATGCTATTTTAATTTTCAGCAAAAAAATCTGGATTTCTATAGTGACAATTATACTGGAAGTGAATATAAAATGATACAAATTAGCTTTCAGTGAAGTAAGTCAGACAGAGAAAGACAAATATCATATGATATCACATATATGTGGAATCTAAAAGTGTGATGCAAATGAACTTATTTACAAAACAGAAATAGACTCACAGACATAGGAAACACTTATGGTTACCAAAGGGGATAGTGGAGGGTGGGGGAGGGATAAATTAGGAGTTTGGGATTAATTTATACACACTACTATATATAAAGTAGGTAAACAACAAGGACCTACTGTATAGCACAGGGAACTATACTCAATATCTTTTTTTTTTTTTTTAGGCAAGAAGTAGATTTATTAATATAGGACGCTTGCGAGGGATACGAGCAGCAGGCGAGGGGCCCTACCCCCAGAACTAAGTGGGAAAGCAGGTTTTTTTAGGGAGACACACACTCCACAGACAGAGGGCAGACTGTCTCGGAAGGCAAGAGGCCCTGAAATATAGGGTGGTTAGTTTGTATGGGCTGGGTAATTCCATAGGCTAACAGTGGGAGGATTATTCCCACTATTTTGGAGAAGGGGTGGGGATTTCCAGGAGTATCTTGTAATAACCTATAATGGAAAAGAATCTGAAAAAGAATATATATATATATATATATATATATATATATGTATATGTACATATCTGAATCACTTTGCTATACACTGGAAACTAACACGACATTGTAAATCAACTGTACTTTAATAAAAAATAAAATTAGCTTTCACAATTGATTCTAAATTACATTGATAAGAATAGAGTAATTGTTTTCTATATCCCAGACTGTCACATATACAAGTTTGTGTGTGCACGTATTTCATAATTACGCTTGTAATTTAGCTTGTATGACAAAAGCTGTTGGAGATAACTTTATGTTCTCAGTTAACTTTCTTAATGATTTTCTTTTTGGTCTTGGATTAATTATGTCATTTTACTTTATGTTTAGAAATTAATATAACTATTGTCTAATTTTCACATTACACATTTATTTAGGTATAATTAAATAGCTAGTAGCTTACATGCAGTTCAAGGTAACACTGTGTTACTGATACCGGCATGAAAGTGTGTCTCTTTGTGAAAGTGGGAGGGTGCACGTATGCTGTTCCCTTGTAGATCCAGAATTGTTGGATTATTGGCTTACATACGTACAAAAATTTTCCATTGATTTCTCCCTGTCATGGTAAAGTAGCCATGATAGATGTCATACCTCAAATGTTTCATTAAGGGTAATTCTGTCATGAAAGATAGTTCATCTGAGGATCGCTTGCTTATTTTGGCTTTGAAGACTGGCCATCCCAGTTCTACCACTTACCACCCCACTTAACCTTAGACAAGTTAAATAACCTTTCCAGGTCTTAATTTCATTACCAGTGAAATAAGGTTGATGATAGTATCACCTCATAGAATTAAATGTGATAACGCATGTCAAGTGTTCACCCAGAGCAAGCATTTATGAATAGAAACTGTAGTTAGCATTTCTGGTAAAACCTGCCTGTTCACATTTTGGTGGAAATACAGAGGTCAGACTCTGAGATTAAAGAGTATTTAAAGATTCTTCCCTGTGTTCTAAAGTTGTTACTGCTTTCAAAAAGTGAGCAGTGACTGCAGAGAAGTTTCACGTGTCCAAATAGATCTTGATGTCATTATCTCATGGAAGCTGTGGCACTGCAGCTGAAATATATTTACATAAAATTAAGATAGTAACAAATTCCAAGAGGCATATTTGTTTAATAGCGTTGCATGGTGAAATCACTTTGTCAAATCCTGTCTTTAAGCCAAAATGACTGCTAATAGTACTTAAGACTTTTTAGTATTTATTTGAATATTTCCATTCTTTCTCCTGGAATGCCAAGCTGTCAATTACAATAAGGAGAGCTGTGTGCTTACAGAACAGTGCTGTCTTTTCCCTATAGTAGCATTCTGAAATATTTGGAGGCTATGTTGAACGCATATGCTTTTCTTCTTTTTTTAAAGAATCAAAGTTAGAGCATGAAGAATGGTAGAAATTTCAAAATGATTCTGAAGTAGCAAAGATATGCTTTGCACTCGCTGGTCTTCTCTGATAAGTCAGTTTCAGTTTTCAAGGAACCTCAAGGGTTCTGGTGACATTAACATTACATATCTTACATAAATGTTGAGTTTTTTTTAAGGTACAGGTAACCCTCTTCTCACTTTCTGCTCTGTGGTTGAGTATGATTCCTATTTTTAAAGCATTATGGGGTATTTTCTGATTTTGCTATTTTAAAAAAAAGTTTGCAATTTATATTTTATTCTGAATGGTTTTGGTGCAGTTAATTGCTTTTTGCATTGCCATGTATGTTTTGTTGCATCTATTTCTAAAATAATGGGTTAGTTTTCCCATTAATAGAGAATATTGGTTCTGAATGACCTATATGATAAGCAGTAACCTTATTTTGTATAGTTGTTTTAAAGGTTACAATCACCTATCCATTGGTTACTCTGAGAGTTTTTAAAATAAAAATCTTCAAAGCCATCTTTGGATTATATCCTTTTACTAGTTAAAAGATTTCTATCATTATAAACTTTTAAGTTGGTGGTAATTTGGCTTTAATTTGAAACTTTATTTTAGAGTAATAGAAGACACTGAAACGTCTTTCTAAATAAAACTGTTTCTTTACAAGAGACAACATTTGTAAAGCACCTGTGAGAGTGTCTGGCCCAATACATCTCAAATCTCTCCCCTCCCTCTACCTTTCTCTTTGTGGTATGTATATTCAGATGTTACTTCTGATGCCTCTTTTCCCAGTAGTTATAGACACATGAATTTGTAGCTGTGTTCTGTACCAGTTTTCTATTGCTGTGTAACTAATTACCATAAGCTTAATGGCTTAAAACAACACCCGTTTATCATCTCCTAGTTCTGGACATCAGAAGTCTGGGCAGGGCTCAGCTCTGTTCTCTTCCCAGCTCACATGGTCAGCAGAATTCAGCTCCTTACAATTGCTGAGTTCACAGTATCTTCCACCTTCTTTGGTCCAGTGAAGCCATTCTCTGGTGCTTCATCTTCTTGAAGTATTTGCCTGATTAGGTCAGGCCCACACAAGATAATTTCCTTTTGATTAACTCAGCACCAGCTGATGAGTAATCAAGTCATTGGTGTGATATTCCATCATCTTGACAGGTCTGGCCATAGTGGACGGAGCTGGGGGGAGTATACATGAGTGTAAGTTATTGGGGTCTTCTTAGAATTCTGCCTGTCATATCCTGGGCTTTTAAATTTTTTCTCTGAGGAAAGAAATACATGAACATGACTACTTCCTGGTGGCGAGGTAGTGTTATGACCTCCATTTTACAAACGAGTGAAACTTAGACTCACAGAAACAAAATCACTGGCTCAAGGTCTCACTGACTTAAAGGGCCAAACAAAAATCCTTAGAGGCAGAATCTCCAGTTGAGGGAGAGCCTCATTTTTAGTTGCTTTTTCTTAAACAGACACAGGTTTTCAAATGAGCTCTCTTTGAACAGTTCATGTTCAGAGACCTCTGAACTCATTTCCCCAGGGAAGCTATGCCAGAAACGATGGGTGAGTTCCCAGGCTGCCCCACAGAATCCGACTGAACACATACTCTCGGGCAAATTGTCTGCGTAGTCCAGAACCCCTCAGGTCCTAATCCCTGAGCCCCATGGAGACCATCAGAGGTCCTGGCACTGTGCAGCTGGTGTGGCTGCCTTGTGCGATAGAAGTCCCTGAGGCCCGGGCCACCCAGGGAGGGCAGGAGGAGATGCTGCCCTCAGCTGTCTTTGTGCCTGCTGGCAGGTAGATGGGGACAACAGTAATATCTGCTTCTGTTGTCATGGGAGAAGCTTCCGGCATTGAGTATTAGGATCATATTTAGTTTATCAATTAGGTAATTATGTTATACTCTATATACAGAATCTTGTTAGTTGAATTATCTTGTGTACAGAATCATTTGGCAAGTGATGTCAGGTTTTTAAATGGGGCCATTAAATTTGTGCCATAGCTTATGTGTGAAACTATTCGACAATCATTTCTACTCTTCACTTTTCTGTAACCATATTCTTTTGGATATATATTTAAAAAATGGCTTAGAAAGCTTATATCAAGCTAATATCTACCTGTTAGCTAGAATCGTTTCAAAATAGCACAGCCTCTCTTTCTCTCTCCTTCCCATCTTGAGTTCTATCATGTTCTTCCTGTCTTTAAAACGTGCTTGAGGAAAGAGAGAGAAATGTGAATGATTCCCAGGGAATCCCCACAGACAGAAGGAACCACTCTCAGGCTGAAATTATTGAAGAGAACCGAGGTAGTGCCCATGACCCGTAATACAGGGGGAAACTGTCGGTGAAGGTCAGATGGAAGGTGACTGAGAAGAGAAGTGAGAGGAAGGAATATCTGGCTTTATTTTTCTTTAACTCCTTTTGTTACTTTGCCTTCAGTTTTATAGCTCAGTGTCATGCTTTGTGACTTTGAGGAAATTATTGAACTTTATGGATCTTAGGAACAAAGTACTGATGTTGACCTACATTTAAACTTTTTTTTTTTAAATCCTAAATTTTACTTTCTTTTCATTCACTGCCTCAGGTAAAATAAATAAATAAATGAATTCTACTCCCTTTTGATCTTCATTTCAGGTTATTCAAAATGTATGGCTGACAGCCTTCAAAGGAATAATGCAGGCCTTGGATGTTTTATTCAGTGCATTGCTGCTCTGCCCTTTGCTGCAGCTATTCAAATTGCTACAGAAGCGCCTGAAAGGTTGTCATGGATTTTGCCAGCAGTAAATGACAAGTCGTAGTATATATGGAGGATGTTCTAGGTGTATTGGAAATTACCGTCGCAGCCCCTAATTCATGGAGTTTGTTTGTTTCCCATGTAATACTCAAAGTTCAGTCTAAATTCTTTGTCAGATAGATTTGGGTCTTATCTCACATGCAATGTGTGGAGTAAAAATAATTTAGAATGCAATCACAAGTGGGAAAGCAGTAACTTTTTAAAAGCGCATAGTAACTTTTTAAACAGATTGGGTTTTTTTGTTTGTTTTGGGGTTTTTTTTTGCGGTACGCAGGCCTCTCACTGTTGTGGCCTCTCCCGTTGCGGAGCACAGGCTCCGGACGCGCAGGCTCAGCGGCCATGGCTCACGGGCCCAGCCGCCCCGCGGCATGTGGGATCTTCCCAGACCGGGGCACGAACCCGCGTCCCCTGCATCGGCAGGTGGACTTTCAACCACTGTGCCACCAGGGAAGCCCAAACAGATTGTTTTTAACAGTTCTGTGCCATTGGGACAAATGCCATTCCCTTTTTATACCCTCTCCCTTTAAGATGTCTACTTACTTTTGCATTGGCTGCAGTGAAATCTTTCTAAGATCATTACCTTAGTGCCCCCTAATGAAATATAAATAAAATGAATGATTACAGTCCAGTATTTATGAGGCTCCTGGTAACTTGCTGCATAAATTTAAGTATGTGAGTAAATTCTCTTAGGGACAGTCAACGTGAGAGTATTTTATTTTTCTTTCCTATTTTTTATGATGTACTAATTCTTTTCACCTCTGAATTCTTTATTGTTGTTTCTGCCTTAGAAGAAGTAGGACCCTGGAAAACGGACATATTTTTTTTTCTGGATGACTTTTATGGTCCCTGTAGGGTTTGGACCAGACGTGAGTTTCAGCCTGATCCTGACCTGTCAAAGGAACGTTAAAATAAAGGAACACAGCTTTTTTTTAATTCCTATACTGTATCCATCTCCACACGAGGAGAAAAATGTATGAACATTTCTCTCTTCTGCATTTTCTCATAAAGCACATCAAATTTCAGTCTATACTTTTATGGAAATCATGAGGGAATGGGTTAACATTGTTTTCTGATTACTTAGGGATTTCAAGTATTTTAAGTTTTCCACTTTGCCATCTAGATATTGGAAGCTAACCTCCCGCTCACTTTATTCTCAATACCAATTTCACTGCGGTCTTTTCTTTCTAAAAGAGTTATTATAGTGAAATTTCCATAGGACGGTCTCTTCCCTGCTGTAATGCTTATCCATCCTTCAAAGCATTTTCTCTGGCAGGAGACAGAATAACCCTTAAAGCTTGTACCAACCAGGCTCAGGCCCCACAGGAAAGGAAAGTTGAATTTTAATTTGGATTTGAGATCACAAGACATTTTGTGTCTTAATGTTGGTTCTCAAGAATTTGATTCTTTTAGAGGCAACAGCCTACGATGTGAGGAGGAAGCTTGGGACTGAACTTAACATTAACATTAACTTACATTAACATTTATTTAATTATCTTGTGCTATCTGGAGACTTTTTTTAAAAAAATTCCTCTCCCATGCAAAATATGAAGGAAAATAAGAGTATCTAGATGACAGGCTTCTCATATGAAGTGACTGTCCCTCTTATCCACAAGGCAGGTGTCACAGGTCCCATCCATTCTGAATCCCACATTCGTAAAGAAGGGGGTGGGGTGATGAAGAGGACTGGTGGCTTATAGGACTTAAACCTGCTCAAAGACTGAGCTCCCAAATTGGCTGAACAGATAGAAAAGGAAAGGTGAAGATGAAAACCCATGTCATCTTCTGATTTGGATTCTTTGTCTTGGAACCAAAGACTGAGTTCTGTTAGAATGTGGGCATGATAAGAGAGATGTATAATCTGATTCCAAGTTTTAGGTTATCTGGGAGGGGGTAAGGCATTGCTGATATTCACATAAAAACTGTGTCATGTCATCAGAGATTCCTCTTGAGCAGTTCTCTGCTGTTTGGCATGACAGAATTATCAAAATTTGTGGCCTTACACTTCTCCTTTCTCACCCTCTGATACTCAAAGCCTTTTTGTTGGCTCTGCCCATCTCTGCTGCTGGTCCAGGGCCAGCCACCTCAGCCCGTCTCTCTCCAGGTAGCTCTCCAGTGCACTTTGCAAGCTATATGGCTATTACTGCTGTTCACAGATGATGCCGTCTGTATCACTGGCTTGCATGGACTTGAATAAAACATGGCATGCTGGACTTCTCAAGATAGCCCAGAGTGATTCTGATTTCTCTAGTCAAGAATGGTAGCTAAGCCTTCTAGAAATAATCTCTAGAAGTTGAATTTGATGCCTTCACCCCTGTGACTCTACTTCTAGTTTTCTTTGTTAACTGTTCTTTGTCAAGTACTTATTGAGTTCCTTCTATGTGTGAGCACTGTGCTAAATAAATATTTAGTGTAAAATGGTGAACAGAAAAGGCACGACCCCTGCCCTTATGGGGTTTATATTAATATATATTAATTAAAATTTACCCTGTTTGTGATAAGTGCTCCAAAGGAAAAGGGCAGAATGTTCTAGGTGAAGACAATTATAGGTCTAATTTAGATCAGGAGGTCAGGGGAGACCCCTTTGAGCAAGTGATGTTTAAGTCGAGGTAAATATTTTAATTTAGTAAAGTAGAAGAAAGGCATTTTTTGTAAGATAAATTTGAATTGTTTTATCATAGGGTTCTTAAAGCAGTTGAAGTCATAGATCCTTCATATATATTTAATCTTACAGTGCTAAGTGTTAAACTTTAGATGTTACCAAAAAAAACCCGAAAAAGTAAAAAAATTCAAAATGTATAAAATGTTTATAAATAATAATCCCTATTAAGGGGAAGAATATTGGGGACAAAGAATAAATATTGTCGTAAAATGGTTGAATATGGAAATAATGAGGGTTGCGAATGAAGATAATTACTTATTTTGGCAACAGGAAAGGTCTGAGTTCAGACAACAAATTTGAGTAACTGCGATGTGTCAGAGTGTGTACTAGGAGATAAGATGCCGTGTCAACCACCACAAGTGTGCCATTTAGTTCAGAAACAGATGATGTCCTTCAGTAATCCTAAAAACCAAAAATGTTCAGTACACTGGTCTAAGAGGTACTTGCTTTTGGGGAGGGAGCGGATGTTTTAACATAATGTTGTCAATATTAGGTCAAGAAAATAAAAGTAAAGTTAATTAGGATTTAAATGGATCTCTGTTGAATGTTATATGCTATAAATGTAGACTGTATCTTCCCACTGCACTTTGCAATACTTAAGGAACATTCATCAAATCGATCCTTCATTAGGCTACAGAAAGCAATCTCAATAAATTGTCCAAAGCAGACTATTACAGGTTCTCTTCTCTTCCTAGCTGGGTGACCTTGGACAAGTTAATTACCACTTCTCTGCCTCCTTTCCTCATTTGTAAAATGGGGTAAGAATGCCTATAGGTTCAAGTATATGAAATTGACACAAATGCTACAAGTTAGATATCTCCATAATATAATACTAGAAATTAACAAGATTTTTCAAAAATTTTGGGAATGTTCTCCTCAATGAAATTTGACTAAAAGGAAAACATAAAAATTATAATTAGAAATTCTTTAAAGGATAATAATGATCAACCAAAATATTACACATTTAAAAATTCAAGTTCTACTCAGGAGAAAATAGTTTAAAATGTGTTTTTCAGCATATAGAAAGCATTTTGTGTTTTCAGGTGACCCATCTCCATGTTGCAAAATTCACTGATCTTTGATTTTATAAGATGCTTATTTCAGCAATTCCTGGTGTCCTGAAAAGGTCCTATATTTGCATCAAAAGACTTTAATTTTCAACGGAAGAAATGGGAATTAGAGAAGGATTTTCAGATTACAAAAAAGTGATATTTGTATTTCAGACTGCCTTCTCTTTTTGGTTTTCTACTTTGGATTCATGATGCCACCTAGGCCCAGCTTATTTGTACTTGGGGGACAGCTCTTACAAGCTAAAAAATAAAAATAAATAAAAAAAATAAAAGTTGACTGTGAGGGAGATGAGATAGGATACACTCTTTTTAAAAAACTTTTAAAAATACTCATTGATGAAGATGGAAAATACAACACTAACAACATGTAGTTCTCTTTGTGTTGCTTGGCTAATTGAAATAGACAGACGTGGGTCCTCATTTTCTCTTTTGCTCAAACAAGATGCTTGAAGTCTGAGCAGATATTATGACCACAAAGCCAACATTAGTCTTTCCAGACTTTAATTTCACCTTTTGTATTGTTTTGTAGAACTTGGAATATCAGGGTTGAAATCAATATAAAGTCTGTTGTTAAGGCAAACAAGTTTGGGCGAACTTGTCCTTCCTTCCCCCGCTTCCTCCCCCAGAATATAGCCAATAAAACCTTTTCCATAAAATCGTATTTTTAAGCCAAGTAAACATTTTATATTAAAACTAGGAAATACTGATTTTCTTTATTATTTCCAGGAAGGTGCACATAATACTTATACAGTAAATGTTCGCTGAAGGAATGGCAGCTATCAAACATGGAATATAAAGAAATGGCATTTGTTTTTTCATTGCTCTGATGGTCTCCATCGAGTGCATTGCACCTAGTCATGTAATTTTGGTGTTTTTGTTACTATGACTTCAAACAGCAGGGCAACACACACATATGGGTCATCTGTTACGGGTTGTCAGATCGTCATAGCATTTCATAATAACTAAATGATATGCTTGACTTGGAATTATGCAAGATATGTTGGGGCCAGAAATTTCAGAAAGATGAGCATTTTTAAAAGAAGGCTATAGATCTTCAATGATGATACAAACGTTTGTGCCTCTTCGTTACACATTGTCTCCCCCAGGTTTCAAAACCTGGTGTGTCCATAGGTGTTGATGATGACATTTCCCTAAAAGAGCTTAACTACTGCATATGGCCCTTTATGTTTAAAATTCACTGATGATCTTCTGAATTTTTCCTTCTTTCTTTTAACTGGTTTGAATTTACCACCCTCCCCCTCTTCTTTAAAAGATAAGGTTTTTCTTTCATTTGTCAATCTTCACGTTACCATTTTAGGTCTCTATAGATGTTGCATCTATTATTTATAAAAATTTTCACATAGCTTCAACTGTGGAAAATGCCTTAATTGTGTAATTCACAGTGTGAAAAAAAATTTAAATATATTAAAAAATTAGACATCATTAGGATAACCTCTTGAAGAGGGACTTTCTCTAATGAGGAACTCTGGTAATGTGGGTTGAGCTCTTGAAAGATGATGGTGTGACTGTTAATGGGTCAGCAGTTAACAAAAATAGAAAATAGTAAGGATGGTGCTATATAGTCTTTGCCCCTGATAATCTGTCCAAACAGGAGATAACTATGGTGTTGCTGAGTGTGGAGATAGAAGAGGTCTGTTATCAGTTATCACCTCTAGAAAGTGCTTTGTAGTTTGTGAAGCTTTTTCCCAAGCCCTGTGTCATTTAATTTAATTTTTGTTCGTTGGCCATTTTCGACAGTTTACCTGTCCAAAAATAGAGTTTACTAGCTTACCTTTTGGGTTACGTATCCAGAATATATCTGATTTTATGCAATATGTTTTCCAAAATGCTACTGAAAATCAATTTTTGGTGAATTAAGTATGCTGAATATCTTACCTAGAAAAATGCTCCTGGAATCATTTTGTCAAGTAAATGTCAATGCTTATACTTTATGATCTGGAAGAATGTAGGGTGCTTTAATAAAAAGAACAAAGTAGGTGGGGTCAGAAAAATCTGACTTACTAACTATATAATGCTGAGTGAATAATTAATTATTTTGGTCCCAGATACCCCCGTAAAATTTGCCCCTTTACTTTAGCATTCTGTATTTTCTGAATATTTGGGTTTGTATTTTCCTGTGGATTTGTCCCTTTATTCCGTTTTCTAGTTTTCTGTTCTCTTTGGTTCTGACCTAATGTACTTGTACCTTTGTGTATGTGTGTGTACTTTTGCTTTTTTACTTTGCTTCATTTATTAATTTAGCAGATAGTGAGTAGTGTATGTGTGTACTCTTACATGTTGCCCCAAATCCTGCATGGAATGATGTAGAGGATAAATAAGTTTTTAACAAGAGGGAGTATATTTGAGAAGCGTGTGAGAAAGCTGTAAAACCTCTAAAATAGATTCTTTGCTTTTATGAGAAATGCAGCTTGAGACTTAGAGGAATCCCCAGATTCACAGGTTTGAGGAATGTTCACAAACTGTGTGTATCGATATAACCAGCACTTAGGTCAAGAAACAGAACATTATTTGTCCCTCAGGAGCCCTCTTCGTACTTCCTGTCACTACCTCCATAACCGCTATCTTGACTTCTAAAAGTATAGATTGGTTTGGCCTGATTTTGAACTTCCTATAAGTAGAGTCATAGGATAGGTATACATTTTTTTTCTTTTCTTTTGTTTTTTTAATTGTAAAATATACATAACAAAATTTACCATGTTTTTAAGTGTACTGTTCTGTGGCATTGCGTGCCTTCACACTGATGTGCAACTATCACCACCTTACCTCCATAGAACCTTTTCATCTTTCCAGACTGAAATTCCATACCCACTAAACACTAACTCCCCATTCTCCCCTCTCCCAAGCCCTGGCAACCACCATTCTACTTTCTGTCTCTAGGAATCTGACTATTCAAGGTACCCCATATAAGTGGAATTATATAATATTTATCCTTTTGAGGCTGGCTTATGTCACTTAACATACCTTCAAGGTTCACCCATGTTACAGCATATGTCCAAATGTCCTTCCCTTTTCAGGCTGAATAGCATTCCATTTCATGTGTATATCATATTCGGTTTATCTGTTCAGCCATCGATGGACACCTCCATCTTTCTGTTGCAGATCGGTCTGTGTGCTCTGTAGGTCTGCTGCATGGCTGTTTTCTTGGGATTTCCTTTTACCATCACTACGCTCATCCTGGTAATTCCCTTCACTTCTCTCCATGCACTGTCCTTTCCTTGATCTTATGCATTTCTCTTAAATGGTTTACTTCATTGTTTAGCATATCCCCCAGTACTTTCTTGAGAAAAGGTGTACCGGGGGTTAATTTGGTACCTTATATGTCTTAGGCTATCTTTAGCAAACTATGTAGATGATGGTGATAAGCCTCTGTTGAGAAAGGATCTCATTTTGTTTGGTGAAGGAAGAGGAACAGGAGAGAGCAGGAGACAGGGAGGGGAGAAAGAGAAGAAGATGCTTCTGCCCTGACCTTTCCTCGTCATGCCGCACTAGGAGGGGCCCTAGCTTAGTCATCTTGCTTCTCTAATGTCTTGCCCATAGGAAGCAGTTGAGGTATGTCCTTCAATGAATGAACACACATGGACAGCCTCATGATACCTGCTTTATGAAGTGATGGACAGTCCTTAGAGGTCATTAACTGGCTTCTCAAAAAGGCCTGCTTGAACAACCAATACCCATTATTAAACATATCACTAAAATCGAAACCTGGTTCTTTATCTCCATGGCAGATAGAACAGATTCCTCCTTTAACTTTTATTCTGTCCTTCTTCCTGTTTTGCCAAATGATAAAATCCTTAAGAATCAAACTTTTATACGATTCATCCTTACATCCCACACGATGCCACGCATCACATAAATGCTTAACAAATGTTTGTTGCGTTACTACAATCAGACACATGACTTTCTTTAAGGCCATTAAATGAGCCAGCCTGTCCCAGCTTCAGAGACTTCGCAATTGCTGTTCCCTCTGTCTGTGGTACTTTTTTCCCGACTCTTCATGAGCTGGTTCCTTTTCATTCTGCAAATGAAGCTTGCACATCACTGAGTCCTTCTGGTCCCGATCTAAAAGCACTGTCTACTCCCTGAGTCACTGATTGTCGTATCACCTGTGGTGGCCCCTACACAATACCCATCCTTATCAGAAATGATCTTAGTTATGTCTTCATTTAGTTTCCCCAACTCAAATGGACTCCAGAGATGTATCTTTCCATCTCATTCACTGCTGTATCTCTCATACCTAGAACAGGGACTGCTAAATAAAATTTTGTTTTTATTAAAAAAAAATTTTTTTTGAAGTGTAGTTGATTTGCAGTGTTTCAGGTATACAGTAAAATGATTATGAATTATATCAGCTATTGAGAGAGTGAAAATGTTAATAACATGGTCTAACTATTACTGGGTTATGTGAGTTGTAAAAGAAGAGGGCAGACACACACACACATACACACCTTTTTTGAACGTTTTCCTCAACCATGCTCACCTTTTAAGAATATATAAATAATTGAACATTCAGGCAGGGTGATACTCATTTTCACTCTTACCTTAAGGTTTTGTATCTTTCTTGAATCTAGAGAGACAAAATATCAGAAAATATTGGATTGGGGAGATCTGCCCCTTGAATTTCGTCTAAGAAGTCAAACCCTTATGTGTAAATCCTATCTGCCTATGTGCCTCAGGTCAATGTACCCGGCCAGACGTGTGAGACACCCTTTTATCCATGGCCTCGGAATCACGGTGGAGCTCATTTGGCTGTAGTTTGGGATGTCTTGCTTTGCAGATTTCCGTATCTAGGTTACTGCTTGGGTGTGGCATGGAGACCCTGGTAATTAGGTTTCTGTGATTACAGGTACTTCTGGGGCTCTGGTTGTAAAAAAAACCCTTCCCCCTGAAAACAGGACAGAGCCCTTCTCCCTGAAAACAGAACATTGCCTACGCTTAGGTTAGTAATATTGCTGAGAGAGGAAATATCGACTGAGAAGTGAAACAATAAGACTGCTTTTTTTTTTCCCCTAAGCTGAGTGCAGTGAAATGAGAACCAAAATGTTTGAAACTGGTTAATGATGCTGAGGGAAATTGACGCTTGCCTTTACAGCAGGATTCCTAGAGCAGCACGGTTTTTTTTAATAGAGGTTTTGCGAATTAGTTTTTTATAAGTTTATTTATTGATTTTTGGCTGTGTTGGGTCTTTGTTGCTGCACATGGGCTTTCCCTAGTTGTGGCAAACGGGGGCTACTCTTCATTGCTGTGGCTTCTCATTGCGGTGGCTTCTCTTGTCGCGGAGCACGGGCTCTAGGCGCACGGGCTTCAGTAGCTGTGGTGCACGGGCTTAGTTGCTCCGCGGCATGTGGGATCTTCCCGGACCAGGGATCGAACCTGTGTCCCCCGCATTGGCAGCTGGATTCATAACCACTGAGCCACCAGGGAATTCCATAGAGCAGCACTGTTGATTTGGGGTTGGGGAATTCTTCATTGTGGGGCTGTCTCGTGCATGGCAGGGTGCTCAGCAACGTCCCTGGCCTCTGCCCAGGTGTGACAACCAAAACTGTCTCCAAACATTGCCAACCCTAGTTGAGAACTACTGCTCTAGGGAATACATAGAAGAACCCTGCCTTAAGCCATGCCACTGGATTTGTTCAAAACCCATATGTGTTGCCACCATTAATGTGGCTGCGTGGTTTCCTTTCCCGTACATAAGAAGAGAAGGCTGCTGAACTCCAGCCAGTGTGCATGTCTTCTTAGTGATGCCAGAGTAGGTTAAACCAGTGTCTTCCCCAAATACTCATCTCCCATCAAAATGCAGCCCCCTAGTCTAGTGTGACCTTGGTTTTCTCTGCACACACATGTGAGCAGCTGGGCCTTGGTGTGTGCCTTCCAGCGAGTGGGGGCCTTCCTGGGTCTTCATGTGGTATCTGAACATGTCCTGATCTTCCAGTTTCTTGGAGGCCACTCTCTGAGGTCATGGCTCTGGCACTTAAGTTATCTAACGCTGTGGAGATCTATAATTATAAGAAAAAGGAGGGTAAGTCTCTTTGGTTGGTGGTTGCTGCAGTATAGGGAGGGGCATTTATTCATATTTCAGCAGATAGGTATGGGATACCTGTGTGAGCCGTTCTTGGCACTGGAGGTACAAACGACCCAGTTACCTTCTTGGAGCCTCCTCTCGTAGGGAAAGACAGACGATCAAAAAATGAATATAAAATATGTCCAGTTGATGATAAGTGCAGAGGAGAGAAAGACATTAGGATGATAAGGAAGCACTAGGTGTGGGGAAGCCTTGCAATTTCACATAGGGAGGACGTTTGGATGCCTCAGGGGAAAAGAGTTTCAGGCAGAGGAAGCAGTAAATGCAAAAGCCCTGGGGTAGGAGTGTGCTTGGTGTATGTGAAGAACAGCCAGGAGTGAGAGCAGGAGTTGTAGGGGAAGAGGCCAGGAAGGTGGGCCTGTACATGTCACATGGAGCTTTTCAGGCCTGGTAAGAACTCTTCTTCAACTTTTTATTACAGAAAATTTCAAACATGCACTAGACAGAAGAGTATAATGAACCCCCTATCTACCTATCACCCAGACTTACTAAATAGTAACTCAGGGCTAGTTTTCTTTTATATATAGTATTGGGTTGGCCAAAACGTTCGGGAAAAAAACCTGTGGAAAAACCTGAACTTTTTGGCCAACGCAGTATATCTTATAATCCTTCTCCAGATTGACTTGAAGCAAAGCCTAGGCATATTATTTTATCTGTGAATATTTTGGGGTGTATATCTGGAAGGTAAGGAATTAAAAATGATCCTGATCCCAGTGTTATTCTTAAAAATAATTGATTCCTATTAACAAATACCCAGTGTGTGTGTATGTATTTGTGTGTTTGTGTGTATATGTCTATTATACTGATTATTTTCTAAATGTTTGATTATGTGTTTGATATCAGGACTCCAAAAAAAGTTTTTATGTTGTAATTAGTCAATGTATCTCTTAAGTCTTTTTTAATGTTGAGGTTCTCTTTCCATCTTTTTTTTTTTTTTTTTCCCCTCCTGCTTTGAAAATGTTTAAGAAATCAGATCCTTTGTTCTGGCTTTCACAGTCTAGCTTTTGCTGATCGTGTTTCTGTGGTATTAACATGTTCCTTTGTCACTCTCTTTCCTATAAAATGATATTTTGATGTAGAGGCTTGGTTGTGTCCGGGGTGATGTGGCTTTTTTTGGTGACACTACTTCATAGGTGTTGCATCAAGCAGCATATAATACCCAGCTGTCTCTTTGTGATGTCAGCAGTCGTCGTTGGTTATGGCCGAGATCTGTTGACGGCTTAGGGTTTGAAAGATGGTGCTAATCTCATTTTGTCACCCCTTCTTTATTTACCACTTGGAATATGTCTATGAAGAGAATCATTTCCCATCTATGAGGTGGAATTTATAGGGAAAGCAGGATAAGTGCTTGCTTTTTTTCCTTTACCAGTTTTCAAAATGAATTGGGTAGTTTTCCAGCATCTTCCAAAGGTGACCCTGGCTGGCTGGCTGGCTTCCTTCCTTTTGTCCTCCCTTTCTCACCTTCTTGAGCTCATGATTTCAAACTTTGGATACATTTTAATATATTGCTATTGTCCATCCTATTGATGCTCAGTTGTCCCATTTTTTTGGCCAAGTTTGCTAGATTTTTGGCTTTTATTTGGAATAAGAGGGAAGCTAGTGGAAGGTTTTGAACGGAGGAGTGATATATTGTGGAAATGATCATTTTGGAGTTTGTGTGGCCAACAAAGGGTCGGAGGGTAGCAGGGAAGAAGTAGAGAGTCCAGTTAGAAGGAAGTTACAGTAATCTAGTCAGGACGTGGTACATCTTGGATCACAGTGATTTGGTGGAAAGAATGGTGAGATTCTGGGTATTTTAGCAAAGAAGCTTATTTGGGGGGGAGGGTAGAATGGGGAGCAAAGATGATCCCTCCTCTTTTGTATTCCATTGTATCTTTATTATTTCTTATTGTTATGCTTTTATGCTAATCACAGATATTTGTTTACATTCTGTCCGCCTCCCTGTGGTCACTAACCAGTGACTGTGTTCCCTGTGTGGGTTTGTTGCCTCTAACAGGGAGGAAGGTTGGTTAGTTTTGTGAGCTCACACAGAAGGAGAAGTAACATTAACAAATGCCCCAGAGCATACTGGCAGGTCAGGATATAGAGAAAGGGTATGGGAAGATCACGTGAACCTCCTCTGGCCCACATGCACCTTTGTAGGTTTAGAAACAGGTGACCCTCTAGATGGTGCAGAGCTGAGGGTGACTTTGTGAAAATGAGAAATAATAGGGTGGAAGCAGCACAGAGCATTAGTTCAAGCTTGGCAAAGTGGGAAGCAGGCTGGATTTCAGCCCTGACTTCCCTCCCTGCCCAGCACCCTTGTGCAGGGCACAACCTGAACTACTGCACACGGCATCCCTGCATATGACAGCCCCTGGGACAGGAGTAAACACACCCGAATCTAATTCCGGCACTGCCACCAACTGTGCGCCCTCAGCTTCGTCATCTGTGAAAAGATGGAGTTTGACTTCACGGCCTTTTAAATGTAACCACTTGAACACAGTTGTTTCACCACAGCTTGGCTATGTGTGGGTAGACTTGCAGTGCTTGAAAATGAGAAATCTTGCTAAAATAAAATCCTAATTTGTTCTAGTATTTCTTCTCAACAAACCAGTGGTTGCCAAATTTTAAAACATTTTAAAACGCATTAGAGGAAGTGAGTCAGATACGTTCTTCATACACAACAGTGGAAGTACACTGAGTTCCAAGTTATGAATACTGTGAAAAATTGTGTTCGTTGTATAAATACAGGATGAAACTTTCAGTCTTCCAGAATATATGTTCTCCCTTTCCTTATTTGTATTTGATCGCTCGTTAACGTATGTATGTATCACTGTGACATTCTTAAAAATCAGCTTTCCAAAATAAAAAGACAAGCTCCAATCTCTTGTGTATCCAGTTGGTATTTTCCCATTGTTGGGTTTTGCCTGTTCACACAAGTCTTTGCCTCACAGCAGAGTTCAACTTCCCCCAAATTAAAGCAGTTAGTTTATTCCTCTTTCTGATGATTGCCATATATAGAAAAAAAAATCTATTTATTTTCATTGGGCACCGATCCCCGTGTCTTTCTTGTGGAACATGACTGATTTTGTTAACTCCACCAAGGAAAGAATAAGCAGAACTTGCTCAGGGTGGCCACATTCTATTCAGGAACATCCCCGGGAGGTGGGGAATAGTTGAGTTCTGCTGAGATAAACTCTCTTACAAGTATGATACCATTGCTTTGTTATTATTTTTTCCAGTCTGCATGGTGAAAAGGACTTTTCATTTCACTGAGGTGAAAACTGGGTCTGTGAGAGGAGCGACTTTCTTAAAAAAAAAAAAAAGCAAACCCAGAAACCAATTACTTGATATGCAGAGCCGAAAGCCTCATTCCCTTAACGAAATCAGTGCAGTGTGCACTGCCGTTAACCTGAGGAAAGCGGCTGACATCCCTTGATTACGACTGGAGGTGGAAAGACCCAAACTTGCAGGATTCCCCTCCCCCTCGAGAGATTGTTAGTCCAGCCCTTTCTAGAGGTTCGTTTCGGCTCTCTGTCATCACCGGGACGCTAGCAGGGAATATGTGTCATGGTTACAATAGAGTGTGGTAACATATAACAACCATGAAAGCCCAGCGGGAAAGGCTACAGATTCCGGGGCTGACCTTGGAGTAAGTATTGTCTCTCTTTAATATTTTAATGCTTTCTGCATGGCACTCGCTTTCCTGCGACCAGTAGCTATTTAGCATTTGTTTGTACTGACAGCCTCAGAGCACTGCAGTGTGAGCTGGAAGGAACATGTCTTAAATGTATAGCATTTGATTTCAGCTGATGTGGAAGCCCAGACCTAGCATTTTGCGTTGCAGCCAGAGGAAAAGAGCTGCTGCATATTTAAAGTTACTAAACCTCAGTGCTGGAAACATCTTAACAGCTCATTGTGAAAGAATGTATCAGCAGGCCTGTGGTGTGTCTGTCTTTTTTTTTCTTCTCTCTTACTGTTTGTTTATCCCCAATGCTGCCTTGTTCTAAAGAAGGACCTCTGTCTGTCTTGAATAACAGAAGACATTACAATGGATCAGAGTGCAAAAGAAGGGTTATTTGTGACACTCATTAGATGTGATCCGTGTTTTATCTGTGCAACAGAATAGTAATGAACTGTAGTACATTTTGCATCCTCTCTGCAGAGTCTCCATCCACCGCATGCAGTGTGTTTACCTAGTTGAGCTCTGTGTTTGCTTAGCTGGGTTTTTTTTGTTTTTTTTTTTAACCCATAAACGCATCTGACTGCCTTCTGATTTGATGCAGCCACGTATAATGCCCACATCTAATTTGTGGAGAAGTTAAACATCTGTGATGAAGGAAGTGTCAGCAAATTTTTATTTTAAATCTGTTTGTCAAAGATGCAGCAGCTATGAGTTAGTCTGTGCTGGCACACTTAAAATAATTAGCAGTACAATAGAAATCTGGTAGAAAAATATAAATATGTCTTCTAACTTGCAGCACAGATATAAAATTACACTTTCATTGAAATCTGTGCAACCCAAATCATCTCGTACTGGACTCCTTCCAGGAGGAGACTGCAGGGGAGACCTGTACCCAGTTCTGAGGGGTAACTTTTCCTCTTGCACCCTGTAGGTGCCTCATGCAAGGGAAACTGTTTCCTTGGTTAATAAGTGAATAAAAACATGACATTTCTGAAGTGATGTGAGCACTTTCGTAATCAGTTCTTGCTCTAAAATTACACACTGATTTTTACTGACAAGCGATCACTTATGAAAGTTAGAGGGCTCCTACAACCCTCTCGCTAGATGTGGCTTTTTATATAATAGAGATACAAGGAGTATTTACCCATTGCCTACTGTTTTGTCCCCATCTCCACCCTGGCATTCAGCCCTCCTCACCTATGTGGAATATTTTAGTGGCGTGCGTGTATTTTTCTACTTAACCCTCATCTCTCTAGCATTCTGGAAATGCACAGCTCAGATGCCCATGGCTCTGTGTGCCAGGCCCAGGAACTTAGCTTTAACCCCCAGCTTCACTTTGACCTCTATTTCTGATCGTGCTGCTTCCTTGCTGTCTTCTGTGGCCTTGGTATATACCATTTCACATTACTCTTTTCTTTCTTTCGTTTTTGGTATCTCGTCCACGTTAACAGGAGGTGCTTCAAAGTTACTCTGTAAAATACAAACTCAGTTGTATTCATTGTTCCATCTATAATTTGAAAGACTGAGGTATGCCACGAATTTTATGATGATGCAAGACATACAGGTCAGCTCAACACAGGGGGTTCCGTGCATTTTGTTTTCATCCCAGGCCACACCCCCTCCGTCTAGGCTCTACCCTGGTACATGTTACTGTGCATCTGAAATAGTTTATCCTTTACCTGAGGAGCTTGAGACAGTAGATAGAATTAGAGTATCACTCTTCAGTGTCATTGTCGTGTTAGCGTGAAATTCACTTTGAACGTTTTGTTTACCTTGAAATGTAAAACTACTCTTAGGTAGACATAGCTGATTTTACATTCATTCATGGAGAAAGCTAATTCTGCAGTCTTTGAGTAAATTCAGTTTCTTGACACTGCAGAGAATGGTTATAATGGAAAGTCTTATCACTGATTTTATTAAGAGCACATTTAGTGTATATAATTGTATTTATTTGGGGACCTTTTAACAGACTAACTCTGCAGAACAGCTTCTGTATGTTCTGTCATGAGATGTTTCTGTTTTTCTTCAGGAGAGTGTATTCCATAGGTACTGCAGCACAGACTCTTACACTAGCATATTTTATACTCTGTAGAGGCAATTCAGAATTTTCCATCTGATTTATCAATAACATGAGGCAGTTTCTGATTCCTATTTCAGAAAGTGGAATCCTGGATGTGAGACAGCAAATATATAAGTATTTCAGAAATTAATGGATTATTAACTTATTCCGAAATTTCTGACAAGTAGATAGCCTATGCATGGATTTCTGATTTCTGAGAAACTGGGTCTTTTTTTTTTTTCTTCCTTTTTTCAATTTTAGTATAGAATTAGGTTCACAGATACTTCATAGCACACGTGATAATGTATCTCAGCTTGGAGGCATGGAGTGGCTTCAGTGCCTTTGCGTGCCTATTTTAGGACCAGAAGGAACAGATAAGACTGTACTTAGACTAAATGATGGCTGTATCAGTGGGCATTCAGGAGGGCTTTCCAATGAGCTGCTAAGTTAGAGTACAGTATGCTTAAGAGCAGCAGCTTTTCGAACGTGCTCTGAATGTATAAGGAAACCAATTCCTTAGTTTGCCGAGTACTGGTACCAAACCAGAGAATGGTTTTAGAAGATGTGAAACAGATATAAAATGTTACTCTATTAAAACATTTTATTAAACAAATTGGAGCATTGTGAGCAATGATTTACATTTTGGTTTAAAACAAATACAGCCAAGTCTCAATTATCCACGTAATGGGAAACAAGGATGGCATTAAGAATTTGGGAAGCCTAAATCTGATTCTAGCCACTGTTGCCACTTCTCTGTTCAGTGAAGGGCACAACCAGCTTGAATTAGCCCAATATACCTTTGCAAAGGTAACCAATTACCTTTGCTTAAGGTGAGAAAATGTGGTTACGATGTAGAGTCATGGACCAAAGGAGAGGCAGAAGAATGTTAAGAAACTCATTGCAATATTAGCAGGAGTTTCCGGGGCTCACTTCAGCCTAAGAGTTGGTACTAGAACCCTTAGCTAATTCTTATTTTGACTTTGCCATGTGAAAATAATTAAAATTGACTAGTATTAACTTCATATTTTGATAGATCTGTTGGCAGAATTGTTGCAAGTAAGATATCTGACAAATTTGTTTCCTTTCGTCCCTAAAAGAGAAGAGCCTTGAGGCCAAAAGGAAAAAAGATAAAGGGAATGTAAGCTCCCCACCCCATGCTGAATATTTGAGAGTTGGCTGGCGAATATGCTTGGTGGTTTGGATGGGCTGTTGGGAGTAGAAATTATAATGGTCCCTCGATAGATGAACTTGCAAAAACCTCTTTGGAGAGTAAAACACTTTACAACCATATGTGAGAAAGTTTGAAGTTACTTATTATGAATATAAGCATAAGAACACTTTTTACCATGAGAGTTGGACAAAATGTTGCTGGATATTTTTCAGTGCAAAGCGCTTAAAAGTATGGAAAGGTTTGTTGCTTTGCTTTTTAAAAACTACAGTATTTAACCTGAATTTTCATTTCTGTTCTGATAACTACTTCCCTAGAGTTCTGCTACAGATTCACCATGGGTTCTTAATCAGAAATCGAATATACTCAGTATAAAAAACAGCACTGACTTGACTTTGCAAACAATCACATGCCGAACATATCTGCCAAGTTGCTCTGTGACAAAGAAAAGGCACAAAGAAAAATGGCAGCAGTAGTTTTGAGAATGTAAATTTCAGCAGGAAGCATTGTGCTTGTTCTCTGTTTTAGAGCTAAAAAGGGGCACGTGATCAGATGATTACCTAGTGGTACTGATAGGCAAGCCGTGATCATTCTCGCCTAAAGGGAACACAGTCCCTTCAATGAGCTGTGCTATTTTTACTGCCATCATTTCTCCCACTTGGAATGACATTATTTTAACTTTCAGTCTCACTCCAAGGAGCCTGAGTCCAACCCCATCCAGCCCAGGCAGTCCCTGTAGTCCTCTCTTCGCTTTTCACTTCTGGAGGTAAGCGCGCTCCAGTGCCTGCCGGGGGCTGCTTTGTCTTCCCTTCCCTTCCCCCAGGATCACACCGCGAGTATTTGAACACTTTGGATCACAATACGCAATAAACAGTTTTTTCTTAACTGTTTTCTTAGTGTTAACATAAAGTAAGGAAACTTGTTGAGCTGTTTACTTGATGACTTACAGGAACACTGAGAAAATGTACTATGCTTGCGCCATTGAGCATATCTTAATGTTTCACTTAAGGTCCAGTGATTGATTAGTTGTTTGTTTGATTCCTGTGTGTGTATTACATGTGGCTTTCCTTAGGAAATGGTCTGCATTGAATTTCATGAATTTTGATCCATCTTTTATAATGATACCGTTTATGACAATTTCTAAGAAACATTTTCTGATTCACGTTAGAGTATCATATCTGTTGCCACAAATTATTTTATATCCTGTTATTTACAGGACAAAGTACTTGAATTGTCTAAAACCATCAGTATTTTAAAATCTTTTTTAGAATTTCCAGTTACATACCCCACCCTCTCACTCCTAGGCTGATATAAATTCATTCTTCTCTGTTCTCTAGAGAAATATCTTCAAGGAACTATACTTGCATTTTAGCCTAGTTTGTTACAAGAGTACATAAGAGAAAATGCTGTTAGTATTGTATGTATAGTACATACGCTCTGTTAGGATTTTTGTGAATTTAGAGTTGGTCTCCCTGTATCTGATCAGAAAAAATACAGAGTATCCAGCTTCCCCTCACCCGTTTTTAATCCTAAATGAGAAAGTAGAAGCAAACTCTCAGTTGATGGAAAGAGTGATTTAAATGACTTTTTAATTAATGAATACTTTTTATTTCATATATGCAAATGAATGAAAAACTTGCCATGCATGACCAGTTCCTTAAAATTACTCACTTACAAGCTTTAGGCTTATGTATCAGTGGACAATTTAACGAATTTGTTTCTCTCGTTTTTCTAAAATAAGACTGAACCAAAATCTGAAGAATTGACTAGGGAAATGAACGAACGACTTTGAACTTTGGTTCTACTCTTCTGCCGATGGGATTATGTTTATTATTTTAAAAGTGACTTTCAACATGAAGGTTCCACTAATAGCTTTTATAAAGCATCCCCTGAATATAATAGATCCTAAAGCATAGGAAGAGTTTTCTGACAATGCAGAGAATTCCATCACTCTCGTAGCTAGTCTGTTTTTGGTAATCCAGCCACAAGTAATTGGACTGTCTTCTGAACTTTTTTCTTCAGTGTAACATGACTTTATTAAATGCTCACGTTTCCTCTTCTGTTTCCTTCCCAAAGACAATAGGCTATTCGAAATAAAGGTGTTATCAGTAATGGAGAAGAGAGACTCAGAGTAAATGATGTGGTAGTGTAGAGGAGGATGAGGTTCTGAAAACTGTTTTTGGAGAGAGAGATGTTTTTAGAACTGGTGATATTGGAGCTGAACCATGAAAAATGGGGGTTTCAATGGGGAGAGATGGTTGTAAAGAACAAAACCGGACAAAGACTAAAACAAAGGCAAGGAGGTGAGAGAGTGTGGCACATTGTAGAAATGGTGTGTGTGGCTAGAAGATAGGGTGGGTGAGGTAGAAGAAAAGCATGAACTTGTACAGAGTTTGATAAGGACTTACACATTAATTTGAGACCATGCTATGTAGGGCCTTGAATACTGAGCTAAAATGTTTGACTTGCATTTTGTAAGCATTCCAGAGTATTGGAAGATTTTTTTTGAAAAAGGAAATGACCGATCCAAGCTCAGACTGGGAAAATTTACCTTTACCAATCTATTCTTTAGGTATAGATAGGATTTTAGGTAGAAACTCCAATGAGGATGCTGGTACGATATTTCATGAATAACAGGTCCTGGATTAGGACAATTGCAGTGAATTAAATTAAAAATTGCAGAGAAATTGCAATTGATAGCTGACAGAAAGCTTTCTATCTCTTTCAATTTAATCCACCTGACACTAGGCAGGACGGAATATTGCTCCTGTTTATAGATGAAGATGCTAACACATTTAGATATTTAAGAGGCGTAACTAGCCTAGGATTCAAAATGAAGTCTCAGATCTTTCCACTGTGACTAACTTAAGACAGACACATTACCATGGGATCATTTATATGGGGTTTAAATTATCCAGTTTATGTAGACTCTGTGACCTCCTTTAGTCATTTTTATTTCCCCAGTGCCTTTCTCAATGCCTGGAATGTAGTTAAGTGTTTGCAAAATGTTTATTAAAGAATGAATGAATGAGTGAATTGGAAATAGAAGATGTATTGATTACAGCGCTGCTTACAAATCAGCCCCCGTACAGTTGGCTCAGATACAATGGAATTGTATTTCTCACTCACAGCACAAGAGTGTGGAGAAGAGGATCCACTCCACACAGTCATTCAGGGATCTGGGGTAGGGGGGTCTTCAACACATGGCCTTTAAGGTTGCCCTGGCCATCATTGCAGCTGGTGGAAAAGGGAAAGAGCACGAGAGATGGTGCATTGCCAGACCTGAGAGTGGCATGCATTACTTTCACTCCCATTCCACTGCCTAGAATTTCGTATTCTACTACACCTAAGGACAAGGAAGGCTGGAAAATGCAGCTTCCCTGTGTCCAGAAAACAGACGAAATGAGTTTGGTAAATAGATAACAATCTTTGTTACAGAGGTTGAAAGAAAGGTGCACACGATAGGTGTTCAGTGGATAGTTTTGAATGAATGATTGACACTCCGATTTCTAGCATTAACTGAGCAGAACCCAAGAGAGAGAATTGGAGAGGGAGGAAAATTATAGAAATGATGAGTTTGGTCTTGACCACACTGAGACATCTCTAGGTAGAGAGATGGCTGGTTGGCCGCCTGGAGTTGGGTGTCTCCAACAGTGTGCCCCCAGATGATGGTCTAAAGTGCATGGTAGAGATTCCAAATAGGTTCATGCTATTACCACAGAAAAGCATTTATTGCATCCCTGCATAGAATTTTTTTTCTTCCATTGATTGTGATGGATCAGATTTCTTCTTGCTCCTTTTTTATGAATGGGGGTTGAAGGTCCGGGGAGAGTGATGGTGGTGAGCATTGACAGTGTCTGTGCCCTTTTGAGGTGCTGACACACAGAGTTTCTAAATGCGGCAGTGGAATATTCTGTTCCTTTCATGGTGAAGCCCTGGAGGCAGGCTGTGCTGGGATGGGAGTTACCCTCCTACCCTCTGTCTCCATGGGCTTCCTGAGAGTTGCCCTGAAATGAGAGATCTGTAGCTTCTGGGGCAGCTCAGCTGCTAAATGAAATGTAAATTTAGTTGAGTATGTCTCAGGAGTGTAACCTTACACTGCTACAGGGGGGCTACAGGGGCTACAGCAAGGCACATGTTGGCTGCGTATGAGGGGAAGAATTTTCTAAGAAAGCTTTCAGAGTGTAGAATGGGCCGGATCATCAGACCATCAGTTTCACACCACTGGAAATCTCCCAGGAAGGCCAAGTTCCCATTTACCTGGAAAGTTGTAGAACAGAGAATTCAACCACATTATTCCCAAATGCCCTTTCATCCTGAAATTGTGACATTCTTGTCTTGCGGCAGGGCTGGAGAAAGAAAGGCAAAACACAGTTTGTCCACAAGCTTAAAAAAAAAACAAACATGGCCCGAATATCCGTTTATCCATATCAATGTGATAGAAAACATCCTAAAAACCTTGAGTGGAATTTATATATGCCTTCCCTTTCTCCCTTCTGAGGCAACGATAGCCACTCAGAATTTCCACAATCCCCAGTACTTAATACATTTACTTCCATTTAGTGGCTGTTTCATACAATGATGACATCAGTGCTTCATGAGTAATGTGGATGTGATCCAGGCCAGCTCATAGTCTGGACTGTGATTATTAGGTAGCAAAATTCCAAAGGAAACTCTCTCATTTTACATTCTCAGGATCTTTCTTGGCACCTGGCAGGCCTCGCCCTCAGTAGGGACCAGTAAGTAGCTGGAGGCTGGCTACCGTTCCTCAGGGACCACATTGCTGTTGATACAGCAATGTTCTTTTGCATTTTCATCACATGCCCCAACTTCTGAGTGGCTGGCAACCATGAGAGCATCTGCTGCACTTCCTGCACTCCTTCTCTTTTACTTAATCCATCCTATTGTTCCCCATTTGGTTTCTGGAGTCTCGAGATGGTGGACACACAGCTAGGCCAGAGGTAGCAGTGGAGTGGCTATTCCATTTCTTCTCCTTTCCCCTCCCAAATCCCCATCTCCCTGTTTCAGCTGGGACTAAAATCACACACACCACACAGCTGGTAGGATTCAGTACTAGGTTCAGAGAAGACTATTACCATTGTGCCATAAACTTCACGAGGACAAGGATTTTTTTTTTTTTTCACAGATGTATCCACAAAGCCTAAAATAGTGCCTGACACACATAGTGGAGGCTTCATAAGTGTGTGTGGATGGAATGAATGGGACTCCCTGGGACTCCAGCCTGGTCTGATGGTTTTACCTGTGCTCACAGCATGGCACACTCTTACAGAGGACGTATGCTTTGGGGTTGGTGCTGACACCTTGAGAGGTAGGGCATGCATTTTGATGCTGCCATAAATATTAAATTATAACCTTCCAAATGTGAAAACTGACCAGGTATCAATTATAAATAAAAGTTCAAGGAGAGAGTAGAAAGGCATTATTATAGAAAGGTAAACCTCAGAGTATATTAGCAACTGTACCTGGCTATGGTGAGGGGCAGAGAAAGTAATCTCAAAGTCACGGCAGATGACATGCCGAAGAGGCTAAGTCTCTAATGAAAGAGAGTTCAATGTAAGCCCCACGGAATGAAGTCCTGTCTATTTTGCTACTTCCATCTCCATGACACCTATAACAGCACTTGGTATATAGCAGAGACTTCATAAAATCAATTAACTATTGTCGTTGAAGGTGCTTTGAAGCAGCAAGAGAGTTTTAATTGGGGACTTCGGGGGCTGCTTTGTAAAAACAGAAGCCCTTCCGTGAGTCTGTATTCTCTCATGGTGTGATTCTAGTCTTGCCTAGAGCTGGGCCACTGCTGCCCTTTTTCTATGGGGCTCCTGTTCCCCAGTGTACTGCAGACCCCACCTGGCTGGCTCCTTTCATTCCTGTTACCTGACCGGCCCTGGAGGAGTTGAGTTATGGGACCTCAAAGTCCTAGCAGTATGGTGCCTGAATCTTGATCCCTGCCCCCAGCACATACAAGCTTTGAGACCTTGGGCAAGTCATGAACTTCATGGACTTTCACTGTCTTCACCTACCTTGCCCAAGAATAAGAATAATAGCTTATAGGCATTTAGTGGGATCAATTTCTATTAGCAAGAATGGGACCTGTGGTGGTCCTAAAGTCGGCAGGAAGGACAGGTAGAGGATACTTTAGCAGAGGGGAGGGCATTGGGGATGATGGTCACCTAGTCCAATTTTTGCCAAGAGCTTGTCCATTTGTCCTGCTGCTGCTAGAAAGGTTACTGGGTGTCCACAGCTGTCTGAATCCCCCTCACTCCACTTGTTGCCATGGTGAGGGGCAGATGTAATAAGCATTTACCAAATACATGGCAATATGCTGTGACTTTGTACCTCCTTTTTTTTAACGTCTTCTTTTTTTAAATTTTTGTTGAAATATAGTTGGTTTACAATGTTGTGTTAGTTTCAGGTGTACAGTTAAATGATTCAGTTTTTTATATATATATATATATATTCTTTTTTTACTGTCTCCTCTGTTATAGATTATTACAAGATATTGAGTATATAGTTCCCTGTGCTATACAGTAGGTCCTTGTTGATTATCTATTTTATATATAGTAGGATGCATACTTTAATCCCAGATTCCTAATTTATCCCTCTCCACTGCTCCCCTTTGGTAACCATAAGTTTGTTTTCTATGTCTGTGGAGAAAAGGGAACCCTCCTGCACTGTTGGTGGGAACGTAAATTGGTGCAGCCACTATGAAGAACAGTATGGAGGTTCCTTAAAAAACTAAAAATAGAGCTACCATATGACCCAGCAATCCCACTCCTGGGCATATATCTGGAGAAAAACATAATTTGAAAAGACGCATGCACCCCAATGTGATAGTAGCACTATTTACAATAGCCAGGACATGGAAGCAACCTAAGTGTCCATCTACAGAGGAATGGATAAAGAAGATGTGGTACATATATACAATGGAATATTACTCAGCCATAAAAATTAATGAAATAATGCTATTTGCAGCAACATGGATGGACCTAGAGACTATCACGCTAAGTGAAGTAAGCCAGACAGAGAAAGACAAATATCGTATATAACTTATTTGTGAAATATAAAAAAGGATACAAATGAACTTATTTGCGTCTCCTTTTCATGGGACTCCTGTAAGTGCGGGAAAGCCAACTGACTGCTAAACCCTTTTAGTTTCATTGACTTTGTAGGATGAGCAGGACCATTTGTCTTTTTTATTCTCTGTTTTCTCCACTTCACTTTGTGAAGAGTATTGAAAAAAATCTGAAGAAGCTGGTACCAGATGGCAATTTTTTCATAGTCTACAGACACCAGTTCCGGTGCTTTTGTGAATGTGATGGTTTAATGAACTGCCTTGTGCATCCGTGAGTTTTATTTTTGAATTGTTGTGTAGGACCGGGTCTGTTTCGTGTAGGCACTCCATGGAATGGCTCTGCAAAGCAGAGATGAGCACAACTGTGAACACTTTGCTGGTCCTGTGGGCGTGGGCTGGGCACAGGTGGGAAAACTGGGGCCTCGGGTGTCACTGGAGGGGTGACGGGGGAGGCATGGACAGGCCAGTTAGTGTTCCTCTCGGCTACCATGGTTGCTGCAGGTGCCACCAGCTGGGGGCTTCTGTTTCTTGGAAGAATCCAAAGAAGGGAGGATGAGATGATGCATCTGTGGTACTCCAAGTGGGGAAATAGGTGAGGGGGCAGGGAGTAGACTGATGTGCAGGAACGGGGAAGGGTGAATATAATAAACTTATTGCAGAAGACGTTTAGGTGCTTTCCTTTGATTTTTTTTTCTGGAATTTATTATTTTCTGAACTGATAATACAAACTTGCCTGTTATAAAGTTATCAAGCCTAGGGGATGAGGTTTTGTGAGGTCAGATGGCAAACAGAGCTTTCACATCCCACCGGGTCCCTGGCACACGTTAGTCCTTTCAAAGCCTTCGCTTCTGCAGGTGTAGGTGCCTCCATGGCCAGGCCCTGAGAGCCTTTCAGGGGCCTTGGTTTCTGCTACCTGCCCGGTGCTGTTCTTAGTGTTTCCCATACATTAACTCCTATAGTCCTCACACCGGGCCTGTGAGTCCAGGAAGACGATTTCACATATGACAGATGTGAAAACTGAGGCCCAGAGAAACAGACTTATCTGTAGTGACCACACATCTCTGTTTGCTCAGGTTCAGTTCAGTTGATGCCTCCTAGCCCAGTGTGATTATCAAAAGTGTCCCCTTTCACCTTCAAGCCCTCCGTGTTTGAACAATAAAATGTACCCACTTGCCAATGTCTAGAAAGAGGCTTGATCTGGTTCAAACTCAGGCCTCTGGGGGAAGAGCCCTCACTTTTATTCTACAGCATAAGGTTGCGCTGTCTACACTTTACTTGAACGCATTCCAGTTTGCAGTCATTTTAAATTTGCATTCCAAGTAGAATATGCTATTTACAGGGAAGGTGATTTTGTTACTCTGACTGGAGTTCATCTGCTTGGTTCACCATACAAGTAAATTTTTCAGTCCTCTGTTGAGAGTGTGGTTATGGGACTGGGGAGCGTGTTTTGAATTGTGGTGCCCTATATTTCTCTTTTTTAAAAAGTTTTATTTTAGACAGAGCTTAAGTGATGCAATGAAGGTTAAATTGATTTCATTTGGAAATCAGGCCATGGGCCCCCAAGGCACTGATATCTACTGCTGCTCTATCCTGAGCAGTCTCTGCCCAGTTCCCTCAGCCAGGGCTGGCCTGCTTCTGTCCTGGGGAGACGGTCTCTCACCATTGCTGTGATGGTCTCAGACCCTTTGAGCCCTATTAGGAGATGTACCTCTTTAGCCCCACCCCAAGTACAAGGAGCCTGGAAACTTCCTTTGTACCACCCACCATTAGAGACTCATTTGGCCCTTCATCACTCAGGAGTATTCGTTATTACATAGTTTTCCTGGACCAAATACTGTGACTTCTTTACTTAACTAAATTTTGAATTTTGGTTTTAGAATACATTGAAATTATAGCAGTTATCTTTCAATTACTAGATCATCTTGGGACAAATGAAAAAAGTACTTTGCTGTGTGTGTGTGTGTGTGTGTGTGTGTGTGTGTGTGTGTGTTTGTATGGGGGTGTGCTGCTGTATGTTCCATTTTGTTACTGCATTGCTTTGAGACTAGGAAAAAGACATTTCACGTCATTTTTCAAAACTTATTTCCTACTCTTAAAATGTGGCTACAACCATTAACACCCACCCTGTTGATAAGAGAATTAAGTTGTGATCTTCTCTGAAAGCAAAAGATGGTGATGACAATGTGAAGCTCAGAGGTGTCTCAGTAAGAGGAGTGATACAAATGCAGAATTAAAAAAAAATTTCTCAAGTTTCTCCAGCAGTAAATGGGGATAATAATACCTCTTGAAGGTGTTATAAGAATTAATTAGATAATGTTTGTGAAAAGTTCCAACCTGAGCATTCTGTTTTATTATTATTATCTTCATATTGTTCTTAGAAACCCAGCATTCAAAATGAACTGCAAAACCTGACCTTTGTATCGAGGATGTTGCATATGCTAATGGAACATGACAATGATGTGATATTATGAAAATGGGACAGCTGTACTCATGATCCCAGGTGAAAAGGAGATGAGCTCAATTTCATGGATTCTTAAGCTGTTCTACTACTTTTTCCATGACAATATGAACTGTTACTATTCAATGTGAACTATTACTGGGTCCAGTTAGTAAAACAATATGGGGATACTCCAAAGTGAGAGCACATTTATTTTCCTAAAATGGTATTGGAATTGTTTTTCTTTTCCTCTTTGTGTAAAATAGGAACTTGGCTCAATCTTAAGTTCTGAGTCAAAAAGTCATATCCCTGGATTTCTGTAGCAGCCTCCTATCTTGTCCCCCCGGCTTCAGTTCAACTTTTGTCCTCCTAGGTTCATTCTCCATCAAGCTGTCAGATTGGTCTTTGTCGTGTCAGTCACTTCTCTGCTCAGAGCCTTCCAGTGGCTGCCCTCCCATCTTCCATGACCCACTTCCTGCTGCCTCTCACTCATTTCCTGCTGGCTGCATTGGACTGTGCTTTTTCTTGACCAAAGCATGTTTGTGTCACGGCCTTTTTGTCTCCTGTTCCTAGAGTTTTCTCCCCTACCCTTTTGAAAAAATTCCAAACCTATGAGAAAAGTTGGAAGAATGGTACAGTCAACACCCATGTTCACCTTGATTCATCAGTTAACACTTGCCACATTTGCTTTATCTTCCTGCCTCCTTCCCTTTTAGCCCATATATATATTAAAAGAAATGGGGTTTTGTTTGTTGGTTTGTTTGTTTTTGCTGAACCATTTGAGAGTAATTTGCAGACATTCAGACATTTCACCCCTAAATACTCCAATATTTATCTCCTGAGAGCAATTACATTCTCCTTAATAACCATAATATCATTATATCATTATTTTTTAACATCTTTATTGGAGTATAATTGCTTTACACTGGTGTGTTAGTTTCTGCTTTATAACAAAGTGAATCAGCTATACATATACATATATCCCCATATCTCCTCCTTCTTGCGTCTCCCTCCCACCCTCCCTATCCCATCCCTCTAGGTGGTTACAAAGCACCATCACTAATCATTAGAGAAATGCAAATCAAAACATTATATCATTATTATACTCTCAAATTGAAAATGATTACAATATTATCTGATATGCAGTCCATATCAAATTTCTCCAATTATCCCCTTAAAAGTTCTTTAGAGTTGTATTTCTTTAGGGGCTTCCCTGGTGGCGCAGTGGTTGAGAGTCCGCCTGCCGATGCAGGGGACACGGGTTCGTGCCCTGGTCTGGGAAGATCCCACATGCTGCAGAGCAGCTAGGCCCGTGAGCCATGGCTGCTGAGCCTGTGCGTCCGGAGCCTGTGCTCCGCAACGGGAGAGGCCACAACGGTGAGAGGCCCGCGTACCACAAGCAAAAAAAAAAAAAAAAAAAAGATTATATATTCCATTTAGTTGTCATATCTCTTTAATTTAGAACACTTTTAGGGTTTTTTTTTTTAATCTTTTCATAATATTGACATTTTTCAAGAATACAGGACAACTATTTTGTTGACTGTCCCACAGTCTCAGTTTATCTGATGGTTTCTTCATCATTAGATTCAGGTTAAACATACTTGAAAAGATCAGGTGAAGATGTCTTACCCATAGCATCATATTACGAAGCCCAAAATCTGGTGCCTGCCAGACCTTTCCCTTGTGGTTTTATGCCTTTTGCTTTATTAAGTAATCTCTGGAGCAGCATTTTGAGTTCACATGACTATGCTTTTCTCAACAGAATTTTACCCAATGGTTTTTACATTCATCAGTGACCTTGCTTGACTCAGTTATTATATTGCTGTTTGTCAAATGACAGTTTTCTAATTCTGTTATTAGCTGGTGTTTTTCTGTTACAGAAGAAATTTTCCTCCTTTCTCTCCCCCCGTTTTTAGGAATGTTATTATTAATTCATGCATTTTTTAAAGAATAAAATAGATAACATATATTTGGTGTATAATGATCCGTGACCACCATTCCTCCTTTTGTTGGCCAGGTTGTCCCCAAATCAATCAGAGGGAAGCCTTTCAAGCTGACTCCTGGGTCCTTTTGACATTATCCTCTTGGTCTTTGAGCAGTGCATTTTCTGGTACAACAAGCTATTCTAGCTGATCGGAACAGCTAGAGGAACACTGTCCCTCCTGGTCCCCAATCACCTGATCTCTCCTTCACGTAATGTCTGAACTAAATGTCAGTGCAGCAGACAGCCTTCCCCACCCCCTTGTGGAGAGCCCCAGCCTGCTCCCCCAATCCTGCTTCATGATGTTTCCTTTGGTGTGTATCCCCACTCAATATATAACATTTGTTTGTTTGTGTGTTGTTTAATTTACCCAGCTAGAACGAAACTTTTAAATTGACAACAATTTGCCTATTTTGCTCACCACTGGGTCCCTAGTGTTGGTATGTAGTGCGTCCTCAACAAATATTTGTTGAAAAAAACGAGTGAGTGGATCTACCCCCATCTTGAGCCTGCATCAAGCTCTTCCAGATTGGAAGCTGCTGCTTTTCTCCTCTTGACACTGAGATGGGTCGGGCTGCGTGGAGTTCACACTCATTCGTCTGGGGTTTATGGCAACTTTACTTCTAGTAGCTCTCCTGCCTTTGGATTCTGGTGATAATTCAGAACGATTTTCACTAACAGCGCATCACAAATGACACTCAATGCAAGGCACTTGGCGGTAACAGTGGAAGCATCTACAATGCAATTCCTTTTTCCCCAGCTTCTCTGAACAGAAGGTCTGGCTATTTTAGAAAAAAAAATGAGACACTTGACACTGTGTTAGAATTTTTACATGGGATCTAATGCTGGGAACTAAACATTAAGTAGAATAAGGGCTTTATTTTCTATATGAACAAATAATACCTTAAAAACCTTCATGGGACTTGCAAAGTATGAGTTGTTCTTATCCTCACAGAACTTCTGTCCTAGCTTTGATGATGAGAATTAAGAAAAGAATACGGGGCAAGAATTGTACTTTAACATTTAATGTAGTTGACAGGTGGAGTGACCTGAATGGTGACCCCCACAGATATCCTAATCCCTGGAACCAGTAAATATTATCTTATCTGGAAAAAGAGCCCTTGCAGTTGTGATTCATTTAAGGATTTTGAGATGAAGAGGTTATGCTGGATTGTCCTGTGGGTCATAACTCCAAACCCAAGTGTCCTAAGACAGAGGCAGAGGGAGATTTGACTCCCCGAGAAGCTGGAAGAGGCAAGGAACACACTCTCCCCTGGTGCCTCCCAAGGGAGCATGGCCTGCTAATACCTTGACTTGGGCCTATTGGTACTGAGTTTGGACTTTTGTCCTCCAAACTATGAGAGAATACATTTCCATTGTTTAAAACTACCAAGTCTATGGTAATGTTACTGCAGCCATAGAAACCAAATATCATGGTAAACTGTATATTCTCTCACCCTCAAATGACCCTGTGAGAGCCATGTATCGGAGCCCTCTATCTACGTTTCACTGAAGAAGGACCAGGGGCTGAGGGAGTCATGTAACTCGAACCGGCTTTTCTGATTCTTGGTCCAGGGCTCCTTTCACTCTGGCACCCCCCTCACTTAATGACCAGCGAACAACACAGACTGCTCGGAAAGAGAGTTCATAAAAGAGACAGACCACCGTGGCCAGAGAGATCGGGGACAGATGTGAGAGAGGTGCAACCCCAAAGGCATCCTTAAAGGGTAAAGATTCTTAAAGAGTCGGAAGATGAGCAGCCTATGTCCCACAGCCCAGGGGACTTATTCCCTCTTTCCAGTGCTGTTTTAGCCCTCCAGGCTGTGGATGCCTTTGAGCATGTGTGTCTGCGTGTTTGTATTTGCGTGGAGGAGAGAATCCCTTGCTGTCTGGTTGACGGCGCATTTTAGTCCCATCTCATGGATCTTTCCCTCTTCCGTTTTCATGTATGTGGTGGCTTCCTGACATGTTACAGGCGATGGGATCTGGGTAAGCCTGCACAAGGCTCCAGATAAAAGCCACAGAAGGATCTGCAGTTCCAGCCCACTGCAAAGTGCTTGCTTTGGCTCGCTTTTTCTCCCTGGCGTGCATTGAAGTTCTCCTGTTGGACGCCCTGCTACGGATCTGTGCCCTAGGAATCTTGGCCTGCACTGCTGCTTCTGCTACTTAACCCCGATGATGGGGCCTTATGCGCCTTCATTCATTCAGCAGTCATTTTGCTTCTGAGAGCCAGGTGCGGTCGGGGAGAAGAGGACAATAAATGGGATTCCATCCCTCCCCTCAGGGAGCTTTCAGCTGTGTATGGGAAGCAAACAAGGAAACAGCTTGACTGAAGTGTGATAACAATAATAGGGCGATGATAATCCCATGCTACTCCCTGCACAGAGACAGTAGGAGAACAAAGCCACATGCTTAATGAAGAGGATCCTGCGGGCTCGCTCAGGAACCAGGCGGGGAGTCCCTAGACCGTGGCATCCAGGGGGGGGATCTGAACGGTTAGCATCCCCACAGCGTAGATCCAGATATTTTGTGTGATGATTATAATGTGTTTCGGTTTATCCATCCTTTACCTGTTACCTTAGAGCGCTACCTAGGAACCTCGATTGTATGGGCTTTCTGTTTAGCTCAGTGTGAGAAAAATAGAGTATGGATACATGAGCATCCTCTTTATTCTTTCAGTAGCCACTGACCACCATCCTCAACTCATTTGCAGCTATAGTCTCCTATCATGATGGGAGTTATAAAAGGAGCTGACTTCTGTAGACTTTGCACAGAGCCCAGCAGCAGCCAGAGAGCTTGAAAAGCCCTAGATCTGTGTGGCATTGGATGACTTACGGGATCAGCATCAGGGATCTGGTATAGATGGTCTCACCTTTATTGCTCTGGGGATCCTTTTTAATGTCAGGCTTTTTGTAGAACATCCCATACAATCCCTTGATTGAACGTATCTCTTGATTAAGAAAAGATAGGAAGCAGAAAGCGACTGTGAATTTCAGGACATTTAATATTTTCTAATTTATTGATCACGACAACAGCTACAGACATTTGAGGAAAAAAAAAATACTAGTGCCTCTGTGTGTGGCTTTGTTTATTCAGGCTGTTGGCAGTGTTTGGACTCCCAGACCCCCCATTATAGCTTCACGGGTATGAGTCACTGTCCCCCACCTTAATGATCCATCGGGTTATACTCCCAGCTTACAATGGGCATTGTCTCTTTCCAGAAGGAAAAAAGATTATAAATTACGACAGCTATTGAAATAAGTGAGATTCCATTTGGTGTTACATTCTTTTGTGAAAACAGAACTGAAAGAGTTAGACAGAAAATGTATTTTATTGTTTTGTCGGTGTTTGCTTAATTTTGTGCGTTCCAGTGAAATGACAGTGACTGCAGAGGATTTGAACTCAGCACTTGAACTCTATGGTTGTCCTGTCTCCAAAGGCATTTTCACTTCTATTCTCTGCTTCTTTGGAGCTTCTAAGTGGATCTTATTTTTCACTATAGAATCCATTGTGTAGGTTCCTGTAAACGCACACACATTTTTATTGCTTGCTTATTCTGAGACACTATGTTATTATATGATACGTACACGTTTGTAAGTGTGGTTATGAATGAACATGAGAGAGGATATACTTTGCAGTTACTGTAATCAGTGTAACACAGTATTAAAATCAAATAGTTTTTCCATTTATTTTACATAAAATGAACTTAGCTGTTCTCCTCTTCCCTTCAAAAATGGTAGTTTCTTAAGAGTTTCGTCTGAGGTTGGGTAGCCCTTGGGTGAGTTATGGTAATGAGAATAGGGTTTATTAAAGGAAGGCGAGACCTAAGGTGCACCCATTTCTAGTTTATTCTGTATTCTAAAATCAGTCCTTAGGAAGTCATCTTAAAATTATTTGTAAGTTGCAGCATATCAGTCAGTCAGCAAATGGAACCAACTCTGGTTGGTTTGCTCTGCTAAGGCCATGGGAGATATCAAGAAGAGGTGTTCTGATTTTCTCGGAACTTATTTTGGTTTTGAGTAACAACTTAGTTCAGCCTAGACACCTGTAAATGTAAAGGGTTATGTTACGAAGGTCACATAAGTGGTACAGCCAGAGGATTTAGGAATTCAGGAGCAGGGTTTGAACCGCACCAAGAAAGTCAAAGAGGAGCAAAGTAAGTGAAAGGAGAGAAGGTCATCAGGGATGAGCCAGGAATAGGAGGGAAAGGGATGATGGAGATGTGATCAGGAATGGGGAATAAGCCAGCTTGTCTTTGAGCTTGAGTTACCTAGAGTGTGGATAGAAGGAATTTCATGGAAAAGAAAGGTTGGGCACAGACTGTAGAGTGTCTCACATGGCAGTCTACGAGACCTAGGTTTTATTTTTCTCAATGTGGGGCATGTCTGAGGTTTTTAACTGGGAAAATGGAACTTTAGTAAGATTTCTGCACTGGAGAAGCATAGTATGAATATAGGAGAGAAAGCAAAGCACAGAAAAAGGAAAAATCAAGAACAGATCTAGAGGGACTTCCCTGCTGGTGCAGTGGTTAAGAATCCACCTGCCAATGCAGGGGACACGGTTTAAGCCCTGGTCCAGGAAGATCCCACATGTCGTGGAGTAACTAAGCCCGTGCGCCACAACTATTGAGCCTGCGCTCTAGAGCCCACGAGCCACAACTACTGAAGCCCACGCACCTAGAGCCCGTGCTGCGCAACAAGAAGCCACCGCAATGAGAAGCCCGCGCACCGCAACGAAGAGTAGCCCCCGCTCACCGTAGCTAGAGAAAACCCCCTCGCAGCAACGAAGGCTCAACGCAGCCAAAAAATAGATTAATAAATAAATTAAAAAAAAAAACAGATCTAGAAAGACAGCATTGAGAAAGGGAAGGAAGAATGTGACAGACGTTATGGAAGAAGAGTCAACAGGACCAGCTGGGTTGTGGACCGAAGGAATTGTGGTAACTCAGAGAGAAATAGGGAATTAGGAGAAAACTCAGTTGGGGAGTTAACAGTTTCACTTTTAGGTGTGTGTAGTTACGTCGAATCTGAAAATGAGGACGTCACGGCTGAGTGGAAACAGCCTGCGTGCTACTGGAGGAGCAGCATCCTGGAGCTGGGATTTGTTTCCAGGACTCGGCGTGTGATGGGCACGGCGCTGTGGGATACATCGGCTGAGTCACCAAGGCCTCTGTCGGGCTGCTGGTGGGAGGTGGATGCTCTGCAGAATCTGCCTTGCTTCGTGTCCCTGTGGTTTGGGTCTCATCGAAGGAAAAACAGCGAGCAGTTCGCAGTTAGGAAAACAAGGACTGACCTTGAGGAGACATGTTCCGGCTGAAACCTGCAACCGAGATTTCTTGAGTCCAGCTAACCGACAGTGAGCCTAATGTTCCACATGGAGAAACACCTGAAGAGCCTGAAGTTCCAGTTTGGATCCCCAGCCTCTAGACCCCCTAGAGGTGCCCCCAGAAGCCCGTGGAGAAGTTCCTTCTTTTATGATGCCAGTGAGGACCTGAGTTCTAACAGTGACAGAAGTGTCTCTCCCTCTCACCTGTGGAGTTAGACTGCAGGGGCAGCTGTTGGCCAGGCTACTCTTCTTTTCTCAAGAAAGAACAATTATACTAAAGAAAAAATAGCCCTGGACGGAGACCCCAAGCTCTGTGCAGTTGGGTAAGGAAGAGATCATTGGGGCAGAGAAACTTTAAAGGGAAAATTTTGTAACCTGCTGCCTTTTCTACATAATCTAACAGAACGTGCAACTTTGAGGAGCATGGCTTATTTTTAAGCCTTCTAGTGTGAGGGGCTTGCAACATGTTACCTAGAATAGTTGAATATATTGATTTGATGCAGGAAATTATTTAATATTGATTCTTTTATTTGTTGGCAGTTATCAGCCCAACGTAGAAATTTTCATTTTGGAAAGCCATTTGACTATGTCATTTGCTCATTTCTGTATTCTAGAGGTGGCTAATAATGAATGCTTCTTTTCAACTATTCTTGTGTAAGAGGCACTCAGAACTCCGTGTTAAGAAGGATTCTGAGGCTCAACTGGGGGCTTAGTGGCTAAAAACGATGTAATCAGTCAGCAGTACTTACTGTGGTAGTGATAGGAATGAGGATAGGATAGGGGTGGCAACAGCACCTATGCCATAGATTTGCCGATGGAAATTGCGTTGTGAAATTGGCATAGTAGCATTGGGTTCATTTTGATAGAAATTGGCCAGAAGTTTTAGACGCTTCTTAAAAAAAAAAAAAAAATTCCGGGGCTTCCCTGGTGGCGCAGTGGTTGAGAGTCCGCCTGCCGATGCAGAGGATACGGATTCGTGCCCCGGTCCGGGAAGATCCCACATGCCGCGGAGCGGCTGGGCCCGTGAGCCATGGCCGCTGAGCCTGCGCATCCGGAGCCCGTGCTCAGCAACGGGAGAGGCCACAGCAGTGAGAGTCCCACGTACCAAAAAAAAAAAAAAAAAAAATTCCTGACTTGTATTTGGAGAGCATGCATTCTGTCACCCTATAAATTGATTTGGGTTTTTGAAAGATAAGGCAGTCTAGGGCCAGCCTCATTTTTGCCCCAGCTAATTTGGGGATTTCATTTTTCAAGAGACTCTCTGACCCACTTTGGTTCTGAGGGCTGTGCAGTGATATTGCTTCTGGAGAAGCATTAAAAACTCCGCGTCTCTGCCAAGATCAATTTGGCTCAGTAATTGTGCAGAGCTCTCCAATTTAAGGACACTTCTCACATACAAACTCTACTTGGTTCCTCATAAAAGCCCAGTGAGGTCATTCTTACTGTTTACTTGTTTGAACTTTATCCCATCCTTTATTTCTTTGTAATGTTTGAGGCAGCCTCACATAATTTCAGGCCGCCACTTTGTGGGAGTAGGTAGAACAGGTGGGGTTATTCAGCAGTGTTATTCCCATTCTATAGGTGAGGAAATCAGGATTTACAGGGGTTAAGTTACCATTCAGAGTGTCTCAGACTAGAAAATGGCAAGGCCAGGACCTAGTTTCTCTTTGTATGATCATCTAGTACATCTCACCTTTCTGCAGGTGAAACGTTCTTTTTCCCTTAGCAGCATCGTCTTCATCCCATCCTGTACCAGGACGTCACTGTGTATGTGTGCACACCCACCTTAAGAAGCTCCATTTGTCTTAAGGGGGCTGAAGTGGATTCTCATCAGGGTTTGGTAAAGCATCTCTCTTGGTGCGAGGGTTACTCAGAGATGCAGTCGAGTGATGTGAATGTGTCTGGACACCATTACCTGCACAGGTAGGAAAATTATGTCCAAAAAGGAGTATTTAAGGATGACAGGAAATTTTTATTATTTGTCAAAGTGTGTAAATCTGAAGACATCGTGACAATCTATTGGAATCTCCTGTTGGTAGTCAGGGAGAACTAGCAGGTCCTAAAAAAACGACATCAATAAAAATCACTTAAAGAGCTGACACGAGGAACAAAACTCATGTTCCCCTTGAGAATGTCATATTGCAGCTTAAGCCCACACCCTGGGCTATCTTGGCTTCGTGATGGCATCTTGCTTTGACAGCCTTTTGTTCTCTCCAGCTGATCTTTTGGCGGCCCGTATCAGCACATCAGTTAATGTGCTCTCCCTCCTGTAGGAACTGATTTGACTACAGTTCTGTTAGCTCGTATTTTCTCCCTCATTAAAGTGCCTATCTTCAGTTTGCTCGAAGGAGGTTGCCAGCCTGCAACCGCTGTTGTGCTGTGGTGCCCTTTGGCTGGTGATTAATTTCCCCAACTACACAGGGTTCATTGCCTAGTTAGATTTAGTTTTACTATCAATTTGCAGTACACTAAAATATGTATGGGGGCATGCTCCCCCATTCATCAAAAAGTTATAGCTTTAATCTAGCATTTTTATTTAGGGAGTTTGGTGGCGAGCATTGCTGTGGCTGTGTAGCCAACTTCATTTTATAGGAGCAGTAGAGACACAGTTTAAAGTTCTAGCCTTCAGTGAGCCTTTCCTGTGCTCTCGAAACCTCTATGCTGCTTCTTCATTAGGAGGATGTGAAATGTCACTAGTGCTGTCACAAATGGCAACATTTGTGAGTGAGACCCTAAGTTGAGCCAATGTATAGGTTCAGTTCTGGAGACACTAATGTTAATGTCACTTGTTGTGGTAGTGCCACTTAGCTTTGTTCCAGAAATCTGAACGTGTGACTCTGGATCTGATCTTTTTCATGATTTTGACAGAAGCTGGAGTTTGGGACGCTGATATAAAGGTGAATAGATAGTTATTTCATTTAGTATATTTAGACCTCCCTCTGAGATGTTTTAACCTACCATTTTCAAGGCTCATGCGGCTTTTTCACTTGCTTTAAGGGACTTGAGTCTAGTTATATAGTATCTCTGAGCCCCAGTTTCTTCATCTACATAATAGAGAAGTCAGGGCTTCCCTGGTGGCACAATGGTTGAGAGTAAGCCTGCAGATGCAGGGGACACGGGTTCGTGCCCCGGTCCGGGAAGATCCCACATGCCGCAGAGCAGCTGGGCCCGTGAACCATGGCCGCTGAGCCTGCGCGTCCAGAGCCTGTGCTCCACAACGGGAGAGGCCACAACAGTGAGAGGCCCGCGCATCGCAAAAAAAAAAAAAAGACAAAGGTCTTTAGGATTCCAACAGCTTGAAGGGCACTAGATTCTCCTGGAAGGATCAAGCTCTTGGTCAAGGCTAGATCCCTGAGAACTATCGGTTTTGAGGCCTTTCGCTTCCCTGTTACCAATCAGGCTTCTCTTTAGTGCCAGCCTTAACGTGAGCAGTAGGCCTGGAGTGATTTTACGACTGAACCTATTTCTTTTCCTTCAACCTGGAGCCTGCCTGGGCATGTCTGTGTAACTGAAAAAGGCCTTCAGGGTAGGTGAGGTAGGAGGCCAGGCTTGGAGGAAGGATAAGGTTTGGGTAGATGGAATAAGGGTGTGGTGTATGGGGAGGGGAGTAGAAACAATCCAGTTAGGAAAAAAATCAGCACTGTATTAACATGGTAGTGAAAACTCCAGTAAGTAGTACAGCAACAAGGGGAGCCTGGGCCTCACTTTTTACTCACATACCTCCTACTGCTCCAAGAGATTTGAAGCCACCTTCGTGTAGACACACATTGTAGAACCTGTCATTCATCCTACAAACACGTATTGATTGCCGGTAATGACCTCACAACAGAGGCTGGGCTACCAAGATGGAAGATCCATGACCTTCCCTCAGGGAAGACCAACACGCAAACAGTTAACTGTCATATTCAACAGTTAACTGAAAACAGCTAACAGACAAGGCGAGAGAGGATTAATTCTGTCTGATTCGGTTTCAGCGGGAAGCTCCCAGAGGAGATGCTCTTTGGCTGTAGAAGGATGAAAAGATGTCAGTCTGGAAAAGAAGAAGAGCTTGCAGGGGAGCCCCTCCTGGGCAGAGGGCACAGCAAGGGCAGATGGGGTGGGCTGAGAGCCTGTGTTGTGGTTACAGCACAGGGAGCATGGTTCCTGGTGAGCACAGCGTGGGGAACTGAACGGAAGGGAGAACGTGTGAAGTGCTGAGACAGGAGCGGGAGACCGGACCAAGCTGGGCTTTATTTTTGTGAACTGTAGGGATTATAGGGTGTTTTTTTTTTTTTTGTCTTTTTAAAAAGAATAATTTATCGATCGTCATAGATATCCTTTGGCCAAAAGTATAGGCCAAATTTTTTCAAAACAATTTTAATTGACTTTATTTTTTTAAAGCAGAACAGTTTTAGGTTCACAGCAAAATTGAGGAGAAAGTACAGAGATTTCCCATACAGCATATACACCCTCCTCCACCATGCACAGCCTCCCCTGTTACTGACTTCCTCACCAAAGTGGTGCATTTTTTACGATCGATGAACCCACACTGACGCATCATTATCGCCTCAGTCCATAATAGTTTACATCACGGTTGATTCTTGGTGTTGTGCATTCTCTGGATTTGAACAAATGTGTAATGATGTGTATCCATCATTCTGGTATCATACAGAGTATTTTTACTGCCCTAAACATCCTGTGTGCTGCCTCTCTTCACCCCTTCCTCCAGCCTCCAACCCTTGGCAACCACTACTGTCTCCATAGTCTTGTCTTTTCCAGAATGTCATTTAGTTGGAATCATACAGTACGTAGCCTTTTCAGATTGGCTCTTTCACGGAGTAATATGCATTTAAGATTGCTCTATGTCTCTCCATGACTTGATAGCTCATTTCTTTTTAGCATTGAATGATATCCCATTGCTGTATATACCACAGTTTATCCATTCACCTACTAAAGGACATGTTGATCACTTTCAAGTTGTGATAATTATGAATAAAACTGCTGTAAACATCTATGTGCAGGGTTTTGTGGACACACACGTTTTCAACTCCTTTGAATAAATTCCAGGGAGTGCAATTGCTGGGGATTTTATGGTAAGAGTATGTTTAGCTTTGTCTGGATCATCGGTTTTTTTTTTTGTTTTTTTTTTTTTTGCGGTACGCGGGCCTCTCACTGTTGTGGCCTCTCCCGTTGCGGAGCACAGGCTCAGGACGCGCAGGCTCAGCAGCCATGGCTCACGGGCCCAGCCGCTCCGCAGCATGTGGGATCTTCCCGGACTGGGGCACGAACCCGTGTCCCCTGCATCGGCAGGCGGACTCTCAACCACTGCGCCACCAGGGAAGCCCTGGATCATCGGTTTTTAAACAGAGAAATAATTGATCTTTAGTATAGAAAGAGAATCTGTAAATGTGCATATCAGTTTTTCTTTTCCGCGGCTTATTTCTAGCGCTGTGGGTGCAAGTGCTGAGAGAATATCGCTCCTTAGATGAATTGACACCACATCAAATAAAAATTTCTAAAACTCATATTCTTCCTTCTCCAATGCAATATTTTGCTTCATGCAAATATGCATGCACATGTATGTATTCTTACACACCTCTCAATTATCTTAAGTGAATATGAAATTATGTAGATTTACTAGATTCTTCATGGTACTTTATGTGCTAAAAAATATTTCTTGATGTTGGTGTATTTAACAGCATGAGAGAAAAAATACGCTTTAGGGGTGGGAGGAAACAAATAAAAATGAAATACACTTTTTAATTGGGTGTATTTTATAAAGTTTTTTAAAGTCAAGTGTGTGTATATGTGTATAAAGTTTATGTGAAAAAAAACAGGAGCGCTTGGTTTCAGGAAGATCTTCTTTATCTGGTAGGTTGACATTTTTTAGCCTTCTTAAGTGAATTTATAAATGAAAAAGTAGTCACACTTTTACATTTTATTTGCTGTAACCTTCTTTCATCAGTATACAGCACATAGTGTATACTGATGAACCATATGCCTTGTGTTTTTAAAATCAGAACCTTTCAGAAGAGCTGGATGTCTGAGTGGCTGCAATGGTTTAGGACATAAACTGCTAAAAAATAATTTCAATACTTTTAAACAAAATCCATTTCTCTTTGTTATATATTCCTTATGTAACACAACTATGGTGAAAGATGTGGTATTTTTCTTTTTTTCCCTGTCTCCTCATACCCCTGAGAAGTTAATGGTTTAAGGAAAACAGTCCAAGCCTAACAGATCATGTCAAATATTTGGTTTGGTAGGATTAATATTTTACTACACAGAGACAGTGGGAGCACTGTCCTAGTTTTAGGGATGATTATGTAAACTAATGAGCCCAATCCATTAGAAAAACTTAGGGAAAGAAAAAGCTATTTATCATGTGGATTACACTGGCTGCACTTAGAGGACAATGAAGTAGGTATTAAATACCTACAATGGGGTTACATTTAATTAAAGTTGCGCATTTTGTGATGCTACGGTTAATAATTATGACACTGTGCAAATGTTTAATTCTTTATGAAAAAACTTAATTGGTTTATTATTTTGTGCCTTGCTCTCCACTGGCTTAGAATGGACTTTTCACTTAAGTTTACCATGGTCTCTATTATCTTTACAACAGATACCTGATTCACTTTGTTATAAAGCAGAAACTAACACACCATTGTAAAGCAATTATACTCCAATAAAGATGTTAAAAAAAAAAAAAAGTTAGTTGGCTGGGGGAGTTGTAATTGACTATCTCAGCCACTAGAGGGAGGTGACTCTAGTATTTACTCTGGGGAGAGCAGGTGTTTAATTTCTCTGATCCTGTGCCTATTCCTTGACCCTTAACCTGGAAGGACCTATCCTTAGCATTGGGATCACTCCTGCTCCCAGCATAGAGAGCAATCTCTGGGAAGGAAAAGGAAGATAAGGACACTGGTCCAGGACTTGGCATCTGGATATATCTGCCTGGAAATTGGGGTCCATCTACTTCCTTCAACATAGCTCCCAGTAGATAAGCAGCTTTGTTGGGGAAAGTGAGTGATTCCTCCAGAACCATTTCATGCATTAGGTCTGAAATAACAGTAACATGACTAATATTTCTAGAATATCAGGCACTGTTCTCAACACTGGAAAAATGCTAACATAATCCTAGCAACAGTCCTGGGATGTAAGTCCTCGTATTCTCATTTTATAGAATAGAAAACTAAGGCACTTATCCAAGATCACAGAACTAATAAGGATCAATGCTGTAATGACAAACCCAGGCAGTGGCTCCAGAATCCGTGTTCTCATCCCTATGGGAGATCACTTCTCCGTACATACCCAGCTTCCCGAGCACAAAGAGACATTCGTAGAATTATGCCAAGTTTGATGCCAAGGTGAAAGGTGTTTTTGTTCAAAAAACACAAAAAGAAAACTGCAGAATCAAAATTTATACCATATTTTATCCATGAAAACATACATTTTTTTCCACATTTTAACCTGACTCCATGTCTGAAGTCAGGTTGTGCTTAGAGCTTTATTAGAGGAATATTTGTCTGTCAACATAACATATCCACTTTATTAATTGTTAAATTTAACATTCATAAAATTGTAATCTTTGCAAACAATTTCTATTTTAGATCTTCACACTTCATGAGAATTCTCAAGTGTGTGTGATGACTAGTTCAGCTATAAAGCAAAAATGTGAAATACTTAAAACATATCTCACAGGGGAGAAAAAAAGATTTAATATGTGATTTGGGTGTATTTTAACACATTTGATAGTATGTCAGTTGTGACTTCCAAAGGTAAGAGTTCTTAGGACCTTGATGTTTTTTAAATGGCCCTGAATTCTCTTCTTGGATTCTCAGAAACACCTTTCAACCATGTCTCTCTCCTGCACCCCTATTTATACATTATCTGGTTAAGGCTACTTATTTTCCCTTTAGGAAACCAGCTCATCGAGTCTTTAAAAATAGCAACAGTGTGGAACATCTGGGGAAAGCTGTTTGTCTTCACAGTGATTTTGCCCAGTCATTGATCAGTTGAGGTTCTCACTGCGTCACTAAAATATGTGTCAGCCCAGAATTACTCAAGCAAACTGGGCAGAGTCTTTAATATTTGGAAATAGATACACAACAGCAACGCAGGTGTGTGGGTTTGGTTAAAACTCATATTGGCACACAAGCATAGCCCTGTGAAAATGCTGTTTTATATGGTGAAGTGTTATTTGTTTTCCCCCACTGACATGTTGAAACCAGCTCCTTTAAGGAAAGGAATACAGTTTCAGAGGAACTTTTTAAGAGAGTTCCCAAGAGTCTGCAATTAAACACATTCACACTAAGTAAAAGCATTTTCAACCAAGAAAGAAGGAAATGTTTTTCTAGAATAAGTAAAAATATGATCAATATTTTTACTTAAAATAAAAGAATTTTTATACTGTTTATCTTAAATATGTTTTAAATGATATTTGTATTCCATGTCTCATTTTCATTAATTTTTTTTTTAATCTGTAGTCATTGCCAGAAAAGTCAGGCTGACTCTCTCTCTCTCTCTCTCTCTTTCTCTCTCTCTCTCTCTCTCTCTCTCTCACACACACACACACACACACACGCACACGCGCACACACACACACACACACACACACACTCACACACACACACCAGCTGAGAATTTTGCTTTTGTCACTTTTCTCTAGATCTCTACCTCAGGGCATTTCTCTGCTATCTGGCAAGTCCACACAGGTTTCGTAGGGAGAAGCCCAAGAAGTGAAATTCAGACTTAAGAGTCTGCCAGTTGCTGACAACTCTATGGAAGGTTCATGGTGACAAGAAGTTAAAATAATTTCATAAGATGAAATTTATGGATCGTCAGTGAATTTCTGTTACTCATGCTTTGCTTATTCTCTTTAACCAAAGAAAGAAAAATAAATTTTTATATGGCCTTGGAAATACTATGAGTTTTGTTTTGAAATCAATAATAAATTTTAATTAGAAGTATATTCTATTTATGAAGTCAGTTTTCACACCCAAATTTAAAGAGCCATGTGACCACAACTATTCTGTATTCCTTCATCTCTCAGGTGATGATACATTTATGTGGTCATATTTCTCTATGAGATTTTTTTTTAAAGTTACTTAACTACTCTTGGAAACTTTGAGATATGAATCTATTCTAGAGTTTCCAGGAATCTGACAGGTAGATTAGATATGATTTCACTGGCAAAGGAGATGTTCTTATTGTTTTATTTACTGGGCTATTTGTAGGAAAATAGCACAGATTTTAGTTATTCCCTCTGGAAATGCCGAGTCTTTGGATGAAAAGTAAAAATAAACAAGGTTCAGAATTGTTGCAGTGGAAGCTTCTCAAGACATGATGACTCTGAAATGTAGGACCTTAAATTCCTGTATCATTCAAAGAAGCAGTTATGCCTTAATCTCCTCTGGGGTGGCCAATGGCATAGGAGAAGGACACATTTTTGTGGTACTTAGTATGCATTTATAAAACCTGGCTGTCTGGTTTACATACTCTGGTCTGTTCATTGTTTCCCACTTGTTCTTTCATTTGCTTCCCTTGGAAGTAGCACATTGAAAAATTCAATAATTTATGGCGTGGTACTTACTTATGAGACGTCACAAAGACTTCTTTCCTCCTTCCTTTCCAAAATTGTCCTTGTTTGCCTACTTATGCTAACCAGTGGGCTCAACCCATTGACCACCTGTTGACAGGTGGGTATTAGATCCACTCAGAACTTCCATGCCTTGACTTATATCAATATTTTTAAAACACATACTAAAAAGGCCTTTGTGATTTGTGGGACTGGGCCAGAGCTTTCCATTTATGAAAATTATATGCAGCCGGCTTTGCTCCCCAGAAAGGCTGAAAGTAACAAACAATACCTCATGTTTTATGTACTCTATGGATACCTGGCAACCCACTGAATTACATATAGTCACCCCTCAGTACCCACAGGGGATTAGTTCTAGGACCCACCATGGGCACCACAATCTGTGGACGCTCATGTCCCTTTTATAAAATGGTGTAGGATGGTGGGCCCTCTGTATCCATGGATGGGGAAACAGCGGTTACGGAGAGCTGGCTGTATCTGATCCCATTTCTGGGACAGAGTCAGTAGATGGATCTATGTGAGCCATGAATTCTGCAGTTACGTTTTTAAAGCTGTGGTACTAGACTCTAATAAAGGATAAATAGAAGGAAAAGGTTATTTTGAAGGGGAGAGAAAGGACTTGATAGTATCAAATGCCACTCCAGATGTCCAGATGTTCAGTTTTAGCCCCTGGCAATTTATAGTTTAGTGTTTGTGAACAACTGAAGGTTATCCCTCCCCGAGCCTCCACCAGAGGTAGCCCAAGCCTTCCTGCTTTTTCTGTGTGTTTTGCGTCAGGCGGTGTTATTTTGAAGGTAGTTAGAGTTGTTTCGGGGAAGATGAGTTGGCAGCAAGGCGAATTGATATAATCGTGGAGCAAGTTGCTGAAGACCAGGAAATAACTGTTAAAATTTACAGTGTTCTTTCATATATATTAAAACAACAATAGCAGAAATAAAAGACTGAAATAAGTCACTTAGGAGGAACTGTGTTCAGTTTTCTATGATGCCTACAAATCCTTTTCTATATGCATACGTGATTTCATATGATTATAATCATACTGTAGTTAAACTTTTTCTCTTGTCTTTTTCAAGTTACAAATAACCATGCTTTTATATAATCTATAATGATCACTTTGGGTGGCTGCATAATTATTTAATAAGTCTTCTACCCTTGATGCTTGTGTGGAAACTAAGAGACGGTAGAATCTGTATCAGGGCAAGGTTTTGCGTCTTCACTTCTGGTTTTCTCTAATGAAAAGCAGTGGGGAGATGGCATGACGGCCACCTCTCATTGGGAAACTCGTCTCCAGATTCTGATTGGTACCCTCATCCGCTGAACTCAGACTCCTGCAGTCAGGGGTGGACTCTGCCCCACACCTACTCCTTGTACCTTTCTCTAAAACTTTCAATCCTCTTGAAAATGTAAACCCAGCTATGTGGAGAAAAGGGAACCCTCCTACACTGTTGATGGGAATGTAAATTGGTGCAGCCACTATGCAAAACAGTATGGAGTTTCCTTAAAAAAACTAAAAATAGAGTTTCCATATGATCCAGTCATCTCACTCCTGGGCATATACCCAGAAAAGGTGAAAACTCTAATTCGAAAAGATATATGCACTCCAGTGTTCATAGAGGCACTATTTACAATAGCCAAGACATGGAAGCAACTTGAATGTCCATCAGCAGATGAATGGATAACGAAGATGTGACATATATATGTATGTATATACACATAATGGAATATTAACTAGTCATAAAAAAAGAATGAAATAATGCTATTTGCAGCAACATGGATGGACCTAGAGATTATCATGCTAAGTGAAGTAAGTCAGAGAAAGACAAATATCATATGATATCAATTAAATGTGAAATCTAAAATAATGATACAAATTAAAAACAGAAATAGACTCACAGACACAGAAAACCAACTTACGGTTACCAAAGCGGAAGGGGAGGGAGGGATAAATTAAGAATCTGGGGTTAACATATGCACACTACTATATGTAAACTAGATAAACAGCAAGGACCTACTGCATCACACAGGGAACTATACTCAATATCTTGTGATAACCTATAATGGAAAAGAATCTGAAAAAGTATATATATATATGTGTGTGTGTGTGTGTGTGTGTGTGTGTGTGTGTGTGTGTGTGTGTATATATATGTATGTATGTAGAACTGAATCACTTTATTGTACACCTGAAACATTATAAATCAACTGTACTTCAATTTAAAAAAATGGAAAATATAAACCCAGCTAAATAGTCGCATCTTCAATATTATCAACTGAAACATTAATCCTTAGTTAAACTCTCAGATGGGATTGGTTGACTGTGAAATAAGAGCAGGACTGAGATGTAGGAATGGGCATTTGCCAAAGAGGAATAGAGGTGCTAGGACAGGAGATGGACAGAGGAGGCTGATTGTCCAGGGTTGCTCAGATCGGCTGTGTCTGTTCACCTTTGCAGCTCCTCTTAAATAGGATGGAAGGTTTTGCTGTGGAAGCTGACATAGCTGAGCCGGGGGTCCCGGGCTGCGAGGAGGTCTTCAGCAGGTTGCACACCTTAAGCGCTACCGCTGTGGTGCTCTCGCTTCTCTGATCACAGCAGCGAGTTGTTTGTGCTGATCATGTCCCCAGTAGGACTGAGTTTCCAGCCTCAGATAAAGGTCACCCTGCCTGAGTTCCAGTTTTTAGTCACTTTTTTCAAGGAAGACAAAGTAACTTTACTTCAGGCATACTTGTTGTGAAGGAAAAGTCAAAAGCTGATAGTGTTTTTTGGTTCATTTCTTAGTGAGTCATTAAAATCTGCCTAAAAATCATAGACTTAAATTTCTATTGTTCTTTTTATTAATCATCATGAAGGCTATCAATAATGGCAGTGCTTTAAAAGAAAAATCACCCAACCAGTTGACAAAAGCCAACATGGTTTTGGAAGCATCCCCCTAGGGCTTGTGGGTAGAAACCCACAAGCCTTCTATTAGGGAAATAGAAAAATAATCGGTTTAGTTTTTTTTTTTTTAACTAACTTTAGAAAATAATGTATGTGCATCCATGCATTCTGCTGAGTATATACTGTGTACTCTGAGGCATACACAGATGAATAAAAACTGACCTTGTACGTGGAGAGCTTAAAGCCTAGTGGAGAGTTGGACCTATAAACACGTCATCGTGCGCAGTAGAATGAATGCTGTGAAAGAGGAATGTATATGCATAAAATGCTTTGGCGATCCAGGAGAAAAAACACTCAGGCATGCGAGAGAAAGTTAGGCAGACTGTGCTTGAGAGGTGACCTTTCAGTTCACACTTGAAAGATGAGCAGAAGTTTTCCAGGCAGAGGAGGTAGAAATTCTAGAAACAGGGAACAGGATGTACAAAGGCAATGAGGTATTGCAGAGCTGCTGTGTCTGGGGAGCTTCAGGTGATTCAATATTTCTGAAAAGTACATATTTTACTCTTATTGGAGCATAAAGCACGAAGGGGCACATGTCAAAGGATGAGGCAGGAGAGATAACAAGGGACTGCACTATCAAGTATTCCATTTAAAGAGATTTTGATTTTCCTGGAGAAGCTCTAAAACCTTAATGTAGATAAGAATCCCCTGGGCACTTTGGTAGAATGCACATTCCTGGGCTTCACGTTCTGAAATCCTAGATCAGGGGGTTTGGAGAAGCCTCCCCAAATCTGCATTTCTAACAAGCAATCCAGGTAATTCAAGCATAGTAGGACAGAAACCATCCTTGAAGAAATGTTGCTTGCAGCAGTGGGGAGCTACTGAATCTTGTTTCACAGGAGAGTGAAATGATTATATACATACGATGGAGCTGGGCAGCTCTGGAAGAATAATTTGGAGTGGGGAGCAGGGAGAGAATGGAATTAAACCAGGCAGGAGGTAATGGAGGCCACGACCAGGGTGAGGCCAGTCGGGAGAAAACCGGAAATACCGTTGTTCTTTTATCACTTTATATACAGTAAAAGCTCTCCCAATTTACTTTTCTCCCATTTTCTAATTTTCTAAACTAGTGTATTTTTCTGCCACTTTTGAGTGGGATTTTCTCTTTCCTCTTCACTTTTCTATTTCTGCCATGTACATGTCATCTGCCCTTGTTCTTCTTTAACCTTGATATATTAGCACTCTTTAGAATTCTGTGTCCTAAGAGCCACTGGTAGAGATAATTCTTGTTTCATGTTGATAGATGTTCATCTGTCTCCCATCTATCACTATAATGGATGACATGATTGGCTATTGTTGTAGCTCTTATTGACTGGAATAACTTATGTTTGAAAGTTTGTTGATCCCTTTGAAGATTAATATGGTTGTCTTCTATGACATGTATGACAATACATTGGTTCAAAGAATATTTCCATGGTTGGTACCAGAAACTTGGTCGCAGCCTTTCAGTCCTCAGAGTCTAGCTAAGTAAAGGCAGTAAAATCTGAATTATCTAGCCTCATATAGAGTAATGTTTCTATGTGCTGGGGGGAGGGGATCCCAAATTATAGCTAATATATTTCTTGGAAATTAAGAGCATCACTTTTTACTGCACCCATATTTGACTAATATTAAAACTGAGCTTGCTTTAAAGAGTATATAATTTTTCTGAGCAATGAAAGAAGACAGCTTTCATCTGTGGCTCAGTGGAGGGAAGCAGGTCTGGAATTCAAAACTGATCACATAAAATGCACAGCCTGACCAATCTGCAACTAATAACATATATATTCAACCGAAAACAAAGCTCAGTATGGATTCATAGCCCAGCCAGCTTTGCAAATACCCATTTGCCCAGTTGCCATAGACAGGTAAGGTTTTATGTCTGGAAAAGAGATATTTTTCATTTTTATTTATAAAATTCCCGAGAGTAGAGAAGACTTCTTTTTTAAAGCAATTTTAGTATATATTTCTAAGGCTTGTAGAGCTTTTACATAATGCATTAATTTTGGTTGTCAAAAGACAGCAATCAAATTTTATCAAATTTTGGGGTTAAGGTGTGTGTCTTAAGTTTGTAAACGCTTCTAAGTATTCGTAAGTTCTCAGGCACTTGAACTTGCAGGTCCTGATAAGACTGTCAAATGGAAACTAAGGGATTCTTCCTAATTAAAAATAATATAGAGTTATTATTAAAAAGTATAAAGAGGAATAAAATCACCAGAATCCCATACTCATAAATGTCCACTAAAAATGCTTTCTTTACTTCCATCTCTTTTATTCATGTACATTCATACTTATGACATTGTAAATAATTTAGATCATAGAACTCCATTTTTTCCTTTTTTTAAAAAAAATATTTCAGGAGCATTTACCACTTATTACATATTTTTAAAAAGCATTGTTTTAGTTTCCTATGGCTACTGTAACAAATACCAACAAACGAAGTGGCTTAGAACAACATATATTTATTCTCTAATAGTTCTGTAGGGTCTAAAGTCCTTTTCACTAGGCTGAAATCATGGTGTCAGCAGGGCTGAGGTCCCTCTAGAAACACTAGGTAGAATGTGTTTCCTTGCCTTTTCCAGTTACTAGAGCTGCATTCCTTGTATTCTTTCACTCTGGATCTTTCCTCCATCTTCAAAACCATCAGCAAGGCCTCTTGCTTCAGTGTCATATTACATTCTTCTATAATCAAATCTCCTTCTGCCTCCCTCTTATAAGACACTTATGATCACATTTAGGGCCCACCTGGATAATATAGGATAATCTCCTTGTTGCGATATCCTTAATTTAATCACATCCGCAAAATTCCTATTAAGGTAACATATTTACAGGTTCAAGGAATTAGAACCTCGTATGTTTGGAATGCATTACTCTTTCTACCACAATGGTCTTTATTGGTTTTATAATATTTCATTTTATGGCTGTTCAATATTTATTAACAGTTGCCCTTGTCTTGTACCTTTTGGTTTTTCCCAATGTTATACTATTACAAGGAATTCTAATTAATTTTCATATGCATAGATTTTTGTGCATTTACTCAATTAGATTTGTATAATTTCTAGAATGCGGACTTAGTTCAAATATATATGTGTGTGTATATTATTTATATGTATATATGCACACATAGACATATATATGTAAATATCTGTGTATATGTACACATACGTCTATATGCATGTGCATATGTGTAGTGTGTGTGTTTTCATTCTCCAGATTACTTTCCAGAAAGTTGGTAAAGCGTATTTATCTCCTTGTGCTCTCACCAGCATTGAGTATTACCTTTTATTTAGTCTTTGCCAGTTAAACAGGTAAAAAATATCTGATTGATGTTTTAATTGCATTTCTATGATTTATGAAAAGTGAAAATATTATCACTTTTTATGATTAACATCATATTTATTCTCCTATGAGTTAATATTTCTTTAAAAATTTTGTTGTTCAAATAACGTATGCTAATGCATATATAAGGAATCTAAAAAAAGGGTACTGAGAACGAACTTGAGGACACTGGGGGGGAAGAGGAAGCCGGGACGAAGTGATAGAGTGGCATGGACATATATACACTACCAAATGTAAAATAGATAGCTAGTGGGAAGCAGTCGCATAGCACAGGGAGATCAGCTCGGTGCTTTGTATCCACCTAGAGGGGTGGGATAGGAAGGGTGGGAGGGAGACGCAAGAAGGAGGGGATATGGGGATGTATGTATACATATAGCTGGTTCACTTTGTTGTACAGCAGAAACTAACGCAACATAATAAAGCAATTATCCTCCAATAAAGAGGTAAAAAAATAAAAAAAGTTTAAACACACCTAAATTGAAACAAAATGAAAGGTTAACATTCAGAAAAAAATTTTTGTTGTTATAAAAATGATATAAATTAATAAATCCAATGATTGAAGCTTGCTTGAGAAGTCCTTGGCTAAAAAATTTTGTGTCTTCGCTGACACATTATCCTCTGATTTGTGGAATAATCTGAGTCAACTTTAAGAATGGAATAAAATTCTGATTTCTGCAGAAGCACATGGTTTCTACCTCTGTCTGTGTATGTTCCCTATGTGGTACTTCAATGGAAATTTTTACCTCTTATTTTAATGGGATAATTTTCAATAACTGTAGATGCCTGACCTGGAAAAATATTCAAGAAAAGAAGAACTGATAAATTAACCTTAATCTTATATTACAGAAAGGTCTTAGTGTCAGCTACTAAAGGGCTAAATATAACCACACTGACCCACTTAATTGACACTTCTTATAATTGCACTGTAATTCATGCTCAGGAGCTGGATGAGAAATGATGTACCTTAGACCAAGCTTCTGGATCAAGAAACACCATGTCCTTGAAGTTAATTCCAGATTGAGAGTCTAATGTAATGATTAGTGTCTGAGGTTCACTGTTACTCAAAAAGCATTTTGCATTTCATACAAACTAGTTAGACACATATTTACATGTGTCTACAGATACACAGCTACATGTGTGTGGTCTCTTTTCTGAGATTTTGAAATCTGAGGCAGTAGACCTGTCTAACAGGTACAGTGTATATGAATAATGGTATGGGCTCATGAAATTCCAAGAGGAATAGACAGAAAGGGCTTTTTAAAACAGGTAAGGGGTCCGTCTTAAAAATACTTGCTTTCAAGTATCTTTCTAACCCTGAGCAAATTCTTCCTCCCTTTATCCCTTGTCTTCACGTTCATCCTAATGGTGTATTGAGGATTAAAAGATGGAGATACAGCCCCTGCCCTCACGGAGCTCTTACTCTAAGGGGGAGTGATCTGCAAACACACAGATTCTGATATGGTGGGGGAACACTTTTCATGCAGGAGCTCTCAGTTGCAGAGCTCAATAGAGGGATACCTAACCCAGTAGGGGGAAGGAGGCTCATAGGAAGGCTGTCTACAGTAAGTGGCAAGGAAGTGTGGTCTTAAAGCAGTCTCGAAGTTAGCCTTCCTATTTGTCAGATGTTGGCGTTGGTCTCGCAGCATTGCTCTCTGCTCCGTAATTGGATTGCTGAGCTCTGTTGGAGGCCAGTGCTCTGCTTGGTTTATTGATGGCTCTTGCAGACGGCTGATTTTGAACGGAGAGACACACTCTTCTCTGTTTCTCACCCAGGAGTCTCCTTCCTGCAGGATGACCCCCTCCAGCCCTGTAAGTATGACACATTTTCTAGCAGCCTAACTCCTCTCCCAGGGGAGATTAGGCTATGGGGCTTCTCCCAGGACCCTGCTTGAGAGTCAGTGATAGGGTAGACAGAGTGCTAGGGTAATATGCTTACAATCAGTGATTCTGAAACCCTCCCTGGTCCTGTGAGCTGGGCTGCCACCATGCATATCTTTTTCTTTTAAATTAATTTTTATTGGAGTACAGTTGATTTACAATGTTGTGTTAGTTTCTGCTGTACAGCAAAGTGAATCGGTTATACATATACATATATCCACTCTTTTTTAGATTCTATTCCCATATAGGTCATTACAGAGTATTGAGTAGAGTTCCCTGTGCTATACAGTTATCTGTTTTATATATAGCAGTGTGTATATGTCAGTCCCAATCGCTCAGTTTATCCCTCCCTCCCTTTTCCCCCTTGGTAACCGTAAGTTTATTTTCTACATCTGGGACTCTATTTCTGTTTTGTAAATAGGTTCATTTGTACCATGTTTTTAGATTCCACATATAGCGATAATCATATGTTTGTCTTTCTCTGTTTGACTTCACTCAGTATGACAATCTCTAGGTGCATCCGTTTCGCTGCAAATGGCACCATCATATGTTCTAATCTACTTATCTTTTGTACAAATCAAGGAGTCGCTAATTTGGGAGAAAAGTGCTTCATTTCCCATGTCTATCTGTTCTCTCCTCTTTAATTTTGTGAAGTTGTTGGTTATTTGCTACATTTTCTGAGCCTCCGATTCTCCTGGGATCCAGGGAACACCTGAGGAAAATATCACATTCTCTTCCCATTCTGGCTCGTATTTAGTCTGTCCTTTCCCCTCTCGGACCTTGTCCTTCAACCTGCCCTTGTGGATTATGTACTTCTCTACCTAACCTATCAGGAAAGAGAAATCAGTTTTATTTGGTTTCCTTTGTTTTATCTATTCCCTTTAGAAATCTGAATCTCTCTTGCCCTATGATATTGTTTAAAAATGTTTTTTTAATATGCCCAGCACGATGTAACCCTACCTATTATCCATCTCTTAGCTTTTCAGCATTCAGATCTATCCCTACAAGTTAATTTTCATTGATCTTTTTTTATCTTCCTTCACATTTTAGCAATGTAAGCAAAAAAATTTGCTTAGTAATTCTAGAAGAGCTTTCTTACAACCCGTTCCCATTGATGCAACTTTCTTTACATTTCTAGCCCAGCTTTTAAGCTTTATTTCTTAAGGTATACAGCGATTACAAGCATTGCTCATTCAGAATGGGCAACGTGCTCTTCACACTCCTATACGCAAAACTCTCAAGACAGCATTTAGAAGATGACCAAAGTACACTTGTAGGTATGGACAGCCTTGGGGATGTAGTCACTTCTGGGTACTCTGATGACAAGAGTGGACAGAGATCAAAGTAAATTTATAGCAGAATCCCCAGACCAGGCCATGATCAGAATACATTTTGAAACTCAGTATTAACTCCACTTGCCCTCGTATCTTTTCATTGGACACGGCCTCATGGCAAGCGTGTCAGTGCAGGGAGCTGACAGCTTCCCAGGCCTCATGCTTACACTAGAAGACTTAATCTCCTATAGTGTCTAAGTTCAAGGCGAGGCTCCAGGGATATTAACCTTAATGCTGTTCTGTGTAGGGTGAAGGAAACCCTACTGAATAAGCATGGGTCAGCGGATGGAACATAGACAGGAGAATTCAAGTCAGTGAAAAGAACCTGGAATCTTGTATATGTAGGAGAGGGGTTAACAGTGAAGAATTTGACCCTTCATTAAATACTTACCTCATCTTAAGCTGGCATTTCAGGAGCTTGACAAGCTTATTTTTCAATCTCATTCACCTTTCTCATAAAAACAATGACTGATAATATCAACCTGATTAAATGAATGAGCATTCTGGATCACAAAACTTGTCCACTGCTGTATAGGCTTAGTTGTGCAATAAGTAGAAAATCTGACTGGATATTTGTATAATGACCTAGATCGGCTGTAGTCTTAAGAATTTCCAATCATCTCAATTCCTTCGTAGTTCCGTAGCCAGAGTTTTACTGCATTTGCAACTAAAATATGCTTTAGTTTCTGCTCATATAATTGTTTTGTCTGTAGAAAAATGTCAGCAGTTCTGACAATTTTAATTCTTGTATTTGCTGACTGCATTACCTTCTGAATCATAAGTTCCCAAATCAAGTCAAACAGGTTAGAAGACAAGTTACACTTCAGTGTCACACCTACTCCTACTCTTAAAGAAGTGTGGGAATATATCAGCCACTTTCACTATATTAACTAATTCATTTCCGGTTCTTCACTCACTTTACCAATTTTTATTTTTCATTTTGGATACAACCCCAATTCTTGAAGCCTTTGAAGTGCAAAAAACATTAAAGGAAACATGAAATGTTTAAAGGAAACATTAAAGTAGTTTAAAATACTCAGGTCTTTACCCAGCACCTTGAGAATCTGCACGGTGGATTCCCCAAAATGCACAGGGTGGAGAGAGTTATGACATCTGCTGCCCACAGGCCAAAATATGTATTATTCAGTCAAGAGAAGAAATTAATGTTTTATTGATTTATCCATTTTATTGCTATCATTTTTATGGGTGTTGCCCACATATGTAGGCTTTTCTGGAAGGACCATGGAGGATATGAGAGTTGGTGGTGCAGAGTTGCCCCAGAGTTCAATCATCCAGAACTTGACTCTCACCCACTGTATCACTACAGTTTAACTCTCCTCAAACACCCACACAGAAAGTCCTTCCTTGTTGTTTCAGCCTTTTTCATCTTTGCATTTGAAGGTCCTTCCACATGGTAGTTATTTCAGTATTCAAGGACAGCTGTTGCTTGTTCCCTAAATCTTTTCTTTTCCACATTCACCAGAGTTCCTTGAACCCACAGTTTATATAGCACACTTTCAAGTCCCCTTTCACCAGCTTCATTGTTCTGCTCTGAGCAGCCTCTGATATGTAATTATCTGGATACCTAAAGAGTGAGCACAAAAATTTTTCCCTGGGCTTATCTTTGGGGATGGGGTAGGGGGTAGGATTCAAAGAGAGTTTCCCCTGGATTTGGTTGTGACATTTCTTAAAGCCATGTTAAGACCCCAAGAATGTTAGCCTAACACTTCTGTTTCCAGTTACAGAATATAGATAAAAATGAATCAATAAGAGAAAGTCTTTAGAGTTTAAAAATATCCTCCTGGGATTCTTAAAAATTCAGGATTCTTTGAGAAACTCAATTGACCTGCTAAAACAGATAAATTTCAGGGCATCTTGAAAGAAAGAATAGATACCTGAGCATCTGAAGTATCTCCATTGAAAAAACATGTCTTGAATGCTTACATAAATCAGGAACTGTCAGCTTGTAGAAGTACAGAGATCAATAAAACATGACTTTAGCCTTGAGGAAGCTCATAGACTAACAGGAAAGGCAGCAGTAAACAGTCAATTGTAATACAGTGTGACCAGCACCCCTGTAGAGGCATCTTCAGAGTGCCATGAAAGTAGAGAGTATGGTGTAGGATGCCCTCTGCTCCAGTCTTGCATCTCTCTGCATGGTATTCTCTTAGCTTCTGCATATTGCCAACATTTATGTGTGTTGTGCTCTAGACGCTGCATGAAGGGCTTTATGTATGTCATCTCATTTATGTGTGTGAACCTCTTAGAGGTTGGTCCTATCATGGACCCCATAAAAAGAGGGAAAATGGGCAGACATTAGGTGACTTGATTAAGGTCACAGTAAGTGTTGGATGCAGAATTCAAACCCAAGATTCTTGCTCTTAAGCAATGCTCTGTACTACCTATCTCAGAGAAGGCCTTTATCTAGAGTGGTGGTTCTCAACCAGGAGCAATTCTGCACCCCCAAGGAACATTTGGCAATGTCTGTAGACATTATTGACGATCACAACTGGCATCTATTGGGGAGTGATCATGGAGGCTGCTAAACGTCCTGCAATGCACAAGACAGTCCTCCAAACAAAAAATCATCCAGCCTAAAATGTCAACAGTGCAGGGGTTGGGAAGCTCTGCTCTGGAGTATGGTACTATCTTTGTGTCAGCCTTTAAAAAATACTTTTTTGGATATTTAAAAGCATTTTTTTAAGAGAAGACATGGCTTAGTATGGGGCAAAAAATATTGGACCAAGTCCCTAAGTATCTGGTGAAGTGTATTTTGCCATGTAAAATTGAGAAAATATTGTCTTCTTTGTCTGCCTTTGTAGATTTCAAGGATCTGAGGAGGCCCATCAGAAATTCTTAGAGTGCTTGGGGTGAAAATATTTCTGGGGGTCCCCAGGATTAAAGAGCATCTCAAAGTAGACTCCTGTTCTTTGTTTAGCCCCATCCCTTCTCAGCTGACCCCCCATCCCCTTTTTCCTCACCCTTATCTTTCTATAAGCAAGTTTGTTCCCAGTATTTACTGATTGAACTAAACCATTTTTAAAACGTTATTTTTGATTAAACATTTTTTTTAAATTTATTATCTCTTGACATATTACACCAGATTAAAGTAGCTAATTTAAATTCTAGTGTTTTCTTTATATACTTAATCATAAGCATTGGTGGGTTTGGGGAGTTATTGGAATCCTGTGGTTTTCTTCAAAATGAATAACTGTAACATTGGTTCAACCTCCCCTTCATTCCTTCCTTTCAAAGTCTTAACACTCATGGCAGGAAAATGATTCTAGCATTGGTTAACTAAGTGCCAGGTCGTATCTTCACAGGTAGTGGTTGACCAGTCCCTAGATAGGGTGAAGCCAGACAGGTGTGCAGTGTAGCAATTCATCAAATGGATGTAAACTCAAAAATAAAGTTTACTGAGGTTTTAGGTGAGTGTGGCATTCCCTCGGCGTGCTTTTCCTACACGACAAACAGCGTCCCTCGGCAGAGCCATTACTGACTTTCTTGGAGTGTTTTCCTGGTGATCCAGTCTTCAGTGAATCACGCATCAGCCTCCAGGTGTGCGCTGTGCACTCCACCGGGTTCCGGATCGCGCTGGGTTTAATTTCTTTGGAGGGACCGATCCACCAGGGGCTCCGCGCTGGGGGCGCGGCGGCGGGAGATGCTAGGGTGTCCCAGTCCTCCTGGGCTCACGCACCGGTCCCGTCTGCTCCCTTTCCCATGAGGCCCCGCTCCTATGGGGAGTGTCTGCGGTGGGGACCGGTCCCGCCGCCTGGCCCCTTCCCGCTGAGGCTGCACAAAGGTGTCCGGCTGGAGTCCGCCAACAGGCCAGCTTTCTATAAGTGCTTTTAAGTTTCCGTTTTTCGAGGAGGGGCGAAGAAGAGGAGCTTTTTCCATTTACATTCCTTTCCTTGTATGTAGATACCGAGAGGAAGCTCAGCACTGGGCATGTTCGGATGTTGAATGGTTTTGCTGATAAGCGCCAGCCTCCCGGAACCAAAGACTTAAACTAGTCCTCTCCCCTGCCCATCCCCACCCCCCCGCAGGAGCTGCAAATGGTATCTGCCAAACAGATGACAAAGTACCTTGGACTGAATCACACAGACAACATTTTGAGCCGAACGCACGGCCCAACTCTTGTAATTACTGTTTATAGCTGGCCAAGGCTGACCAGGAGAGGGCAAACCCAGGAGGAAACAAGTTTCCTGAACCTTGGAGAAATAGCTGTGTGTTGATTAAAGGCTAGGACGGGTACTTCTCACTCACGCTCCAAGTTGTTCTTGAGATCACAGTTCGCAGCACGTTTCCTCTGGAGGCAGTGAGTAGATAATTGGGATCTTTTTTGTCTTTTTTTTTCCCCCTCCTCCCTCCGTTTTGGTCTTATGGCCTTGAACCTACAGTGAATTGAAGCGAGAAAGAAATGGATATGTCTGACCCAAATTTTTGGACTGTGCTCTCAAACTTTACTATGCCTCATTTGAGGAGTGGGAACAGGCTTCGGCGAACACAAAGGTAAAAAACTTGGGGGTCCTTTTAGCCTGGAGAGGGAATGAATGCTTTGGCTTAGGAGGCTGCCCGGCTGCCTGGGCCCCCTTAGCAACTGGGGTTTTGTTGATTGGGTTACAGTTTGAAAAGTTTATACTCTGCTGGGGGGCCCTGGTTCAGGTATTGCCTCCTCTGTGGTTTTCCTGGGTCACGCTGATGAATGTGCTTTTCGGAGTTCTTCAGAAATGTGGAGAGTCAGACCTCGAGTTGTGAGTGGTGGGGAGAGAAGGGAAGGGGGAGGAGATACTTTTTCCCTCTCTTTGATCTGATCATTTATCCGTTTCTTTCACTCAGGCGGTGGAGCTTCTGTTACTCTGTGTAGAGCCTTTCAGATGCTTCCCTCTATGAAATATTTAACCTTTATACGATGCAAATGTACGATTCAAAGATAGCTCAAGCTTGTCTGTTTCATATTGTCTGCTTAAAGAGAAACGTCTGCATAACTTTGCATTTTTAAAAATTGATTTGCTGACATTTATTTCTAAAAGTAGACTGGCCTTTTCATTTTGTAACATGTATTTGTTAGAACAGGTGAAAAGAAGAAAGATTTTAAAATCAAGGTGAAGCTCATGCCACAAGTGAAAGACAGTTGAGAGTTAGTTGCTGACACTTGGGTGAGAGAAAATGATTTTAAAGCAGGTGTTTCTTCTCTCTCCACATTTGTGTCCAGCACAGACAGGTGGCATGATTTTGGTTTTAGAGGGGCACACCCTTTGAGTTGTGTAAATATAGATTCTTTGTTTTTCTTCAAAACTCGCCCTGAACATACACGTGAACATGCACGAGGGCAAAGGTGCATGCAGTCAAATAAACAGGATGCTTGGCTATCAGATTGGTAGAGTCATCTCTATGCTCCAGTGTTTAAAGAACACAGGAAGATGGTTCATTCTGTTTGGTTATACCAGTAACTTTTTGTAGCTTAAGTGCAAATACATAATACTTTGGAAAACTTAGTAGTGTTTGCATTTGACATTTCTCATGGTATTTCTTAATTTTCAGAAGCGTCCTGGAATACCCTGACACATGCTGTTTATACATACACAAACAAACGTGTGTGTGTGTTTGTGTGTATGTGTCTCAGAGAGAGAGAGAGAGAGCATGATTGCGTCGATTTTTAAGTTATACTTACCTTTTAATGCAACTTGAACAATATTAGTCCCACTAAACCATATGATTCTAAAGTTGTGTCTTTTAAATAAGGTGGCTGTGCTTTTCTGCTATAATGTTCAGAGACACTCTTTTGGTATTGGTCATTTTTTAACAGGCTGTGTCATCCGTGCACCAAACCCCCCAAACAACGAATCAGTTGAAGAGATACTTACTGTTCCTGAACCAGGTCCCTACTCCTCATGGCAGTAAATCCTATAACTTCTTTGTCAGGAGCCCTTAAATATGTCTGAGTGACGTAGCCCTGGCGGTGATGCAGCTGCTACTCTCACCTAGAACCACTTCTTGGGAAGATAAGTCTGCTCTGGCATCACACCCGTGTGTCTGAAACCGAAAAGCATCTGGAATCTTTCTTCCCCGCACCTACATGTTTGATACTATTATTGAATCAAATCCATAAAAAATTCTCAGGCTGGTCTGACCATGGCCTTTGGACAGTATCTATCCAGCCCAGAGCACTCCATTTTAGACAGCTCACACTGGCAGAGAGCCTAGGTTCTGAAGGAACTTGGATTCCTCCCAACCAAATGAGGGTGTGGGAGGGCTGTGTCCATTCCCCAAGTCATGGGCCCGTATCTTCAGTTTAGTGATACAGAGAGGGAGGTGGAATTTCTTCCCTCCCATCTCAGAGTAGAGGTTGTCACAGCCTGTTTGTTATTTGGGATTTCCTAGATTCATGGAGTTTGGAAATATGTATCCTGAAGATCATCTCTAGATACATCTACTTACAGGTCTCACAGGGCTGGAACTGCCTTCTATGTATTAGGTAGCTTCAGGAAGGTGACGGGCAGGTGTCCCTCTCTCCGGGTCAGTGTACGTGGCCATTGCTTTCTCTTATTATACGGTGATCAGTTCTGGCTCTGCGTCCTTTCGTAAGGACATGAAGTGTATGCTTATAGTAGGACTCTTCCCCTTCTGTGACCTCCCTTAACTGCTCTACATCCTTTTCCTCCTCTAAGTGCCACATTAACCCTGTTTCTTACAGCACTGATCAGTTTCCCTAAATCTGCCCTTTTAAAAGGACCTCTCCTTTCCCAAGTAGCCCGATCCTTTTGCCAGCTTCCCTGAGGCTGTGCCCACTGTCCAGGTGAGGGTGCCCTGCCCTCATCCTCAGCTGGACGTGCCTGGGCCCTTGGAACAGCTCTCCTGCCCAAGCCTGGCTGCTTCTCTGCACATTTGCTGACTTTGTTCGACAGATCATTCATTTTGCATATTTTATCCCAGCTACTTGTTCTGATTACATTGTAATCCAGAGGACTTCATCATAACCTTTTCTTTATATCAGCTTCTTGCGTCTGTCAAAGAGTAAAATCCAGCTTTGAGCCTGTGAGTGAGCATCTTGGAGCTCCTAGGGATAGGATGTTTGGTACCACTTAGACAAAAGAGAGGCTGAATGGTTTCAGACTCTTCCCTTAAATCTGTATCATGGTAGAAATTGCCAACACAGAGGACTTTGGGTTTTTGCTGCATCGCATCTGCCTTGCCAGTTTAGCATGGCTCTGGTTTTTTGGTTTGCCCTCTCATGGGAACACTTTTAAGGTTTCTCTTCCAACTCAAAGCCCTGCATGGGCCCATAACTCCCTGAGTTCTTGGGGAAAGGCACCTACAGACTGACTCTCAGGCCTAGACTCTTGAACAGGTCCTGATGCACCGAAAGCCTGGCTGACTTGTGCTGCGTCCCAACGATGATCATGTTGTTGCCTTCATTCCTTTTTGCTTGGACTGCGGCAGACACTGGGTTGTCTGGAGGCACACTGACTTTGTCCGATGTTTTGCTGTAAAGCTCACATTTCCATTGGTAATGGTTCCTTTTTTATGATGGGCTTGGCCTACCTCTCCCCCTCCTTCATTTCCTCAAGGTAGTCTCAATACAGCCATTCACCTGCTGCTCTGAGGGACAAAAATCTAGGCTGAATGAACAGGGTATTTAAACGAAAATGTGTTGTTTTAAACTGAAGTAAGAATCGCATGTTTTAGAGGCTGTGAGTTTCATAGACCTGCGGATTCTCCGTTCACTTCAGGATCCCCTTGCAAGGCAGGATGGGAATTAGTTTGCCTGCTTTTTGTTACTATTTGTTTGTAACATCTTTTCCTTTCCCGTTGGATTAAAAATTTCGAGGCAGAAGGGATCCGACTTCTCTTTGACTTATGTCTCCTCTATGTCTCACTGTGAAGAAAGGCCTACCATTGATTTAGAAATGTTGCTGCTTAGTTCTGAAGTGCGCTTTTAGTTTCGTTGAAGTCTAGAGACTCTAGAAGATGCTTGATTTTTAACCTCAGTGGTCAGAAATCTGTCATGTTTTCTTTGGGCTTAAGTGATAATGTCCAAACCTCAGTGACACCTAAGTCAGTACAATCCTACCCAAGCCATTGGGTAGTCTGTGACTCAGTTCATCACTTTGAGAAAGGTTCCAGATGTATTTTTCTGAGAACCTTGGGATAAAAGGTTATTTTGGTTTTGCTTTGTTTTTTGCTAAATTCACATTACTCAGCAGTTACAATGAACAGCAGGTACATTCAGGGATCTTTAACTGCTGTAGTTGTCAGAAGGCGTTGAATTTTTATGCACACTGCATCTTCTCTTCAGAAACATCTGTAGTGTTTGGTGAGTTTTTCTTTTGTTTTGAGCATGAATATATGTCTTTAAAAAGCATGGAATATGCTTCTCTCCTGCCTTGGCATGTTAGATATTGGTTAACCCGTGCTTACCCCTTTTACAGAAAGCCCAGTTAAATCCACGTTTATTGAGCATCTGTTGTTTGCCTGGGCACTGTTACCCAAAGCTGAAAGCCATAGGCATGCCTTCAGTGAAGACATGCAGATGAATCATTGCAAACCAGGGCAATCAGGAAGTATTTACCAGGTACAAAGGAGCCGGGAGATGCACCAGATAGAAAACCTTGGGGAGGTTTTGAAGGGTACATTGGTATTTATCAGACAGGAAGACAAGGCCTTCCCAGGAAGTGAAAGAAATGGTGTGTACGAAGGCATGGAGGCCTTGGCAACAGCAGAGTTCAAGGGATTATACATAGCTCAGTATTGCTGGAGCATAAAGAACCAGAAGCATAACTCGGCACTGCTGAAGCATAAAGTTTAAAGAGGCTACATAACAGAGCACAATGGTTAAGAGGGTTGATCTGAAGCCAGTTTACCTGAGTTCAAATCTTAACTCTGTGATATTGTATACTGAGTAAGTTACCTTCTTTGGACTTCAGTTGCTCTGTCTATAAAGTAGGGACAAGTAAATTACTTGTCTCATAGAATTGGTATAAAGATTAAAATATGTTCATTTGTATAAAATGCTTAATGCAATGACTCACATCGAAAAGCCTTAATGAACTCCAACTATTAATACGGTTACTGTCATTACAGCAAGGGGATGAGTAGTGGATAATGACTGAGGAGGAGCGTTGAGACACTTGGTATTTGTGGGAGCTTGGCCTTTATCCAGTGGAAGAGAGACATGTCTAGCAGCACTTGGGGAGTTTAGGTCTGAGAAGAGAGGGTGGGACCTCGAAACCAATGAATAAGTTATTGCGGTAGCCTTTCTAAAGGGTTTTGCAGGCCTGAGCAAAGAATGTGGTGAGATTACGCCTTGAGAGATATTAAGGATATAAAATTGGGAGAAGGTGATGAGGTATTGGCTCTGAGGGATGAAGAAAGATACCACAATGGCCCTGGGGGTTTTTACTTGGGGAACCAGGGAAATGGAGAATCACCTGTACATATAAGACACAAGTACTTGTACTCGCCCCTTGTGTCCCCAGAGGCTCCTTCATCCACATTTATTGAGCACCTGTTGTGTGCTGAGTACCGTGGAGCTTCCATTCCTTCATTCAGCTGGTACAGCACCAGTGTCCTGTGCTGGGCCAGGGATATAGAGGTAAACCAGACAGAATGCTTGGGCCTCACAAATAAACCAACATCTAAATAAGTCAAGTGGTGGTCACTGTGTTCTGAAGGCTGTAAGCAAGAGCTGAGAAGAGAGAGTGACAGTGCGGGGACTACTTTAGATCGTGTGGTCGGGGAAGGTCTTTGAAGAGGTAATATTCAAGAGATCTAAAGGATGAGAAAGAGCCGTCGGCGGGAAGACCTTGGGAGCAGGCATCTGGGAACAGCCAAGGCTCTGCGGCAAGAAAGAGCGAGCCTCAAGGCAGGCAGTTGGACGGTAGGTCCAGGGCACTCAAGGAGGCTGGACCAGAGATAAGAGGCTTGGGAGTCCTCATTAGGACCATGAGAAATATGTTAGATTAATCTGTGGGAGAGCTAAAGATGCCTCATTTAAGGAGTGGGCAGAGATGCAGATAGGAACTGGAAGGGAGACGTGGAGGAGAGTCCCGTAAGAGGGAAGGAAGCTGGCAGAGTGTTCTCACAGAGATCCCGACAGAATGATCAACTACCGCTCCACGGAGATGAACCGTGGTGTGCGTTGTGTCTGACGACTGGGGAGTCCTGGTGACTTCAGCGTGAACCCCGGCAGCAGAGGGGTGGGCTCAGGGCGGCGGGAGGAGCCAGGAAAGCAGGAGTGAAGTAAGCGAGGCATTGGAGGCCATGGGTGGCACCCCTCCCTCTGTGGGTAGCTAAGCACAGCAGCCACACATCCTTGTGTACCAGCCTCTGCACATTCGCAGCTGGCCCGTCAGCCCTCCTCCCTGAATCATATCCCCTTACTCAGTGTTGCTCACTTTATTGTCCGCTTCATCACCCAGACAGGCAATGACAGCTTCCTTTCCCCTCCCCTCTGGAAGCTCAAGTTCTTTCCCCAGCCTCCTGAGTATCTGCTTTCTGACATGTTTACAGTTGGAGCTGCTCTGCTGAGGGTCTCTAGCCCCTACCTGCCCCCTCGTTGACTCTGCCTGAGCCTGAATCTGAGCCAAGTACAGATGGAGGGAGGGTACGCTGTCCGCCCCGCCCCTCAAGCCTATTCCACAAGTGGCTGAAACCTGGCGCTCACATCCATGCTCTCATCCTCTCTACACCTGACCTGCAGGCTCTGCCCCTCCCCGAGTCTTTGCACCCGTTTTCCTCCCACTCCTTGCTTTGCCCAGGCCTGTTTCGTAACTGCTTCCTTTCATCTTTCTGTCTTCATGCTCTGGACTGCATTTTCCGCAGGTGGGACAGGCCTGCCCATCACTGCGGGGCTCGCCCTTCCGTCCTCTCCTCTTGTCATCCTCCCATCTTGTCTCTAGTTAGCTCTGACATCGGCACTGGTGCCTAAGGCTCTCACTCGTGCACCCCTCCCCCAGCCTAATAAGGGAGACCCCTGAGGGAGAGGAGAACGTGGAGACCCCAGGTTAGGAGCTCCCAGCAGCTCTCTGAGTGACTTGTGTGCAGAGCCTGGCTGCCCCACACCGGAGCAGCGTGTTCTCCGGGTCTTCAGGCTGGCCAGACACAAAGGATGTGAGCCGGAATAAGCACATCTCAGAAATATTGCTTCAAGCTTCTAGTGGGAGGTTTACAACAGGAGCTGACAGATCATTTGTTTTGCCCCTGAATTTGTAGGTCTTTTGTGAGGGGAGAGAGAAGCAGAAAGAGGGAGGAGGAAAGGAGTGAGAGAGAAAAATGTGTGAGACCTTAAAAAGTAGATTTCAAAAGAAGTCCATTAAAAACCAAGCTTTAGAATGGGGAGCATATGCTCCCTGGGGACGCATGGGCTATTCGTTGCTCTACCTGGTCGACACTGGAAGGGGTATATGTGTGTCAGTAAGTTCACAGTGAGGGGGGTGAACGTTATATGTTTTTATGGCTCTGTTTGCTTCTCTTTACGCATGTATCCTGTTATCAGAAGCCCAAGTGATACTTTTAAAATAGGGGAATCGTAAGCCTCAAGATAGAGACCATCCATCTGCCTTCTGGGCTAAAAACTGACAGTCGCTGGGGTTGAGAAATCTCCCCTGTGTGGAGACAGCTCATGGAGGAGAAGGCTTGGGGTAGGGCTTTATTCGGAAGACTTTGGGAGAGTCCTCCTTGTGTAGGTTGAGATGGAAATAGGCTGGTTTCCCAGGGAGCTCAGGACTAGAGGCTCTGAACCCCTGTCTCACTCTCCAGCACACCCAGCTCTCAGTGTGAGTAAGCCCACACAAAGCTATTTTTAATCTGAGCTGTCTTCACTACGTGTAACCTAGTCATTTGGGAGTGACATCACGGTAACTGAGTAATCCCTTTGAAAGTTAACAGGAGATCCAAGATAATAAAATGGTCCTGGGGCTACCTGGATGAAAGTAGGCACAGGGTGTGTGTAAAACTATTTATTAAAAGCAAAGTCAACCTCTGTTGGTAGAAGCCTTGGATATCGATTGAGCAGCACACTTGGTTTTTGTGACCTGTGGCACATTTTGTAACTAGAGGAATATCTCTAAATAAAAAGTTCATGTGGTTATTAATACTTGTTCTGATACTTTATTTTCTGTCCTCTATCTTGGTAGTTAGGAAAGTTCCCTTGTGAACTTGGCTTTAAATTCTGAAAATATTGACCTTAAATCTTATTAATAGCATGAGAAGACCAGTGGGAGTTTTAGCTACACTAATCGTTATTGGATATGTTTGTTAGAGAGGTAATTATAGCAATATCAAACTGAAACATCATGTTGTTTTGTTTTAAAGAAAAAAGGCCCAAGCAGAGGATTTAGGCTTTGATCAGCATTTGAAGGTAAAGTAGATTGGTAAGAAGAATAGACAGTCATTAATGTTTATCTTATCTTAAGCTCCTCCATCACTTGCTTTATTATAGAACCTGGGCACTTTCTACAATCTGCTGACTTTGGAATTTACATTTATCAGTGATTCTGATTTTGTTACAGTTTGGGGTTTCTTGGGAAACTAATTGCAGGCAAAATCCATATATATATCTCTCTCTATATATCTCTATCTATCTATCTATCTATATATATATGGAGCTCCATGTCTTTGGAAACTTTCTAACCTGACATGGAAATTCATATAGGAGATAGCTTTTGGAGATAATGTTTTAGGTTCTGAGTGAATCATCTGGGTGGAGGGAATGAGGAACGGGTGAAACTTGGTGAAGTCTCCTAGCGTAGTAGAATCAGAAAGGGAGGAAAACTGATGGATCCACCAGGCCCATTTTGCCCTGTGAGTGTTTGCTGAAGCTGTTCTTGCCGTGCTTTATTCTGTCTAATTTTAAACATTACACTGCATGTGATGTCTCAGGACCCTGACTTGGACCTTACGACATCTCTCTTGAGAGTCACTATTACATCATCTAGCCACTGCCAGATTTCTTAACCACTAGATCTGAAGAATATCACTGAACCTGTGGCTTGTGTAAAAAATCACCGATGTCCCTTTAACATTCCTATCTTTTAAAGTGCTATATGATGGGTATCTTTTAATTAGAAATTATAGTTATTAAATGTTTTACTTTTACAGGTAGATGAAGGGGTTAAGGGGAAAAAGTATGTTTGTCATGGGAAAAGCTGCTAGCTGAATAAAGCACTCTAGGAAATACGGTAAATGAAACCTTTGTCACTGTAAAACAATTGCCATTAAGTGACTATTATGTAATGTTATTTCTTAAGTCTGATCTGGAGTGGCTTGTTGATCTTGGAACTTGAGATATAACTCCTGTACAAATATTACTTTCACTTGGCTAATGTCAAGATTTCTGATACAAAAATTGAAGACTTTTCCCAGTAGATTACCTACGTCAGACACTGAGCATTGGAGATATAGAAGCCACGTCAGATAGTTTATTTTTCTAGGTAAAGGTTAATTTTATCCTCTTGGTATTCTGCATTCTAGACCCACGTATATAAACACAGATTACTTGCGAATCCAAAAAACAGTTCACTGTAAAATTAGCCTACCCTTGCTTAACTGCTCCAAAGGGCAGACAGGTGGCAAGACAGCTGATAGGCACACTCACCTGACTTGGCAGGTTGAATGGATGACTGTGAATTTGCATTTTCCATAAACGATAGGTCCCCAAGCAAAGGAATTTTTAATTTTTGATTCAAATGGCCATGGTGGGACAGGTAGAGTATGGGATAGTTCAGGGGTGCTTTAGGTCATAGTTGTTGATGAGGATTCTGCAAAATGAGCCAGTATGTTTACGAGTTATAATTTCCTGTATGTTTTAGGATTTGATATCTGGGGTTAGATGTTTGGACCACAGAATTAATAAGGAATAAAAGTTACCTCATTTTTACTATATGACCTGTGAACTTTGTATGTACCGTTCTTTCTCAATAGATGACTCCTGTCAATTTTAGATAAGTTAGCCATGGAAAACTAGGATTTTTTTTTTTTTTTTTTTTTGCGGTACGCGGGCCTCTCACTGTTGTGGCCTCTCCCATTGCGGAGCACAGGCTCCGGACGCGCAGGCTCAGTGGCCATGGCTCACAGGCCCAACCGCTCCGCGGCATGTGGGATCTTCCCGGACCGCTGCATGAACCCATGTCCCCTGCATCGGCAGACGGACTCTCAACCACTGCACCACCAGGGAAGCCCGAAAGCTAGGATTTTTAAGGTGAAAAATCAATAGTGGTTTCTATAAGCCTCCTTAACATAGGAATCCAGGCTCAAGATCAGAGCTCTGCTTCCTTCAGTGCAGTTCTTGGATCTTAGTGATTTTGATGTCATTTTTACCAGCATCGCTACTGCCAAGATGCCCTCTTGGCAGGCAGACTTCAGTTTTCTCTGAAATTGTTATTGATTACTTATCATTTGATGGCTTCTTTAAAAAAACAAAACAACTCTTTAAACAAGAGAAATTGTGGTTTATTTTACCTTCTGAGACTTAACCTTAAAATTATTCTACCTTTTTATGTAAGACCTAGGGTGATCTTGGGATCAAAAGGTACAAATACTTGCACTGGTTAGATATTAATATGATGCAACTTTCTGATGGCATTCCTCAGGAGGAACACAAACACTCCATTTAATGGGTCCCAGGTTTGAAATCCATAAAGAAAAGTGTTCTGACTCTTGGCACTGATAGACATATTCAGAAATGTTGTATTCAAGCCAGAGTAAATATATATGCCCTTTACACTTTCTTTCAGTTAGCAGAAGTCACTTCTGAACACTTATTTTGGCATTAAGGAAGCTCGTCATGACCTATTGTTCCAGAAAGATTATAGTTCTCATTTTAAGCCAGTTTTCTAGTTCCCATGTAAGTGAAATGCCCAGCCTGGAGCCGAGGAAACAAGCTTCGCTTTTCAAACCTTCCATTCTTTTAGGTGTGTCCCACAAGCAGTGGCTTGTAGCTGCTCCTTCAGCCACTTAACAGGTTTGATTTCAAATCTATTTAATAAGAAACTAACATGTTTGGAGGGGATTCATGGCCCAACATTTATGGATTTTGTTGGGAAGTTCCAGGTGTGTATATATATCTTAAACTCTATGTTAAGGCATGCTAGACTGGAATGATTTTGGTTTGCTTTGCTTTGTTTTGTTTTTGCCTTCTAGTCATAAGATGTATTAGGGATTGGATTGAGAGGGGGCAGCCCCCAGTCCTGAAGGCCATGCAGCTTCTCTTTCAATTCCTTGTCTTTGGCTGCCTTAAAAGCACTAAAGAGAAGGCAAATGTTTATAAACTGGGCCAAAAAATAGAGAAACCAGAAGCCAAGAGGGATTAACCTCTGAAACATGGGAAGTTGATTACATTAAAAGATACTTGGAGGGGCTTGTTTATGAGTTATGTATCTTTGTGTGATCCTGCTTCCTGCTTTGTGGCTCGTGGATGAGGCTGAATCGCCTTCTGAAACCTGATAACCTAATAACCTAGTTTGACTCTGTCTGACTTCTGTGGGCAAAGCCTGTGGATTTATCGCATTGCCTTATTTATTCAGTTGTGTACCACATATTTATTGAGTACCTTTTATGTGACCAGGTCTATGATTATCACCTGGGAAACAAAGATATATATGACATGGTCCTTTTGTTCAAGTAGCTCAATCTAGTGGGGTTAGACAGTGATGCTGACAGATAATTACGGTAACGTGTAATAACCAGTAGGAGATCTACCAACATCAGCACAGGAGGAGGGAGAGGAAGAATATCTGTTGAGGTCGTTTGGTGTATGTTGTCTCATTTAATGGTATATGTAATACCTGTTATACAGATGAAAAAATTGAGGCTTAGAGAAGTTAATTAATTGTCCCCAAATTACCAGTAGTACATGGTAAATCCAGATAAAGATGTAACTGCACTGCCCTACCTCCAAAGGAAATACAGCTCCAACAACATTCTAATTATTAAAAATAATATTTGTAAAGTAAGATTTTAGTCACTTAATTTTTATCACACAGCAGCCTCCTGGCAATTCAAAGGTATTTGTGGAACATTGAGCGCTGATAATCTTGATCTCTGCTATAGAAATGCCACCTGCTGTCTGAGGGAAGAGAGTGAAAAACAGACGTAGGTTTTACTTTGTTTTAAAATGCCACCTGCTGATTCTCTTTCCCATTAGTGGAAATTGTATATGTATTCTCCTGTAATTTCCCCATCAGTAAAGTATCACAGTTTATAATGGTGTTTGAGTGGGCTTGTGCTTTTGAAATTGAGGTTTCACTTATGGTGTAGCTCTGAATAGCTGCTATCTTACAGGCCTTTTGAATAAATAACACTACACTGCACCCGTGCTTATTTTGCTGAGATTTCTCTCTACGTATTATGAAATCCTGCGCATTCACGTGAGTGTATTTATTATGCACTCATCTCAAAATCCTTGCTGATCTTGTAGTAGAGCATATAGTTCATTTCATAGAAGGGACAAAAGTTCTTGCATCTTACATGGCAGTACAGTGTGAATGTCAGGAAAGAGCTGTTGGGATTTTAGAGCTGAATTGCTTACAGGCTTCTTCTTCACGTTTTAAAACGACAATAATTTCTCTTGAATGTGCTAATGCTAACTACATTTTTAGAGAGATGTTTGATGAGACTTAAATACATATTTAAGTATTTAAGACTCTGTGAAGATCATGGTATTCAGAGAACTAAGACTGCTTTGCTATGCTTAAAACAATTGTATGAGAATAAAATATGAACAATCTACAACATGCAAAAGGCGTAAACATTGCATCCAGAATTCTCTAAACCACAAAAATCCTTCACTGGCCATGTCTTAGCTCTCAGTGGTGCAGTATGTGAGCTGCTTTTGAGAAATGGCTGCTCCTTACTAAGGATGGAGTAAAAAAAGTCTTTCCTTCAGGTGCTCTTTTTTAAATATTGAAGAAGGTGTTTTTCACGGCCACTAATCCAGATTCGTACTGACACAGGGTTTACCACTTTAATTTACTCACTCTAGAAAAAGTCCAGGCAGCTAGATGTGCTTTGTTTTGTTTTGTTTTTGACACGGTTTATGAAGATACAGTTTACATACATATGTATGTATCCTTGTATGTAAAGGATATTACATATCCTTTATAAGTGAGCAGTTCTGTGAATTTTGACAAATTATCACCACAATTAGGTTATAGAAAGTTTTAGAAACTTAAGAAACTTAGAAACCTTAGAAAGTTTTAGGTACTTTTTGATTGTTTGATAATGCTAATAAAGGATTAGAATAAGATGTTTTGTTTTGCTCTCCCTTGTCCACCCCCTGCCTTTTAAAAATAAGCTCCATATTTTATTATGTTTTGCCTAGTTGTGCCCCAGTGTCCTTTTCCTATTCCAGGATGCCAGCCAGGATACGGTGTTACATTGTGTCATCCTTTTAAAAAATCATTTTGATGAGGAAGATGGTTAACACATAGTTTGATTCCATGGTTGGTAATGTCAAGTAGGTACCAGGAAAAGGCATCAGAATGAGATACTCGAAAGAGAAGCTTAAACTACCTAAATTGCGTGGTCCAGTCTTGCTGTATAATAGCCCCTTTGATGCTACATAGGTGAAGAAGTTTTAAGAAACCAGATAAACAAATTCTACTAGCAGGAAATGGTTATAAATAATTTGGGGTTGTTTATTGGGGAAGGAAACAGAGCCATGAGGTGGAAGACTTGGAAGCCGTGTAATTTAAGACATTGACTATGGTTGTTGGAAAATATAGAGATCCAGAAGGAAGCATGGAGTTTTTCAGCGCAAGTGAAGACAGACCAACACATGCATTTTACAAAAGATAAAGTCAAGATACTTCATTTGCTTTGTAAAATAAGTTATCATGTCTTTTCATGATTTTCATTATATTTTAATTTCAGTCGAATGTATATAGCTTTGAGAAGAAAATTTTAAACTTATGCCTAAGACAAAGAATGGAGAAAATATGAACAGCCGTAAAAAAAACCACCCCAAATTCTAGTGCTCAGATACAACCACTATGAAAAATATGGGGTTATCCTTCCACGTGTTTTTTTCTGGGCATATGTGTGCACACACATGTGCATGTACACACCACAAAACTCATATTTTATTGAACCTCCTGTTTGATGAGTTTTCTTTTTCCCTTAAAGAGGTTCTTTTAAACACCCACCTTTACAATGGTAAGATTTCCAGAAATTTTGAAAAATATTTGTAATGTACAAGAAGGTATGGGTGGGGGGTTGTTTGTAAAGTTGTGGGGAAGCATTCAGAATCATGCTGTGAAAGCTGCCCTGCTAATGCACAGCTTCACCTAACTGTGGGAGTGTCCACACCGGCTCACTGGTGTGCAGAGTGGGAGTGAGGCCATGGACACCTGTGATGTCACCTTGGATGGTCTCACATTTTAGGTTCTGTTTTTTTCCCCCTATATTCAGATCTCTTTTGAAATGTTCCCTTTAAAAATATTCCTGCTAACTCAGATTCCAATTAACATCTCCCCACAGGCTTAAATGTTAAACCTCAAGATCTAAACTTTATCCCTTATGTGTGTGAGCAGGCTTGCCAGATGGCAGGCCAATTAATATATTTTTGCAAGGTGTAGAAATATTTTTTCTCCATAGGGGAACAATGAATCCATCTGCTCCACATTTTCCTTTCCCCTCTGTCCTTTGGGGAAAATCATCATTTAATTTTCAGAACTAAATTGTGCAACTCTCTAAGTGACACTTTCTGCTTTTTAAGGGAGGTGGTTTTAGAAATGGAAACTTTTTCTTACTCAAAGGATGTAAAAACCCTATGTCATGGATTAAAATATCTGGACATCTAAGTTTCATCCGGGGTCCTTTGTTTTAAGTTGGACATTACAGAATCATATTTTAAGAAACTGACTCATAGAAGCCTTAACTTGGAAGAGGCTTCAGAAACATCTAGTCAACCCCCCTCATTGTAAGATGAGGAAGTTGATGCTTAGGTACCAAAGTTTCAAGCTAGTAAGCAACTTGGAACCTGGTCTCCAGGTTCCAAATTAGGACAATGGTGTTAGAAACAGAATCTTTCATTTCTCAAGGGGAATAAAAGGAGGGAGAACCTTGAGTAAGGTTCAACCAGGAGGAGAAGCACACTCATATTTATTGCCTGTTTTCTCTTGATTTGAGCTGTGTGCATCACCCCTATACTCAGTGGCAATTGATAGCAACAGGTAATTAACTATTTAGAGCTGTGTGTTGCCTCCAACTCAAAGTTCCTGAAGTACCAAGTACCATGTCCTTTCTTTAAGCACTTATAAAGTGTGCTGTCTGGGCATGGAATGAATGAATTACTGAATATGTGAATATCAGTGAGGTTATTTTACAAAATCCTCTCAGGACGGTTTGGAATTCTAGGAGTGTGACTGCCTTATAGCTTTGCCATAATCTGACACATTATAATACAGAATTTGCTTCCTTTTCCCTTATGGTTATGAAGGAGTTCAGTACTGAATATTCCAGAAGCTTCTCTTGGGAGGAATGTTTTACCTGTAACTCTGTTTACCAGTATTTTTGCTGTCATAGTCAGACATAGATTGGTTAATGTTAAATGAAAGAAAGGATTTAGACTTGACTTTTTTTTCTCTTTCCTTCACATTGGCTGTTCTTCCTTATCTGTATTTATCCTAACAGACCCTGTTCCTATAGTAGAAAGAGTTCAGACTTTGGGGCAGGGAGACCTTGGTTGGAATTCTGACTCTGTGACAAACTAGACGTGTGATTTCGGCAGGTAAACTTACCTCTAATACTTGGTTTCCTCATCTTTAAGTAGGAAGAATAGCCAACAGATCTTTTTTTGTGCCTTAAATAAGATAAATTGTAAAACATTTAGATCAGGGATAGACAAGATACATTCTATAGGCCAAATCCAGCCTATCACTTGTTTTTATACATAAAGCTTTATTAGAACTCAGCCACCCCGGTTCAGTTAGATATTATCTATGGCTGCTGGTACTACAACAGTATAATCCAGTAGCTGTAACATGAGACTCTGGCCTGCAAAGCCAAAAACATGTACTGTACTATCTGGCCCTCTACAGAAAATCTTTGCCAAACCGGGGCCTAGGGCAATGCCTCGCAACTATAGGCACTCAATAAATGTTCGTTTCACCTTGTTCCCATGGATTATTTCAAGTGCAGTCTTTTCCTGTAGGTACTCTTTAAAGAAAGGCGGTTCTGGGGTGGCCTTCTCTAGGGATTCTTCTAAAGCCCCTGCCCACTTCTGGAGTATGGCCAAACCTTGAGCCGTGACTCAGGCCAGAACATGCTGAGAGAGGCACCTCCATGGCTCCCACGCCCTGATGTGGATATAGCGTGCCTGGACTTGCACTGGGTGTCGTGCATGTTACAGGAAGAGAGTTTTCTCTAATCCAAGTGTAAATAAAGTCATTGCTCTTTAGATTGCAGCATGTCCAATTTCGTTTGAATTATTTCTCCCAATGAATTAGTAGGTGTGTCCAACCTCTACTTCTTCAAGAGTTTCCCAACACAGCCCCTCAAACCGTGGAATGGTTTTCATTTCTAAATACACTAAAAATCATAACACATTAGAAATGCTGTCTTTAGCAAAGGACCTTCTTGATTCCTACAGCAGGAGTTTTCTGCAGCGACCCTGGGCTGTTTGAAAGAGAAAGTTCTCACAGGAGTGATAAAATTTGGGGCTTATTTTGTTTTGTGTTTTAAGCCAAATGAACTCAGGGTTCTTCCGCAGTTTTGATGAGGTACACCCTGGTGTGTGATAGAAGCCTAAGACGGGGAATAGACTGGTGGCATGTGCCCAGTGAGGACTTAGCAGTTGATGGCTACACCCCACCTCCCACATGTGGTTGAGAGAAAGATTGAGGGCCTCTAAAAGCTCTTAAGGGCTGTTAGGCTTTCTTGTTATTTTTTATTTTTAAAAATGTATTGAGGGGCTTCCCTGGTGGCGCAGTGGTTGAGAGTCCGCCTGCCGATGCAGGGGACGCGGGTTCGTGCCCCGGTCCGGGAAGATCCCACATGCCGCGGAGCGGCTGGGCCCGTGAGCCATGGCCGCTGAGCCTGCATGTCCGGAGCCTGTGCTCCGCTACGGGAGAGGCCACAACAGTGAGAGGCCTGCGTATCAAAAAAAAAAAAAAAAAAAAAAGTATTGAGGAAATTTTTTCAGAATAGTAAAGGGATTTTTAAAACATTTTAACATTCCCTGTGTCTTTAAAAATAACATTGGGAATAAATTTTAAAAGCATTATCTAAGATTTTGTAAAGTCCTCCTTGACTCTTTGCCTTCCTATTCCAGCACATTTTAGTGTTTCTAGTGCTTCTGTACAGGCCCGTTAGCATTTTTCCCAACATGTCATAATTCTGTGTATACTTCTCTGAATTCCCAGCTGATTGTGAATGCCGTGAAGAACAGACTTTGTTCCAACCTAGTGCCTGGTACATAATAGGCACTTAATAAAGGGTTATTGAATGAAAGCACTCCACAGTGAGCATATCCGAGCATACAGCTTTTTCTGTCTTTTGGAGCTATTTCCTTAGGATAAATTCCCACAATAGAGATTTCTAGGCCAAAGAGACGTGAACATGTTTATGAATTTTGATACATAGTGCCAAGTAACTTTTATGTCTACTTGAGGTTCCTTCCAAGTTTGTGACTCTCATATCACATGGTACATTATTGCTAGGTTGGCGGTCTGGTGTTCCATATTTTCTCTAGCAAAAAAAAAAAAAATGACAGGAGGGTATATATCGCCAGATTCAGGTCTGGAATGAACATTGCATATGCTTTAGGATGAAAAGCTTCTAAAAGAATCAAAATTCCTTCTGTGGAACTTGGGAATTAGAGGGAGACGGCAGCAGAGGCAAGGTATAGGGTAAAAGACACTGTTCTAGGAGCAAATAACTCCTGGAGTTTTATTACTGCTCTGAACTTTTGCGGTGCTGTCATCAATATTTCAGGAAAGCAATTGGATAATTTTTTTTATTTGTTTTCTCTCCTCAACACATTTAATGTTCAAATGTGAAACATTATTTATTGCAAACTGCTGTTAATACACATTCCAAGGTCTACTTTTATCAAGGTTTGAAACTGTCTAATGTATTATGCATTTCCATCTTCAATTGATCTGATTTGTGTGTGAAATAAGATTGAGTCTCCATACTGTGACCTTGGGCAGCACTAGCTTTTTTTGAGTTTGGTAATTTCCCCTCCCTCAGCTAGTACTTGGCGGGCTCATCAATGACCACCGATAAACAGCCATATCTACCCTTTGGTACAAAGTATGCTATTGACCAACACCTGGAATCACCTAAATGCCACCTCATAGATGGCATACAAGGTTTGTGGGGACTAGGCTGAATAGAGCAAGGGCATCATTCAATCAGAAATGTCCTGTGTGGAGATTAGGGCTTCTCGTGAATACGAAGGTTCAACAGATATTCTAAAGGATTTATGAGTGTTCTGTGTTCCATATTCCATTGCGTATATATTTTCTTACAGCTCAGCTTCAATCCATGCTCAGAGCTGTGACTTCAGTCTCTGGAAAAAGAGTGAGATAAAAGTCTTAGAAAAACTTCTGTATGATAGATCTGGCTTTCAGCAAATATCCCTCATCTTTCCCAGCAAACTACAGTCTCTGGGCCTTGATCTAGTTAGACATTTGTAGGAGGATCTTTGAGAAGCCAACAATTACATGGTGGCACGTGACCACACTTGGGTCATTTCAAGCCGCAGCTGTAAAGGACTCTACGAGCAATGAAGTTACGGGATCTTGTTTCTAGTCACATTTCTGCCACCAACAAGCTGTGTGATGTTAGCAAGATTTCCTGGACCCTCTACTGCTTACCTGTTTTTAAAATCCTGGATTCCGTTGGCAGTATGGTGAAGCCTTTGAACCACTTTTCTGAATAATGTTTTTAAGTGCATAAAATAAAATGTATAGAATTATAAAGGAAGCCAGTTATATTGAAGTCATCATGAAAACATTAGAAATAGGGGATTTTTGTCATTCTTTACTAGCACATCAGATAATAAAGATCTAGAGGTGGGTCTACGAACTACCATAATTTTGAAGTGGTAATGAGTATAAATGATTTTTTAATGTATCTGCAGCAACTGTACCATGATATGAAAACATATGTGATTTCTATTGACAACAAAATCAAAAGGAACGCTAATGCTGTGAATGTACACGAAGGAAATGATACATTTCAGTTTGTGGTTAGTGAAAAACCACAAAACAGTCCAAGTTTGTAGACCCATTAAATTCTATTCATAGATCTCTTAGATGTCCATGGATTCTGTGGAGGTCAGGAATAGCTAGATCCAGAAGCTCACTGCCATCCCTGGCAGCTTAGACTCTAGTAGTACAGAGAAAGGCTGACCCAGATGGCCTCTTGAGTTTATCAGAACACTGATTTGGGGCGCTGGCATAATTAAGGGGATGTTATGCCAGAAAAGTAACCTTTGATTCACCTAGTAATTACCTGATAAGTAAACAGTGAGAAATTCCCTGTGTTTCATATGTTGCTTTTATTTAGCACGTAGCTAGGAAGCTCAGGAAACAATAACATGGGAGTGGTAGAAACAGTTGTCACCCTGGTCGTTTCCCTTTGGAGGGACCCAAAAACCAGGGCTTGTGGGAATGCGACTGTATCCCTGTTCTATGTGTATTAAGCTGTGTCCTTTACTTACATTAGAGGAACCTGTATCTTCCAGCATCTTGCCGTCAGAGCATCGCCATCTCTTTGTCATAACCACACGTCTTCCCCTAATTAAGTAGGGCATGAACACACAGAAATCGTGTGCTGCGCCTACCTACTTACCAGACTGGAATTGTATTGCCCAGCTGGAAAGTAAGATCTTTAAATAAAAAGAAGTTAAGGAATAGTAGTGATAAAACACTTCTCATTTACTTGTCTTGAAGTTGTTTTCTTTCCTAGACTTTCTAAGTGTTTTAATCATGAAGGTCTAAGTATGTTCTACATAAGAGGAGTGGCAAGCAAAATTCATCCTGATTCTTTCAGAAAATGGAAGTCATTTCTTCTCATTACCTACCTACCCCCTTCAACTTTGCATTTTGGAGAGAAAATTATTTTTGGGGGGGGGAAGAGAACTATAAATGCTTTTACATGTCACACCACTTGCCTAATTCAGCATCATTTCACAATATTGGTTGCAAATGGAAAGGGAGATTCTTTTTGGCTTTGCAGTTGCATTATAAATGCCTCTGCATTAATCTGGGTTCAAACTCTTAGGCTAATAGACCTAGGAGTGGAGCAAAGTGTTGTGATTTGATTTGTCCATTTACTTGTGTGAAAGGTAATTCATGTGACCATAAAAATGCTTTTTAAATGTGGACTCATTTTCAGGTTACAAGATCCTCTACCAAATTAGACAGGAAGCTTGAGGCATAGGCAGTAAGAAATTTTCCTCCTTCAGGTGTTGCTGTGGATCAATATCTTTTATTGACTTCTAGGGTTTGCATGCAATTTTCTATCATGGTCGTTTATGCTAATCAGCATGAAAGAGAATAATTGTAAATCATAGCCCCTTAGGCACATTTTTCCCTCCTGTAATACTTGAGACCACAGAATTATGTTCAAAAGAGATGAGAAAAACAATCCATCATTTTTCAGTGACTCACGGAGTTGACACAGATGTGGATGGTAAGGACTCCTTCCCTCCTTATCTTTGGACTTCACCTTATATTTTAATTCTGAATGCGAATGCAAATGAACTCCCTGTGAAAAGAAATTGGGTTTAAATTAGCCAGTTACCTTTATTTGTGAAAATGCAAATAGATCATGTTAAATATGAAAAGTAGAATAACTATAATATATCCTATTTTAATGTTGGTACATAAGATTATTAAAAGTTATCTTCATCAGGAAGGCATGTTTACGTAATTATTGTAAATTATCAGAGTTATTGCCCGAAGAAGTGTAAGGCTATTTATCTACATATTTAATGATATAATTCAGATAATTAGTATAGAATATAGTAGTTTTTTACTTTAATGTTGTACTAAGATAGATGGTTTGACTACTGTTCACATTTCTTTGTAGTACAGAACTCATTGAAATGTATAGTTATTAACAAAAACAAAATAAAATATATCTTTCTTGACCAGTAGCTCATACATGTATGCTTTATTCTCATCAGAGTCCCAACTGTGCCATGGAAGCAAAGTTAACTCTAGCTGTATGCATATCCCTGTACACACCCACAGATGAATGCATATGTGTTGTGTACATCACGGGGTCTGTATGGACTAATGGTATAACTCCAAAAGGAAACCCTATTTAATAATGGTCTCTTAGATATGGTGCCTGAATGCATAGTTGCCTCTACCCATAGACCTGCATGAAAGATGAGGGAACCTCTTTCTATTTTTCTTTAGATCATTCCAAATAAAAACTTGACCTATCAGCGTGGAAAGTAGAAGCTCTACACTCCCTAAGAATGATAAGCCTTTTCTGCATGGGAGTTTTTGGGCCAAAGAAGGTTTATGGATTGTCAGTGAATAGAGAGTTGGATGAAGGAGTTGTTTGACTCCCAGTTTGTTTTAAGCACTTCAGGTATGAAACATCCTTACTTCATGGAAGCCACCCCTTAGTGTCAGATCTATTGTCGTGGTGACTTCTGAGTTTAAGATGTGATGAAAGCAGGGGAGGTTTCACTTGGGAGATGAGGCTTGGACTGTGGAGCTGGATGCAGTCTGCTCTCCATCGTCTGCATCTCTTTGTTCATGAATTCAGTAAATAATAGCTGAGCACCTTCTTTATGTCAGGCATTGTGCTGGAGAGGCAATGGTGAAGGAGGCAGGTGTTTCCAGCCCTCTTGAAAGCTTGCAGTTTCATGGGGAATGCAGTGGGGTGGGTAGAGGGAGAGGAAGACACAAAGGATGAAGAAGAATTTACAACCCTGTGTGTGATTATATATCTGTGCTTACCCACTCTTAGCCATGTTGTGGTGGTGGGACTACAAAGAGTTTTGAGAGCATCTCAGGGACAGGTAACAGAGAGTGGGGCTTTCAGGAAAGTTAAGCAGTTTGGTTAGTTAGTGAAAGATGGAAGAGAATATTCCATGCAAAGAGACACATACCTGTACAAAGAGACCTTGGAGCGAGAGTTGAAAAATTTGATGAGAGTGATAATTAGAAGCCTGGAATTTACCCTGTGAGCAAGAGGAACCAACCACTGAAGGGTTTTACACAGAGCAGTGATAAGATCACCTTTGCCCGTTGGGAAGATTTCTGGCAGTGGAGGATGAGTTGGAATTGGACAAGGAGGTGGCTGGGAGTTCAGTTAGAGCATGCTTCAGCAAGCTTCCAGGTCAGAGATGGTGATGATACCATGACCAGGTTGGGGGCTGTGAGGGTGAAGGGAGATGAAACCCACAGGACCAGATGACCAGTTGAGTGATTAGAGTGAGGAAGGCCAAAGGGTTTGTGCCCTTATTTCTGCTTTAGGCTGTTGGGTAATGGTACCAATCCCTGAAATTGGAGACACAGGAAGCAGGGCAGGTTGGGTAATGATGATCATTTCAGTTGGGGACTCACTGAATTGGAGCTTCTGTAGACAGCCACGTGGAGATGTGCAGCTGACTGTTGGATACAAGAGTCTGGAGCTAGGAAGGAGTTCCAGGTTGGGGATTGAGAGTCATCCACAGAAAGATTAATGGCAAGCGCTGAAGTTACTTAGTGTTGAGTATTTCTCTTCCGGGAGTCTCAAGTATTTAGAGCTGCCTAGACCCAGGTACTGAATCTAATCTTTTGGGCCCTGTCTTTTCCCAAGCAAAATGGAGATGATTCATAGATGGTTTAGGTAGTGTTTTCTATGCAGGACAAGCCACAGAACCATGTATTTATCTTTTCCATAGACATGTGTGTTTTCTTTTACTTTGGAATAGTGTTTGAGATCTAAGTTTCTTTGGTCATAGGAGAAGCCATAACTACTGAAGTTTCATGGTAATTCTGGAATTTTCCTTATAGTTAAAAGTATAGGGGACTTCTCTGGTGGCACAGTGGTTAAGAATCCACCTGCCAATGCAGGGGACATGGGTTCAAGCCCTGGTCCAGGAAGATCCCATATACTGCAGAGCAACTAAGACCGTGAGCCACAACTACTGAGCCCACGTGCCACAACCACTGCATCCCGCATACCTAGAGCCCGTGTTCTGCACCAAAGAGAAGCCACTGTAATGAGAAGCCCGTGCACCTCAACAAAGAGTAGCCCCCACCCGCCGCAACCAGAGGAAGCCCGCATGCAGCAACGAAGACCCAACGCAGCCAAAAATAAATAAATAAATAAATTTATTTTTAAAAAAGTATATTGGGGACCATCTATGTTGTCACAGATGGCAAGATTTCATTCTTTTTTATGGTGCATATATATATATGTAATCACATCTTCTTTATTATCTATTGATGGGCACTGAGGTTGGGTCGCTTCCATATTTTTTATTTTCATCGAAGTATAGTTGATTTACAATGTTAGTTTCAGGTGTGCAGCACACTGATTCAGATATATATCCTTTTTTAGATTGTTTTCTTAAAGGTATAGTTCCCTGTGCTGTATACAGTCCATATCTTGACTATTGTAAATAGTGCTGCAATGAGCATAGAAATGCTATATTTTTTCGAATTAGTGTTTTTGTTTTCTTTGGATAAATAGCCAGGAGTGGAATTGCTGGATCATATGATAGTTCTTTTAAAAATTTTTGAAGAATCTCCATACTGTTTTCCATAGTGGTTGCACCAATTTACATCCTACCAACAGTGCACAAGGGTTCCCTTTTCTCCACATCCTCTCCAACTCTTATTTGTTGTCTTTTTGATGATGGCCATTCTGACAGGTGTAAGGGGGTATCTCACTGTGGTTTTGATTTGCATTTCCCTCATGGTTAGTGACGGTGAGCATCTTTTCATTTGCCTGTTGACCATCTGTATGTCTTCCTTGGAAAAATATCTATTCAGATCCTCTGTCCATTTTTCAATCAAGCTGTTTGTTTTCTTGATGTTCAATTCTTTCTGTATTTTGGGTATAAACTCCTTATCGGATATATCATTTGCAAATATCTTCTCCCATTCAGTAGGTGGCCTTTTTGTTTTATTGATAGTTTCCTATGCTAAGAAAGACAAATACTGTATGATTTCACTTATGTGTTGAATCTAAAAAACAAAAGAAATGAACAAAAAAGAAACAGTTATAGATAGCAGAGAACAAACAAGTGGTTGCCAGAGGGGAGGGGACTGGGATGAGGAAAGAAATAGGTGAGGGAGATTAAGAGGTACAAACTTCCAGTTGCAAAATAAATGAGTCACGGGTATAAAATACCCAGTGTGGGAAATATCAGTAACAATGTGAGCTCTTTGTATGTTGACACATCTTAAGTAGACTTATCATGGTGATCAGTTTGAAATGTATAGAAATATCTAATCACTATGTTGTGTAACAGGAACTAACATAGGTCAATTATACTTCAAAAACAAACAGACAAACTCAGAAAAAGAGATGAGATTTGTGGTTACCAGAGGTGGGGAGTAAGGGGAGGGTGAATTGGATGAAGGTAGTCAAAGTGTACTGTACGTAATTCCTGTTATAAGGTAAATAAGTACTAAGGACATAATGTACAACATGATACATGTAATGAACACTGCTGTATGTTATATATGAAAGATGTTAAGAGAGTAAAGCCTAAGAGTTCTCTTCACAAGAAGAAATTGTTTTTTATTTCTTTAATTTTGTATCTATGTGAGATGATGGATGTTCACATGTTCACTTAGCTTATTATGATAATCACTTCATGATGTGTGTAAGTCAAATCTTTATGCTGTACACATTAAGCTTACACAGTGCTGTGTGTCAGTTATATCTCAATAAAACCGGAAGAAAAAAAGTATTTTGAGGAACCTCACCATCCTGTGTATTGTGTCTCTAAGACAAAAGAAATAAGGATGGAAAGAGACAATAGTAGTTGAGTAGAAAATTGAAGTTGCAAAATTCTGTGGCATAATGATAGTGTTTTTTGATTGTTCGGTTTTGCTTTGCTTTTTTGTTCTATTTTTCTTGACAGAAACAAAAAGCATTTTCCATTTAAAAGTGCTCTGTTGGCAGTATGATTTCTAGGTCCACATAGAGGAAGAATGAGGTGGACAGAATGGTGGAAGTTTTAGAAGAAAAGCATGTTTCCTCATATGGGGAAAAGGGTAGGAGTAAGAAAAGTATGTTTGTTCTTTTTTCAATGTAAGTTCCTGGTAGATGGAGACCATCAGTCTCCATGGTACTTGTATCCCATCCTGGTGTCCTCTGCATGGGCAGAGAAGCTGTCAGCTTTCTGGCTGGCCCAGCAGAAAGCACTGGGCATTTCCTGGAAGAGATGGCAGACGAGGGTCATCTCTTGTCACCTCTTTAACCTGATTTATTGCTTTTGAATTTTTTAATAAGGACATATTTTAAGGTCTGTCTGGGGACCGAGAGCTCTGATCATTCATGCAGTGAACTTTGAATAAGTTGGTAAGATTGGCTGGGCCCTATTATCATAATGGATGGTGACTATTTGACATTTATAATGGTATGCTCCATTTGCACTAAAATAAATGAATTTGTATTTAAAAATAATTGGCCAGTGTGGGTTCCTATCAAACCTAAAATAGAGGCTTTTTGCATTCAAAGTTAAAAACTGAAAAACTGCATGCAGACTTAGTGAAGATTTACTGAATATGTTAACTGGTGGAATCCCATTAAACCTGATTGAACCGATCTGTAGCTGGAGAAAGCACAGGAATCACCTTACTCTCCTGTGCTTACAGTCTAAGTTGTTAAATTTTCTGAATACATGAGGATTTTTATTAATTGCATATTATTTGTCAGGCCTATTGACCTTCCTGCCTACTAACCTGTTCCTAGGTCAGGACGGCGGTTCTCCCTGCCGAGGCAGTATTAATTCCAACTTCTTTTGTTAGAGTACTGATTTGTGCAGCTCTTCCAGTTGGAGAATTAGATCACTGGTATCCTTTGCTGCCCCATGATACATGTGGAAATGAGTCAGTGGAAAATTCACTTACTCATTGTGACCTACTTCTGTCGCTTTCATTGAAAGTGTGCTTATTTGTCAAAAGCGATCTGTCCCCCTTCCAGAAACTCTTGCTCCATTGCCACTTTAACCCCTTAGCCTATAGGTTCTTTTATAATATTTACAGTTACCTAAATCTGTCAATTATTCTGTTGTACATGCGGTTCATTTTCGATTCAGCCCTGGAGGCCAGGGATAGAATCTGACTTTGTATAGCTCTCAGTACATCCTGACCCACGATCTCTGCTTTCTAATGAAGATTCTTGGCTTTTGAGGAGAAACTGTAAAATGGTAACTTTTACTAATTTAAGAAAGGAAGGTTTGTTACGCCAGGGTTTACTGTGATCAAACTCCTCACTCTTCCATTTTCAGCAAAACTTTCCTGTTCTCATTTTTATTAGCTTATTCTTAGAGATTATTCATTTATCCAACAAGGTTTAAAATCAAGTGTGCCCTTCTGCCAGGTGTTGTACTAGGGTCACAAAAAGAATAGGATGCTTGCTCCAGGGAGCTTACAATCCCTAGTAGAAGAGCTACATGGAGTCATCTTAGAGTAACCCAGTTTAAACATCATTTTAACTGTGGGGTAGTGTAGAACATTCCACACCAACACCAAAATTAGGATTGCTTCTTACCTGACTTTGTTTCTTTCAGCTTTAGTCTTGTCGTTCCCGTCCAGAGGGTTTACTCACTCCACACTCGTATATGTCAGTATGTGAAATGGGTATTTACGATAGAACATCATGCAGATGGTGAGAGAATTTATTGCGAATAATACAATTCCAAACTGCAGAAAAAGAAAGCAATGTAGTATATATTTTATTAAGCACAGATACAGAAACACACATATGTGTAGCAACGACAAACACCATATAGTAGCTCAGATTTATTGCTGTTTTTTTGTTTTGTTTTGTTTTGTTTTGTTTTGTTTTTGAGGTGTGTGGGCCTCTCACTGCTGTGACCTCTCCCTTTGCGGAGCACAGGCTCCGGACGCGCAGGCTCAGCGGCCATGGCTCACGGGCCCAGCCGCTCTGCGGCATGTGGGATCCTCCTGGACCAGGGCACGAACCCGTGTCCCCTGCATCGGCAGGCAGACTCTCAACCACTGCACCACGAGGGAAGCCCCTATTGCTGTATTTTTATGTCTAGTATTGCACAGACCTCAAAGTATTAGCAGTGATAGACCATATTTACAATTTAAACAAGATAAATTTCAATTCAGCATTATTTAAGATTATCATTGTATGTCTTAAAATAATACCTAAATATTCTTTGCCCTGGTCTAACCATATTTACAGATTCTCAGATTAGGAATGAACAGTCTTAAAGTTAATGTATAGAGGAAGTAAACGGAAACCAGCATTTGATGAGTAGAATTGCATTTTTGAAACCTATCTCATTCTTGGCAGTTAATTAGTTTTTACTGTGAACTCACCCTTAAAAAAAGAAACTCATGCTGACTTGATAGCACTTTTTAAAAAGTGGCAGCTATTAACATTAAAATAACAAAGTGGAACTTTCTCTCTGCTAACTGTTGGAGTTGTGAGCATTACTTTATTTGGGTCTTAATTTCTTTGTGCTTTTTTCAGATTGTTGCAGATACCTCTCCTTTTTGGGGAGAACACATAGAGAAAAAACTCAGGATCAGACTGAGCTAGTTTGCTGTGATACATTGCAACTTAGATGTGGTGTTATATTCTAGAAAATACTCTGTGCTTTTCCACCAAGAAACAGAAGCTTCTGGTCAAAGTCATAAGTGAAGCAACCAATTCTAAAATAAATGAGCGTTGTTTAAGCCAAGTTGTAATGCCGCAGCAAAGATGCGTGGTGCCCTGTGAATTTTGTCATGTTAGAATGATCTAGATTTTACTATGTGATGAACTGATTAACTTTGACTCTACTGTGGGAAGACAGTCTGCCTGCTTTTGTTTTTCCTTACAGTTGTCACCTTTATCTTTGCTTTTGCAGCCATTTTCTGTGATAAGCAAAATAAGTTTGTTTCAAAGGAAAGTATCAGTTTATTGTCAAATAATATGACATTGTGAATCCTCATCTACATATATATTCATCTGGAGATGCATATAAACAATGAAGTCTAAGAAGAGGTTTTTACACTATATTGCCATTCATTATAGGTGTACCCTGTTTATTTGGTTCTCAATCGAAGAGGCCCTTCACGGTAGTTTACTCTTCACACCAGACCGCATTTCCAACCAGAGATGAGAGCATAAGCCTCAGTTGGCCAGTGACTTAAGTATACAGTGCCTTATCTGGCTTCCTGTAATCTCTTCATTTAAAACCACTTACCTAAAAGGCGCATATCTTTTGTTGTGGTGTCATCGGAAGCCACACCTGAGAATTTAGAATTGTTCCTTTGAGCTTATTCAGATGTTTTCTGCTAAGCTGCTTTATGTAAGATGTTGAAAGGCAACATATCCTTTCTGGGCCCTGAACTCCTAACCTGACTGAAATGCTCCCTGTCACCGCAGAAGTATGGCATTTCTGCAACCTTTGGAGAAGGCTCAGGAGGGAAATGGATGGAGTCCATGCCCAGTGATACTTGTGGGCATTTGGGTGGAGCTGGAGGGTTACGTAACAGTGATGGCAAAACCACAGGTCCCTCTGTTCTCCCCGTGGTGCTGGATTCCGAATTTACATTTTTTCCCTCATCGGTTCTGTGGCCACAAGTTCTGTAGTGAGAACTAGGTGACCTTCCTAAAATCTCAGGCTATGTAATAACAGATGATTCGTTCCATATCACTAACCCCAATACTGGGAGCTTTATGCCTTCTTAACATGTGACAGTATGATTCTAGTTAGTTTTGCGTTGCACCTTCAACTTTGCAGATTTTCTGCAAATTGAATATGGGACACTTAATATTCCAATGCAATGTGGTAACCACCATCGGAATACAAATTCAGTAATTAAAGCTCTAAGAGGAGTGACTATGTTTAACGATAAATGCTGGGAAAAGACGATGTCTATAGAGTTCTTTGTTGTTTTAGAGTAGCTGATTATGTCTGCCACTACAGAAATTGTGTGCTCTGTGTGGATATTCTAAAAGGATAATCTTCGTTTATGAGTGTGTTCCTCTAACTCCAGGGGTTGAATTTATAAACAAAAGAAAGGTTCCTCTGAAGGACTGCTAGTTTAGAGGGAACCATTGAGATGACCTGCATTCACTTTCAAACCTCTGCAACTCTAGGGTTCTACGTAGGGCTTTTATTGGCATTTTAAGTTAAGGAGACCTTACTCCTGTGGGCTTTGCTATTTGTCGAGCTGACCAAGGCTGCCAGAGTCTAGCTGTGTCTTCCCCACATCATTAATAACTATTAGAATTGGGCCTGGCCCGGCTTTGATTAGCACCTCTGTGACTCTACAGCCAGCAGCCACTGGATTGTAATTAAAGGGGCGCAAACAATTCCTGTCATCAGCAAACTGTATGGTCAACATTCCATGCTTTGTTTCTGTTTTCATGTTTTAAATCAGGTTCTGAAGAGGGCTGAGCTTTTGCTAAAATAATAAAATGGCATTTATGGATGGTTTCCTGAGAGAGACGGTTAGCTGATACTTTGGGTTGCTGTGGCTTAGGACTGGCTGCTACATCCCAGCCAAAGGGGGTCTGGTGCATTGTTTTTTCTATTATAACTGTTTTTTGTTTTTAATCACTTTATTGAGGTAGAGTTGACATACAATAGGCTGTACATATTCGATGTATACAACTTGGTGAGTTTGGAGCTAAGTATACACGGATGAAACCATCACCACAGTCAATGCCACCACATTGCTTGATGTGGCCTTTCTGATATGGTCAAGTGACGTGGAAACCAGCAATGGCTTCCTACTCATCTGCGTTACTTCTAGTAGAAGCCCACGTGAAATGAGGAGGCCTGTTCTGAGCTGGGATGTGGGTACTCGGGATGCCTATACTGGTAGTGGGTGAGAACATCTCTAACTGGCACTGGCAAAGCAAGCATGGCTCCTGTTCTTAACTCTATCACCATGTACCTCTTGGAGCCCTGCCTTGGAAAGGAATGGACACAGGTCCTAGCCGTTCACACCTGTGAATGTGCCTTCACCCATTCCCCACCTGGTCTCCGGGAAACTCACCCCTGTCTCCTAGGTTCAGGCAGCTCCTTTCTGCCCATTTCCTGTAGGAGCATCACTCGCAGCCTCTGTGTTCTTAGCGGGAAGGGCCTGGGTGAGACTTACCTTCTGGCTCTTCCTAATTTCTGCTTCCATTCCTGAAACCAAAACCTGTTAAAGACCTTCTAAGGCCCAGGAGCCCAGACTCTGAACACAAAGACTTCTTGGAATGAGGGAAGGAAACATACCTTTCATTCTCCTCTAGTAGAAAGAATACTGCAAATTAATATCTCAGTAAATTATCCTGTCATGTGGTACTTTGTCATCACTCTCTACCTCTCTCCATTCCTCCTGGGAGTCGTGGTGAGCAGTGTTTTTATATTTTATTTTATTTTATTTTACTTTATTTAATTTTACTCACTTACCATGCTGCGCAGCTTGTGGGATCTTAGTTCCCTGACCAGGGATCAAACCTGGGCCGGGACCCCTGCAGTGGAAGTGCGGCATCCTAACCACTGGACCGTCAGGAAATTCCCAGCAGTATTTTTATTTTTATTTAATTGAATTAATTAATTTATTTTATTTTATTTATTTATTTGTTTTTGGCTGCCAATGGGTCTTCGTTGCTGCACGCAGGCTTTCTCTAGTTGCTGCGAGCAGGGGCTACTCTTTGTTGCGGTGCTCAGGCTTCTCATTGTGGTGGCTTCTCTTGTTGTGGAGCACGGACTCTAGACGCGTGGGCTTCATTAGTTGCAGCACGCGGGCTCAGTAGTTGTGGCTCACGGGCTCTAGAGCGTGGGCTCAGTAGTTGTGGTGCACGGGCTTAGTTGCTCTGCAGCATGTGGGATCTTTCCGGACCAGGGCTCGAACCCGTGTCCCCTGCATTGGCAGGCGGATTCTTAACCACTGTGCCACCAGGGAAGCCCCCCAGCAGTATTTTTAGAAGGCTTCTGTTTTTCTTTATAACACACACACCTTATTCCAGATTAAGAGGTTGCAGGATTCATAGTTAATTTTTTTTGTAAACTAAGGCACAAGCATGCACACATTTTCCCATATTCCTGCCACTGAGAAGTAATCGTTGTTATTGTTTACGTACATTTCCTTCCAGTCCAGTTTCTTTGCATTCTATGTATTTTCAAGCATGTTTGATATCAAGCTTTGGACTCTACGCTTTTCACCATTGTAAGTAAGAATTTTGGGAAAAATATCGCATCTTGTGATTGTAGCGTAGCTTATGTAACTACTTCATTCAGGGTTTTTAGGAGAGCAAGACTGATCATTTATTTGTTCAACATCATCCTTTGTTCTCTGCCGTCTCAGATAAAGGTAAAAAAAAAAAAAGGGATGTGTGTACGGGGTGGGCGAGGGGTGGCGGTCCATTGGCTTGATTAGAAACAAAAAAGCTTCCACAGAGAGGCGGCAGTTAATTTTAGGTGGTGGTTAGTGATCTTAAGACAAGACAGAAGTGGGTGGGCGAGCGGAGAGCCTTTGTTGCAGGTTCAAGCTCTGCGGTTCTCAGGCAAAAAGACAGTTTTCTGTCAGCCTCAGTCCTTGGGCCTCTTTGGGCCACCTTTTCTTCCCTCAGTTCTGGACTTTTTGTCGTTCGATGTCAGGCTAGTGTGACCCAGGCAGAAGTAGGTCCTTATTGTGGGATAGATCTTTTAAAATACATATTTCATTGAGTACATAAAAAGCATTTGGAGGACAGAATGACCCAAAAATGAACTGTCCTAAGAAAAGCGGCCAACCCTATTTCTATTCCTGAGTCTTATCAATTTTTAAAAAACATTTTTAAAAGAGTAGGGAAGTAGTTCTCTTCATCTCCATACAAATTGATTAACTCTTTCACGTAGTTGAGTTAGAGGTTAATCTTGTTGAGGTAAAAATCATGTTACAGGAAGAGGGGAAAAAACGAATCAAAGTTCTGATTCTTCCTTCCTTCTGAAAGGAAGTTTTAACAGTTGAAAAATGACTAATCTCTGAAGCAAGGCTGTGATGATGAGGGCCAGGAAGATTTGGGAGATAGAGTTATTTATAAGTAATATGCCATTAATTCTTCCTAACTTTGGGGCCAGACTCATTACCAGTATTTTTTTTTTTCCATCTAGGACACAAATATTAATTATTGGTTCTGCTGGTATTTACTGTAATAAAATAATCTAAATTTTTTTAATAAATGAATTATATGTTTTAGTTTAACAATGTATTATGGACACATTACATAATCTTCCTGGGACCTCCCCTACCCAGTTATTTCCTATTTCCTATTTCTCAAGGATAAAAATATTCCCACATTAATAATCTTTACTCTCTATAGTACTTACTTGAGAAAAATGCCTTCACCTGCCTAAGATAGGAACAATTTGCCTACCTGGATATTGAAAGCTTTGACAGTTGCATTTCTAATTTAGGGGATTATATGTTTATTTCATTTTGGTCTTCACTCTTTTTTATTTTTTTAACCATGACTGCCTAGTTTCTGTCAAACCTCGGGTAGGCCTTTTTTTCCTCTCTCAAATATACAGTGTCACCTAACTAAACAATGGAGCTATTTAAAAACTTAGGGAAATGTCTCCCTCCCCAGATTTCCTGATTGCAAACTCATAAGCACATCTTCTTTGGGGTCCTGGTAACTGTCCTCCCTCTGCCTGGGGCAGAGACACTCTTTAAAAACTGCTGGGGGGTTTTGGTGGGGTAGTCAAGCTGCACAACAGAAAAACAAGTTGAGTTAAAACAAGAAAACCAAGTTCATGATGGTATTGTTGGAGGAGGGGAAGGAGGTGACTCTGTCTCGTGAAATGGTTGATCACCAGGTACTAGTCCCCAGTTTGTAGAAAGATGATGCGACCTATTGCTTACCACTCATCGGCTGTCTTATACATTATTTTAGAATATTTATGCTTTCAGATGCAAAATGCGTAACTAAAATGTTTGTGTGATTTTTTTTTTTAAGTAAAATGAAAAACAATTTTCCTCATTTGAAGAACACAGCATCACAGTTTTGATGTACTGTCCTTGAGGCAGATTGGCTAATAGCACAAAGTGTTTTTGCTTTTTACCATATAACTGTGTGAGTTCAGAAACTTTGCGGCCTCCTGTACTGAATAGTCAGTGTAGCTAATATCCGAAGACCCAGGCAGAAAGCACTCTTCGTTATATAAGCAAACCCTACAATTTTATGATTATACTGTGAATGAAAATGTGATGTGAGCGCTAAGCCAAAGGAATGACTCACTTGGAAGCTACTGACGGATTTTATTTTCATGATGGTTTAGCTGCATTGTTGTTTTCATATGTATTTTGCTCTTTCCATAGGATTTAGGGTCTGTTTAGAAAAAAGAAAAGCAAAAGTTGCCAGTGGACGAGTTCACACTCATTTCTCTCATAGTGTCGTTTGATTTGTTTTCAGCAAGTTAAGTGTCTTAATTCTAGTCATGATGTGCAGTTTAATTTCATGGGGCGAGTTACTCTGGATCCTTTTCAATATAGAAGTTTTACACGGTAGGGTGCCATCGTTCTATACCTTTGAATTTCTACTTAGAAATGTTTTCGTGTGAAGGTCAGGGATTCCATAACTTTAAGAAACAGGAATCCAGGACCACAATGAAGAGTAGCTGTCTGAGTAGCTGCGGGTATTGCAGTATGAGTTGAGGTGGGATGCCTGATGAAAATGGTGAAGGGGCCGAGTGCCTGTGTTGTTCTGGGGCTCAGGGTACTTACTCATTAAGGGCCGGATTCCAGGCTAGGACGAATGAGGTCACCTCTTTGAACACAGGGCTGGCCCTGTGAGAAATAGGTGGCCATGCCCATAAGAGGCAGGCTGGTGATTTGAAGGTGAGTGAAGCCAGCAGTAAACTTTTCCTTAGGAACTGACGCTTTCCTGGCACTCTGCCTTGCCTGAACTCCTGCCATAGTTCTAATGAATTCACACAATTCAGTGAAACCTCTTTCCACAGACACATTCCCATACATGCTCTCTTAGAGTCTGGGAGGTCTTTGGGAGGCAAGAATGCGGGAAGATGCAGTTAGGAGTTTGGGATTAACAGATACACAGTACTATATATAAAATAGATGCACAACGAGGACCTATTGTATAGCACAGGGAACTATAGTCAATATCTTAATAACCTATAAGGGAAAAGAATCTGAAAAAGAATATATATATATATATATATATATATGAATCACTTTGCTGTACACCTGAAACTAACAGAGCATTGTAAATCAACTATACTTCAATTTAAAAAAAAAAATGGGGGGAGATACCAGACTAAAAGATTGACATCCTGAAAGAATAAGTACAAGAGAAGAATCTTGGGGTCACAAGTTTATAGAAGTTGTAAATACATAGGTTTTATAATGTCGAGTGTGTTGTATTTTGAGATATATCATTTGTAAATACTTCTTTTATAAAAAAGCTTGTCTCAATACGGTCAATATATAGGTTTTAGATTTTCTGCTGGCCAAATTCACTTCCTAATGCATATTACAGTGTCCTCCTTTTCTCTGAAACCAGTAGAACATACAAAGAGGCTTCACACCACATATCTGATTTCTGTGTTCTCTAAGTCAGATATCTAGATATCAAAAAGCAAAAAAAAAAAAAAAAAAAAAGCCATGTTAAGGGGGATATGATCCAGAGATTTGGATTTATTTTAAAATCTTATTAAGAAACAGTGGACTAAAAGAATCTGAATGACACATGCTTAAACATAAGTCTCTTTCCTACTTGTGTCTGACTAGACCAGCTGGTTGGGGCAGCTGGATAAGGAGGAAGAGCCTGCTTGAAATGGATGATCCAAGTGCTGGGTCATCTGCCTTTGGGTCCTCAAGAATACACTGTGGAGGAAGGAATGTCCAGATCGTGACATCTCACCTGTCTGTCTGTAAGCCTGATAAATGTGTGTACAAGTATATCACAGGATGGAATGCATGGCCCACTTGGTGACACTGTGGTATCTGTCTACCTGGGTCAGGCTTGCTGCTTCTAGAAAAACCTCACAATCTGAGTGTGAAGCTTGTTAACTTGACCTCCCTCCTGTATCTGACTGCCAGGCTACAGACACAGAAATCCAGTTCGGGTGGTATCTGAAGAGCAGCCCCTTCTCTTAGGCATGGGTCTGTAGTTAGCAAGCTCACTGATTTACGTACAGGGCCAGAATGCTGAGACATTAATTTACAGGGAGGAAAAATAATCAGTATGGGGCTTAGGCTCTTCAAAGTTCTTATTCTCTGCCTTATAGACATGTTAACAGAATGGTTAGAAGCACGAGCTCTGAAGGCATGCTGCCTGGGTTTGAATTCCAGTTCTACCACTTACTAGCTGTGCGATCTTAGGTTTCTGAATTTCTCAGGTCTTCAGTTTTCACATCTCTAAGATGTGGATAGAAATAAGTCTTACCTTGGGATTCTCATGCAAATTAAACCCTTGCTTGGCGTGTACTAGAAAACAGTCAACGTTGGCAGTTGTCATTATTGTTGTTCTTGTTATTCACATTTGGGCAGACCTCTCCATGAAGTAGTCAGAAGGTGGCTTAGGGAATATGGTAGCAGAGCAAGACTTGTTAGATGGCTTAAATGATCCACAGCATTGGGCAAAGGTGGACAGGTGCACGTGGTTTTGACAGTTGATCTGAAACTTTGATGTCTGTGTTGGGTGCAATCCCTTGCATGTCCTTCTCCTTGAGGATGCCAATTTGAAGCCCTTGGATGAACACTTGAACTTGTGGTTCTGCAGCATTTGTTTTTCTGTGTTTCTGAAGCCAACCAGTTGCCCTTCTTATTGTTACATTCCTTCTATAACTGTGTTAATATTTACATTTACTGTCAAGTCTGCTGCCTTAGAACCAGCCTCTTTAGCTCTTGCATAATTCATTGTATTGATTTTTGAAGTTAATTCTATGGGCAATCTCGTGCTTCTTGTTCCAGGATCCTTGAGGGAAAGCCTTAGTGTAACATTCTAAATAGGAAAACATGTGTGCATGAAAGAATGTATGCAAGAAAGAAAGACCAAAATGTTTTCTTCTGACAGCTAATATTTATGAAGCACTTACCGTGCCAAGCACTGTGATAATTTCTTCCCATGCATTATCTCATTTCATCTGTACTTCGCCCTCCAAGGTAGTTCATATTCTTATTCCTATTCTACAGATCAGTAAATTGAGGCTTAAGGGGGGTTGGAATTTGAAGCCAGGTGTACCAATGGCAAGTCCTTGTATTTTGTAACTGTACTCTCCTAAGAAATAACCAGTCAGTGAAATCTAGAACAGAACTAGCTTTTCCCTCGTGGAATGTATAATACATTCACATAAGATGTAGTTAAATGTATTTCTGTGTCTAATGCAGATATTTCTAACTTCGAATGTGCCCTTGTTGTGGGAGCCCACATGACCTCCCTTCCTAAGCCCTATTTGCCACTAGCTGGTGGTGCTGCCTTGGCAGTCATTACTTCATCTTCCCGAGCTAAAATTCTGTGGCTCAGCCCACAAATGGCGAGAGCAAGGAGCATTCATTGCCCAGACTGAATACTGAGCAATTTAAAGACCAGCATCTTCTGGTATCACCCCAGTCCTCCTGTCTTCAGAAACAGAATTGGTTCCTTGTGGCCAATTTCATCGTTGCAAAATGAGAGACTGACTAAGAAAACATCAGTGGATGCAAATGAGGAAGAGAAAAGACATCTGTCAGTTAATTAAGGGAAAACAGTCCTTCGACGTCTTGTTGCTTCTGTGCTTTTCACCCAGGTGGGCTATTCTTCCCTCCTTAGAGGTCTGCTTCCCTTTCACGTTGGACACAAATAGTAGGGGACTAAGTGCTTAAGTATGGGAGGAACACACAGCTCATTTTAATATCCATTTGGCAGTTTTCCTGTTATTTCTCCATTTAGGAAACATTTTCTTCTACTTGTGCCCATTATCCCGGCTTTGACATTCCTGTCATTAGCAGAATGTCATTTTGCAAGATTCTGAGGTGGGCGCAGCTAGCAGCAAAACATACCAGAAAGAGGATGGCTTTTTGCCACATGACTTTTCCTCACAGAAAAGCATGAAGTGGAGTTCGGATGTGGGTTTTCCACGTGTGTCTGTTTGTCTTCTGACTGTGGAGGCCAGGGAATCAGAGACAGTTCACTTGTGGGCAAAGCATTATGCCAAATTGCTGTGAATGCAAAATGCTTTCGAGTTGGGAGGCCGTTAAATAGTCATGCTGTTCATTCCGGGCTTGACATAACTTTCTGTTGCGTGTCATAAAAGGAGATCCGGTGATTACGGAAGTCAACTCCCCCTCCCTTTTTGTGGGTCAGACTGGAGCGGCCCCAGAATCCTCCGAACCAGAAAGAGGGAGCAGAGCTTTTGATCCGTATGGGTCGTGTTTAGCTTTATAGATAAATCACCCTACTAGAGTAAAACATATCCCCCAAAGTAAATGTTTCTAGGTGTCGCAAGTTAAACTGAGATTTAATTTCTGTATGGAGAAGCCCAGAGTGGGTAAAACAATATTATATCCGTTCAGCTGTTACATATATATGTTCAAATAAGATTTGAATATAAGAAAATCTTCCAATCCAGCTTTATAAAGCTGATGACCATTTCTTTACAGCAGTAAAGCAGGAGGTACTAGGTACAGGGGAAAGAAGTCAATCGTACAATTTTATTATAGTATTTCTAGAAAGGCGGAGTGGAACGTTAGATTTAAGCTGTTATGTTTGCTCTGGTTTGGTGCTGCCCCCACTATCTTAGTTTTTTTGGAAAGATTTCTTTGCACTGGCCAACTGAGAAAAATCCACGCTATTAAATTAAATTCATTAAAGGTAATTTTTGTAGTTGGACTTTGAACTTGGTTTTCTACTACTCAAGAAAAAAAAATGTATCAAGTTGTGACTTTTCTCCATATTGAGTATGAAACATGGAAGTTTTAAAAATAAATGTCACACACAGCCCCCAACCCCCAAAACACAAACACACTTGTAAAGTAGAGGTTTAGAAGAACATTAGTTTGTATTTTGTTTATTTTTCCTTAACTCGCAAACACGTCTGTAGACTTATCTTTGGTCACCGTCCACAGCTGCCCTGAGAACAACCAAAGGCTTGTGTGTCAGTCTCATAGGTGTTTGTTTTAAAAACCCTTTAGCCAGTTATAAAATTGGGGCCACCACCTTGGTCCCTCCCTCAGCTGACTCATTGCCACTTTGATAGCCCAGCCAGAGGTCAGCCCAGCCAGGTGATAGCAGCTCTTTAGCCTTGCGGGACAGATTAGACCATATTTTTACTCCACGCAATGTTTGGCCAATGTTCAGCCTTTGAAGCAGTTTGCCAAGATACAGTACATGCCCTTCAACTCTTGGATCAGAGTTAATGACCTTACCTTTGCAGCACTGCACACCCTCATCTCAAGTACAAACAATCTTTATTACGTGTCTTTGGTGTGAGGTTTGAGCTATTATGCTCTGCGTGACTAGTCAGAAGTCCAGAATTCATCTCATCATTGACTGTTCCAGCCCTTAAGTGTCTTCATTCAAATAGGTGACCTGCCCTGATGTCTTAGGAATCTTGGGGGACGTTCAGGCTAGGTATGTCCCATTATGCATGTTGCAGATAAATTGCACTAAAAAAAAATTAACAGGTATTGAGAGCCTTCTCACTTTAATTGCTTTTTACTTCTAACATTTTCAGCAGTTGGACTTAACTTTGCTGCTATAAATCCCATATTATTACCAGCTCCTGCTTGACTTTGACCATTGTGATATGCCCCTCTTTTCATTCCTCTGATTTCCCATTGTAATTTTTATTCAGAATGACGTGTATGTAGGTTTTCTCAGTAAGATGCTTCACATCATATAAACCTGTCAGCTCTTTGTGTTTTCTGTTATACACTGCCTTGATCAAGCTAGTAGAATGAGACTATAATATCGTCTTAGATCAGTTTAGTCTTATAGATTAGACTATGTTTGTCCTCCAAGTTAAATTAGAAACTCCTTAATGGTAGGAACCATATTTAGTTAGTTATTCAAAAATATTTACTGAATCTCTATTCGAGTCATTTTTATTTTCTGTATTTTTCTGGGTATCCAAAGAGATTCACTATGATAGAAGATATAATCTTTGACCTCAAGGATCTTATCCCCTATCCTAGATGGTAAGCTCCAGGTAGAATCCCTGGTTATGTTTACTGAATGAATGAGTGACCACAGAGTAGATGCTCTGCTTGCCAGGGTCACTCTGGTGCAGCATGGTGCACGTCAGCCCCCCATCAGTCACATGCTCACATATGACATCAGGGCTCACTGACATCAGTTTCTGTGTCAGGCAGATCACCAAGATTAAGGGGTTATTTAGGGAAGACCTATGAAATGGAGGGACAGTGTGTCATACTTAGTGTATACTATAAAATTCCAGTGCTTATCAGTTATGAAAATACGTTTCAAAGCTGATTGGGATTTTATCTCACACTTCAGATAGCAACACATTTTTGTTTGTACAACTCTGCCAGATTCTGCCTTAGAATACAGTTATCTGCGAATCATTCTTAGCTCTTCTTTTATACTTTGAGAGTGTTTTCTTCATTTTCTTATTGCCCATCGTACTTGCCCATAGATGTTTTTTACATTGAATAGCATCTTGCCAATATCTGTATGTTCAGCCATCTCTCTCTTCCTCTACAAAGACAGAAAATTGGGCTAGACCTCACCAAGGGCTTATCTTAATGGATTAGATATATTTACAAGAAGTACTGTATACAGTAATATATATATTTTCCTCAGAATTTTTGAAAGCGTGGAGACCTATACCTTCCTCTAGGCATGTAACTAGCCAACTTTTTTTGCTCCTAGGTGAAAGCAGTATGAGCAGTCATTCATTTCCATTATAATTAATGCCTTTCAAAAGGAGTTTTTCTACTAACGGAAAAGTTAAGTTCAAGTATCAAGCCGATAGTATCAATACTCAGCGTTCACAGTAATATACCCCGGATGACGATAAACTAGGTCATTGCGTTGATGCCCATATGCAGAGGGCTGAAGCTCTCTGCTTGGCAGTCACCACAATTCTAGCTACCTGCTCTTTCTCCAGTGTTTCAGAGGCTGTACAGAAGAGCATGGACTGCTCTCATACCTGCATTGAATCTTGGGAGTGATTTTGGCCTGAGTTTTTAAAATAAAATGCTGTATTTTGAAGTTGAGTCCCAGGAGATGGGGTATACTAGGCATGTCCGTCCGCTTAGCTCCCTAACTGGCCTTTCTCCCTCCTCCTTTGATTATTGCAATCTAGCAGCCAGAATGATTCTCTTAAAACAGAACTCAGATGGTGTTTAAAACCTTCCAACAGCTTCCCTTTTCACCCAGAGTAAAACCAGTCTCTGTGCTGTGGCCTGCACCTGCCCCAGAGGTGGCCCCGGGCTCTGTCCGCCGTCGTCTTGGCTGTTCGCCTCTGGCCAGCTCCCCTCCCGCACACTGGCCTGCCTGCTGGTCCTGGAGCACGCCTGACCAGGGCCTTTGCTCTTCCTGAATGTTCACTCCCTCATCCTCCTGTCTTACTCAGACACCGCACTCCCCTTCCCCCCACACCACGAGGCTTTCCCTAACCATCTGTTTAAGATTGTGATTTCCTACATCCGTGCTCCATATCCTACCCTCTGCATCATTGTTCTCCATCACCATCCCTCGTACTACAAACGTCATCACCATCTCCCATACTATCTTACTAGTTTACTATGTTTATTATCTGCTTCCTTCTCTAGAATACAGGTCTCTAGAGGACAGCAGGGGTATTTGTTTGTTTAGAGTAGTACCTAGCATGTATTAGGAACTCGAAAAGTAATTTGTTGAATGAATCAGTGGAACCTTGGGGGGAGCCCTGATTTCATGGGCCATAGGGAAGACATCGGCAGTGTCATAACTTCACCTAAATAAGAGTATGTCACGGACACGAATATTAATGCTTTGCTTCCTGTTGCCTTCTAAGGGGCACTAAAGCTTATCCAGCCAGCTACCAGCTGTGGCCTCGTTGTGCTCTACAGGAAAAGGGGTAGAGCTGTAGACAAGAGGCCCAGAGGAAGGGTAGATTGATTTACATAGGAAAGACAAAAAAGTTATTTCTGGAGAAGACAATAGTATGAAGACAGACATGGAGAGAAGGGCAAGGCAGCATCTGAAGGAATTAAGGATTTGGGGGAGAAGTATCCAAAGAAAATTGTAAGGAAGACTTGCTTTATGTTGCATGATATAATTTTTCTTTCAAATTCAGTCTCGAAGATACTTTTCAAGGCTTTTACAATCAGATTTGCAAATACACAGAGGCCTAGATATTTAATGTTGCACAAAGAAAAGAAATGTCCATGATATACATAATTTTAGTGCATTTAATAATCCTAAAATTTGCTTCAAATGAATAATCTAAAAAAGGCATGAATTAAACCCATATTTATGTTGCCATGGTTAAATCTCAAAAATATAATGTTGAGTGAAAAAAAAAGTAAGTTACAGAATATCTATAATATATAGTGTGTGCCAAAGTGCAATTTATCCAAAAAGTCAAAAACATGACTGTCATACAAATATAAAATAAGCATGTGTGAGAGATTTTATTTAACTTATTAATGAGGACAACAGTAAGAGATTTTGAAAACCATATACTTAAAATATATATAAATGTATATATTATATACATATAATCAGAAATGATGAAATAAAATTTGCTAATAGATACAAAACCAGTTAATATCTCGTAGGACAATGATATTAAATGTTTGGGGTCATCTCTTTGTGGGTGGTTATTAACTGTATTTGCACAAGACAAAATTCATTTACATTATTATGGACAAGAATCACTTGTATCACTACTAGTTTTCTCCAACTTAACTGCAACTCCTACAGCATTTAAAGTAGCCTAGTCACTAGAAAGACAGTGAAAGGTGTACACCCTTATAGAACCAGATAATCCCCGGGAGGTTCACTGCACAAAGCCTTCCCAGCCACTGAAAGGACATACATATACTAAAGATTGGGAGTAAACATCAGAAAATGATACCATTGTTCATTTCAGGTGGTGAGAATTGTTTGATTATTTTTCTATATTTTTAAAATTTCATAAACCAAACAAAAATAATTAATGACTCCTCTAATCTGGTCTAACCCCTTCATTGTAAAGATAAGGAAACAGAAGCCTGCCTGTTTTATAACATGTTTTCAGCAATACCACATTAGCTAGACAATTTCTGCCTCCTGTTCATGCCCGGTTTCTTCCACTTCTGTCTTCCTCTTTGTTCAAGGAGTATTCAGTGTTCAGATTCTATTAAGGTATCAGGAAATAGCAGATGTTCACATTCGGTAAATCTATGGTCTATAATTGGCCTCCTGTGCAAATTTATCAAATTTTTCATCAAGATGAATTAATAAATTATAGGCTAGCTTTTCAGAACTCCTGGAGCTCTTCTTAGGCAACTCATTGCCCCTCAATTGTGGTCAGTCATATGTCGTACTAAATGTTGACCTTCCAAGTCGGCTGTGACTGTTAGAAATTACTGCCTGTTTGGGTTTCTCTTTCTCAGCTTGTCCTACCACGATCAGACATGATCAGTATTCATGTCCCCAAATGATTGTAATTTAAAATTAAGCTGCATTTCAGCTACTCAGAACAGTTGCAAAAAGCCACAGCCTGGTGGCCCTCACAGCTTTTACAGACCTGGTAGAGGATAATTAACAGGTTCTTCTGCCAGGAGAGATGTGACAGATCCAGGTGTGAGGCTCTTACAGGTCCCACCACGCCCTTCATACGGAGCTCTGAGCATAAGGACAATCTAGGCAGGAATAGAATATGGGTGGTTTGGGCCAAAAATCCATACACCTCCTTCCCCTCCCCTCCCTCAGCTAGTAGCCCACGTTCCTTTGTCCCTCGCTCTGATCAGGCCTGACTTGCACGATGAAATGCGTGATCTGTCTCTCTATCCTCCTGACAAATGGAAGGTACTATTGGCAATCGTTAGGAGATGGGGAAGCTCCTTGTGAAACTGCTTTGGTGAGCAGTTTGGGAACAGTGAACTCAGGGAGCAGAGTGGCACCCTGTGTGATCCCAGGTCACCTGCCTAAGCCAAAACACCACGCCAACAAATAAACCACTTCCCGGTGGTGGCTTCCTGTCATGCTAAAGCGTCTCCAACAGAGTGCCCATCCAACTGTGACGTTCTTCTCCCAGAGGGTTCTGTCCCCACCTGCCTCGCCTCCCAGCCCGCAGGGGCCAGACAGTCCTTCTGACTCAGAAGTACTGTCATTGCCTTTCACCCTCCCATTCTTCTCAGATCCCAGGTCCATAGTCAGCAGTGCTTATTGTACTCTGTGTGTGTGTGTGTGTGTGTGTGTGTGTGTGTGTGTGTGTGTGTGTGTGTGTTTTCTGTTGGCAGGTGGATCTTTCTAGGCAGGAACCAAAGGAATGAGGTAACAAGGAAAGCTCACTTAGCACCATCAGCCCCTGTTCTAATCCATCGTTTACCTTTGCCTTTGTCTCAAGTTATATGTGGCTATCATCTTGGGCTAAATTCAGATTTTGCAAGTAAAGAATCTGTGCCATTGTGTCACCTTGTCAACTGAGAGAACAAACTGAGCATGTCATCGTAGGCTGTGTCCCATGTGTTTTTTCAACTGGGTGGCATGAAGAGGAGCAGGTTCTTTGTGGGCAGTGGTGGTTCCTGGGTTCAGCTTTCAGAATCAAGCACGGGCAGGGTGGATGGCTTCCATTTCTTCTTAAAGAGTGAAACAGAAAGATTGCATTTTGGGGATGGATAGCTGGAACTTGAATTCATAACTGTTCTTTAGTTTCACTTTTTTTTACGCGGGCCTCTCACTGTTGTGGCCTCTCTCGTTGCGGAGCACAGGCTCCGGACGCGCAGGCTCAGCGGCCATGGCTCATGGGCCCAGCTGATCCGCAGCATGTGGGATCCTCCCCGGACCGGGGCGCAAACCCGTGTCCCCTGCATCGGCAGGCGGACTCTCAACCAGTGCGCCACCAGGGAAGCCCTTGACGTTTCTTTTTGAGTTTTTTTTTTTTAAATCACATCAGTACTTTTCCACCCTTTTTTGTTTTTGGTAGGCTTTAAATAACTGATACAGTTGTGAGAATTTTTTGTTTGTGTTTCTCTTTGTTTTAAATACAAATTATTGGCTACTTAGCTTGTTGTGGTAATGTACTAGTCATTCTATATGTTTCTTAGGAAAATTCAATTAAAATGTTTTTTTTGTTTGTTTGGTTTTTTTTTGCGGTACGCTGGCCTCTCACTGCTGCGGCCTCTCCCATTGCGGAGCACAGGCTCCGGAGGCGCAGGCCCAGCGGCCATGGCTCACGGGCCCAGCCGCTCCGCAGCATGTGGGATCCTCCCGGACCGGGGCATGAACCCGTGTCCCCTGCATCGGCAGGCAGACTCCCAACCACTGCACCACCAGGGAAGCCCCAATTAAAATGTTTTTTAAAAATATTTTCTAAATTTTAGCTTTGTCAGCGTATTTCACTGATATTCTTATGTAAGATATTCATTAGGTTACTGTTTCTATTGATATATATTTCTTATTTATTTGATTTACATAAATTTTCATAAGTGATTTAGATCAAATACTAAATGTAAAAACTAATACAAATAGCCATTTTTGTATAAGTTAACCTGTATTACAATTAACTTGCTCAAATTAGCAAATAACTTTGCTGAGAGTTCCAGGATATAAATCTGTCATTTATAATTTCTCTTACTAACATCAGCAAGTTGATATATTTAATATTCCTATGTTAAAATTAAAGGAGACATTAATTTGAATTAACACTAAATACATTGTACAATATTTTTTAAAAAAACAGTCACACGATCTGACTTAATGGTTATGAATGGTTATGAATTTAATAGGCCAAATTATGGTTCTTGATAGATGAGTTGATAATACCACATTCCACCTTCATAATTATCAAGGGTCTATTCTTATTCAACAACTTCTTTAAGGCTGAGTAAACATGATCTTAATTAAACTCACAGATAATGCTAGGGGGTGTTGATTGCTCCAGTAAGGAAAATAAAATGATGCAGCCTGACCTTAAGAAATTATAAATATGGGAATGTTGACAAATGATAATAAGCAGCAAACATCTAAGAGAGAGGATTGGTTCCCAAGTCAATATTGGAAAAAGAAATTTGGTTTGGTTTTGAAATGTGTTGTTTAAATAGTATTTAGAAATGTTCCTTTCAAATTTTTTTTTTTTTTTTTTTTTTTTGCGGTACGTGGGTCTCTCACTGTTGTGGCCTCTCCTGCTGCGGAGCACAGGCTTCGGACACGCAGGCTCAGTGGCCATGGCCCACGGGCCCAGCCGCTCCACAGCATGTGGGATCTTCCCGGACCGGGGCACAAACCCGTGTCCCCTGAATCGGCAGGCGGACTCCCAACCACTGCACCACCAGGGAAGCCCCCTTTCAAATATTTTATACAAATTCTCAATTATGTCCACTATATGTTATTTAGAAGTTAGGTGAAAATTCCTGTTTCAAGAATGCTGTAACAGGTATATTCTGAATTAAGAAGACATTACAATAAATCTTCAATGGTGGATAAGGGCACCAAGTGTAGGAGGATGGAATCATAGTGCCCTGAACCTTATTATAGGTGAATTCAATGAGGTAACCTGCTGGTTTGTATTATCCTTTTCTAACCACTGTACTGATTGTGAAGTACTAGTCTGTACTGAAGAAAAGCAAACGAAAGTAAGATAACATCCACTTCATCATCAGCCAGTTTTGCATTTGTGTTATTCTTTGAGGCTTGTGAAAGTTACTTTGGAATCAAATTAGCTATTTTTTAACTTTCTAGTAGCAGAAACAGGAAAAAATAGTTACCCTGTGCTCATATGTAGCGATTTATTTCTACTCACTGGGTACCAGGATAAAAAACAGTAGGTAGTGTGCCTGTGAGAAAAGGCCTTCATTGTTATTTTAATACAAACTGGAATCTGTTTCTATGATTCCAAAATATTTACCTTAATACTGAATGCAGTATGAAGATGAAAAATGAATGAGTAGTGAAATGCATTTATCTTAGGCATTGGCTGTTCTATTGACAAAAGGCACAACTATGAAATTTGTCTAAATAATTAGATTTTTAATTAGTGCATCACTGTAAGATTAATGTCATTGTTCTTCATTGCATGTAATTTTGTATTAGAAATTTCATGTCAGCAGAGATGCTACCTGTGGTTTGCTGATTTGAATCCTTAGTTTATCACTTGTGTGTATATATCACATATTTGCAGTGAGGAGCCAAAAGAAAGGCATTGGATGAGAACTTTGTGGTGAGGAATATTGATGGTGTTATATATGATATGAATACATTATATTTTCTTCAAATATTAGTGAGTGCATATTGACTTGCAAAAATTTTAGAAATAACATGTGCGGATAGATTGTTCAACCTAAGCTATGTCTACTTTGAACATACTTGAACGTTATCATTATTATTGCTTTTAAAACTGGTTTTCCTTTCCTTTGGACAGTTGCCGAACCAGCAACCGGAAAAGCTTGATAGGTAATGGGCAGCCCCCAGCACTGCCTCGGCCTCACTCACCTCTCTCTGCTCATGCAGGTAATGAAATACCTTTTCTTGAGTTCTGTTTTACTTCGTCTTGCTAGTTTTTAAAATACAGGCATTTGGAAATTTAGATGCGTCTCCCCACCTTGTTATCTTGGTTTCCCTGTAGCTTTGTCACTAAGTTGTTCTTTCTCATCAGTCAGCCCAAACCTTAGCCTCTCTTTGAGCTCTTGGATCTGAAAGGGAGAAATCCTTTTTATATGGGGTCCTATCCCAGTTGTTTTTTTTTCTCCACATCTGAATTTGTGGATGATGCAAATCACGCTCCCATGTTAGGATTTCCTTTGGGAAACGTGGCCATGACAGTTCACGTGAAGAGGATTAGTGTCAAGAGCTATAAGGGAGGAAAAATATCTTTTCCCTCTCCCCTTCTAACTTCTCCACTGGGGACCCAGTAACCAGAGACAGATTAACAAAGGAAAAGCATACACATTTATTTAACATACGTTTTACGGGACATGGGAGCATTCATGAGGGAATGAAAACCCAAAGGAACGGTTAAATTGGGATTGTTTTTACAGTAGTTTGGTGAAGAGAAGGGAGTTGTGCAAAGACGTATAGGACAAAGGTGAGCTAATTGTAGTAAACTGGCGGAAAGTTAGCAAGGACTGTTTGTTCAGATTCTTCTGTGTCCCTTTTCTTCAGAGATAAGAAGGCTCCTTTCCTCCAGGTGTAGGGAGGGTGGCTCTCACAAGAAGGTTTTATGACCTGCGTACGTGGCAGGTCAGAAAGCCCTTCCTGCACATGCTGTTTCTCAAATCCCTTCACCTTAAAATAGTCAATGTGCCAGTGCGCCATATTTTGGGGTCTCATGTCCTAAAGTGCATCAAAACTATTCAGCATTTTTCTCCCTAAAGTTGAACTTATCTATTGTATATATTAGCTAGCACGAACAATGCTGCTCTGAGCAGTCTAGAACATGTCTCCTCTTGTAATGTGGGCAAGAGTTTATCTAAAGTTTTACCTGACAGCGGTGTATGTATAACTTATCTTTACATCCAGAACCATTGTAGGGACAAAGAAGATTCAAGAGGTGAGACCCTTGGCCTTAAGAACTACTTAGAAGGATGGTAGAACCATATTACAAAAACTGTGCAATGAAGACTGCTTTGTGTGGTTTTTGTTTGTTTGAATTCTATCTAAGATGGTGCAAAGAAGAGAAGGGTTAGTTCCAATCAGGAAAGTTTGGGAGATGTTGAAGGAGCCACTTGCTCATGATGTTGAAAGATGAACAAGACTTTGGCAGGGGTGAGAGATGGGGGAATTTCTAGTGTGTGGCTAGAGTGTGGGATGTACATGCTTGATTGTACAAGAATGTAAAGGTGAAAAGAGAGATGAAAGTCAGAAAGTAAAATGAATTTTGACTTTGAGTGCCTTTCACAGATTTTGAGGAGGATCTGTAGGAAGATGTGTTCGAGATATGGAAGATGATGGGGTGAAAGGATGAGTGTTTAAGCCCTACCTCTGTTACACTCTTGCAGAAACTGTCACACGATAGACTTTCAGGTGGTGTTGACTTATAAACTAGGCTATGACTGGCCCCCGGAAAGCAGTCCTTTTGCTTAGGGGGGGCTCTCCAGCTGAGAGTGGAAGTTATCTAAACATGTTTGGGGACAAGCCGGGACAGAGAGAGAGAGAGACGTAGTTGCCCCTTTGGAATAAATTTTATTTTCCTCATAGTAATAAATAAAAGATGGTAAAGTTAAAAAAGCAAAGGACAAATTCATAAAATTATGATGCTGTATGTAGTAAGACCACTAAAGTCCAGAAATGCCACTCTGAGGGAAAACTTTAGAGAAACGCCTACACATATATGCAAGAAGGTGTGCTCTAGACTGCTCATAGTGGCATCATTTGTAATAGCTAAACGTTTGAAGCAGTGTGGCCCAAATGTCTATCAGTTGGAAAGTAGATAAATGAATTGTGGCATAGTTATCTACGGAACACCGTGTGCCTAGAAAACAAATGAACTAGCGTTCAAAGATAGTGTTGGGCAACAAAAGCAAGTTGCAAAAGAATCTTACTTAAACCATACATATAAGGTTAATGTGATGCTACATGCAATGTTTTGTTTAGGAATACACACACACACACATATAAATATGTATCTGTACATTTATCGTAAGAGTATGAAGGAAAATATGGTCATTTTAAAGACCCATTTTGTGTTAGTAGTTACGTCTGAGAAGGTGTCAGGGGGTATAATTGTGGAGAGGGGTAAGCAGTTGGCAATGTTATATTTCCAAAGCTGAATGGTGAATACACAACTGTTTATATTATTACTTTTATACTTTGGAGATATTTATTATATCATCGTCATAATAGTGAAAGCTGACCGTAGGGTCAAGCAAGGCCAAATACTTTACTCAGCGGCTGGAATTATATCTTTGTCTTATCTTTTCATTCCTCTGTCAGAGTGCCCAGCAGTATATACAAGGTGCTAAGTATATGATAAATTTTATTTCTTACATATAATTCAGTTGTGATTTTAAAAAGTTAATCCTACTCCTCTTTGTAGTGTTCTGTGGTAATTGCATCATACTTGATGTGCCTGTCGATTAGTCTTTTACTGCCATTATTTTCTTCAGTTCTAATATTGAGATTAAAGAAAGTGTAGTTAAGACTTTAATGATCCTTTTGATTATTATTTGTTTCTCTATGGAGAATTCTTTTTCCCTCAAAACACAATTTTGTATTTAATCGGAGGAATGGGCAAAGAGAAGCCTGTCTTTCAGGTTCCGAGAGCATTTTCCCTTATGTTATGGAGGAACATAACAGGTTGTTATTCACTCATAAGCTGTAGAAAAGTCTGTCGACTTTTTGTGAGAAATGGCATTTATCACAGTCTGGTAGGTTCCTATTTCTATATACAAGAAGAATAAAATGTAAATTAAATAAAGGACCTGTCCTCACATCTTGATAATGCGAAATGCTTTCTCACTCACTGCGTCTCTTACCTCTTCCTATTGCTACATTCTCTACTGCGTATGGTACACAGAGGCCAGGGGGACAGTTCCTTGATGGCCCCATGAAAAACAAGAGAAAGAATAAGTGCCGTCTCTCAGTGCTTAGTCACCCAGGAGATACACTTTCTATTTTTCTTAGGTAGGGATTATGTGAGTCAGGACATGCATTACTGACATGAATTTATACCCATTGAATGAATCGGTAGAAATGAGAACATTAATTTATTTGTGTAGATATGTCAGTGGTACCCTGAGGAAGAAGAGATACTGGCATCATGTTCTGGAGCTTATCTCCACAGACAAAATAGTGTTTGTTGACAGCCAGGCATTCCTAAACGAACCATGAACAGGTCAGTCCCATTAGAAAAAAAAAAAGAAAGGTAAAAATCACAGGCTCCTAGTTCTAAGCATGAAATTTAATCCAGAAGCCCCAAAGGAAAGACTATTATCTGTCTCCTAAAATGAAAAATTCTGTGTAATAAACAAAATCAAAAGAAAACAAAGTGTGAAAAATATTTTTATGCCCATAACTGACAAACATCTGATTGCCTTAATATACAAAAAGCTTGTGTAAATTGATATGAAAATGGTGACTGCACCAGGAGAAAAATGGGGAAAGGATGTAAAAGGCATATCATAGAAAAAAATTAAATTGGCCAACAAAAATGTTTGAAATGATGATTCATTGCAATCATAAAAGAAATATGAACCAGAATAATGAGACACTATTGTTCACCTAGCATATTGTCAAAAATTTTGTAAAAGTGATAGAATCCAATGATAGCAAGGTTGTGGAGAAACAGTCCCTCTCACATCACGTAAGTGTTGATGTGAATTGGTACAACGCTTTTGGTTAGTTGGCAGTATCAGTTAAAATTTCAACTGCATTTACCCTTTCACCCAGCAAATCCATCTCTAGGAATTTATCTTACTGATATCTCACAGAATAACAGAAAATAATAAATCTAACATTGCTGTAACTAGCAAATGGACACTTAAGTTGTTACCACTTTATTATTTAACATGCCCTTCATTAAGCAGCTGGTTTAGTAGAAAATAATTCAGGTATGTAATCCAAGACTGCATGTTTGTTACAAAGAATGAGGTAGGCTTTTATGTTCTGATTTAGAAAGCTGCCCAAGATAGACTGTTCAGCAAAAAAATACATTGTGTAATTTTATATATGTGTGTGTGTGTTTGAATGCATATAGACATGCATAAATACTTGTATATTCATGCATATTCATAAGGAGTTTTTGGAAAGAGAAAGTGAGCAGTGTTTATCTTTGGAGAATAGGAAAGTAGGGAAATTAGTGTGTAGTGGTTTTATAATAAAATAAGGCTCTAAAAATAAAACCGGTAAAGGAAACAAAATAATACCTGCTTACTATGCAATAAATTACCAAAAATTTAGTGGCTTAAAACAATATCTATTTATTGATCTTACAGGTCTATACAGGTCTAAGTAGGCTTGACTTGTTTGACTTCAGGGGAGCTCTCAAGGTATCTCAAGGCCAAAATCAAAGAAAGGTAGAAAGGATAAGCTCCTATTTCTGTAGGAACCCTCACCTGCTTTTTCTGCTCACGGTATCATAAGGCCAGAGTCAGTGTCAGTTATTGACCTTAAAAAAAAAAAAGAAAAAGAGCTAGGTATTTTACCAGCAAAATGAGTTTATTTGGGAATAGCAGAGAATTACAGCAAACCATAGGTAAGTCCAAAAAACAGAAGAGAGGCTTTTGTTTTTACAGAAGAAAAGAGGAAGTTGGGAGGAGAGTCCAGGGTGGTAGTGGCTTCTCAGTGGCTGAGCTGTTGCTGGACTGGGAGAAATTCTTCCTTCCCCCCGCTGGGGTCTGAGTGGTAGTGTGTGGGAGCTCCCCTTTCAGGGCTTCCCCATTCCATGTAAATTGAGGCTTTCTTTATTTTCACAATGGGCTGGACTCTTATCTAGAGACTTGGAAAGAATCTGCTTCCAAGCTTATGCAGGTTGTGGACAGATTCAGATCCCTTCGGCTGTAGGACTGAGATCCACATTTTATCCTGGCTATGAGCCGGAAGCTGCCCTCCTCCATCTTCAAGCCTGCACTGGCACATCCAGTGATCCTCATGCTTCATATCTCTAACTATCCTGCTATCAGTCAAAGAAAATTTTTTATTTTAAGGGGCTTATCTGATTGGGTCAGGGTTACTCAGTCTCTGTATATTAAAGTCAGGTGCTGTGGAACTTTAATTACGTCTGCAAAATCCCTTCATAGTAGTACCTAGATGAGGGTTAGGATAACTAGGAGACGGGAATCGTGAGGAGACCATTTTTAGAATTCTGCCTACTACGATATCACTTCAATGTTGTATTTTGATTCAAATGGTTAAAGTCTGAGCTCTAAGAGTGATACTTACAGAGGATGAGCCACAGACTAGATGTAGTCAAATAACTGAGACCCGCTGACTCCAAACTTCTAGAGTCCTAGAATCAAATGTTGTCCCATTGGTCAAAATACCTAACCTTTGGTGTCTTCAAAAATGGTTTTACTGGGAATTTGCAGCTGGCTACTTAGATTCATTTATACAAGGGTTTCTGAAAGGAAAGGTGGAAAAAAGTCTCACTTTCCTATTGGACAACTCTAGGAATTATTAAAGGCAGGAAGTATTCTTAAACCACTAAGTATACATAACCTATTAGGTTAGTATCTACTTGGGAAAACTTGTATAAATTACTGTCTATCTATGTATCTATCTATCTAGCTACCTGTCTATCTATCTATCTATCTATCTATCTATCTATCTATCTATCTATCTATCTGTCATATATAGGGACCTCATTTCTGAAGGATTAGTTACCACTGTGTTTGCTGCTCTACTCACCAAGTCTCTCTTCAAAGATACAACTGAGCTAAAGGAGGCCCATCCAGGTGAAAATAAGCAGAGAACTGGAGTGATTGTATGAACAATACAACTCCAAGTGGAAACTTGCAAAACTCAGAAAAGTATTGGGGTAGCACATGGGGTTAGGCAATGACACACCCCGAATCCTACTCTTCAAAACACACTGAGAACATTTCTATGTGCATTTCGTCATTAGTTTCCCTTCTCCCCGCCTCTACCCTTGCGGCCTTGGCTTAACAAACACAACTGAGAGTATAAATTAAGGTGGTTACCAAATAGAAGCTATGATACATCAGGTACACTTTTCCAATAACATTTTTATTGTTTCAGCAAACTGTGCGGCCCTTCCTCTTTTGAACTTGTGTTGGCATCTCTTTTGGAGCCACTCATTGGTCTCACCACTTCACAACTTGCTCTCCTTGTATTTCTGCTATATCAGTTGTAGTTATTTAGATGTGACACTGAATAGGATGGGGGTAAAAGGCAGTGGTTTTGCAGACAGGCACACTGATACAGAGAATTGAAAGTCAGCAGTCTAGCAGTGAAGTGGAGATAGAGAAGAAATACACAAGGTGGAATCATAATTTCAACGAAGAGAGTCTGGGATAGAACAGGATTAGTCAACATTCCAGGGTGCCAGAGACGTACGTGAGAGCATCCCTGATGTTGGCGAGGAACTTCATTATAACTCACTGCCCCAGGAATGTGACCATAAGCTTGGAAGATATGTAGCTGGGTGGTAAGAGATTTAGTAAAACCTGAAATGTTGGCACTTTGTGCCAACCAAGTCCTTAATCCACTTACCAATATCCACATGACCCTGAGCCATTTTTAAGGTATGATAAAATCTCACAAGATATTTTGCATCCTCTATTCCCATGACTCTGATCTTCAACGCTGATACGGTTAAAAAATAAAATGTGATATTCTGATTGTAACAGTAAGCTGAGAGTTTGTAGAAAACATGAGAAATTATATGGAAATATAAATCCCCTTTAAACTCACTATCCAAGGATAACCCTGCTGACATTTTATTATATCTCTTGTCTTTTTTCCTGTACATATTGTGTGTGTATGTGTCTGTACATGTGACTGAAATGCATATGCTGCAACTTTTTCTTTACTCCACGCTTGCCAACAGTAATGTTAAAGTTTTTCAGGTTCTGTTGACAGAGGCCAAACATAATATCATAGTACCTTTTCCAGTTTTATTGGGATATAATTGACATGTAACATTGTATTTAAGATGTACAACACAATGATTAAATATCTTTTTTTTTTTGACTGCCACAGTAAGTCTAGTTAATGTCCATCACCTCACATAGTTACACTTTTTTTTTCTTTGTGAGGAGAACTTTTTTTTTTAACATCTTTATTAGAGTATAATTGCTTTACAGTTTTGTGTTAGTTTCTGCTGTATAACAAAGTGAATCAGCTATATGCATACGTATATCCCCATATCCCCTCCCTCTTGCGTCTCCCTCCCACCCTCCCTATCCCACCCCTCTAGGTGGTCACAAAGCACTGAGCTGATCTCCCTGTGCCAGCCATGCAGCTGCTTTCACTAGCTATCTATTTGACATTTGGTAGTGTATATATGTCAATGCTACTCTCTCACTTCATCCCAGCTTACCCTTCCCCCTCTCTGTGTCCTCAAGTCCATTCTCTACGTCTGTGTCTTTATTCCCGTCCTGCCCCTAGGTTAATCAGAACTTTTTTTTTTTTTTAGATTCCATATATATGTGTTAGGAGGAGAACTTCTAAGATTTACTCTTTCAGCAGCTTTCAAATATACAATACAGTTTTGCTAACTATAGTCCCCATGCTGTATGTTACATCCCCAGAACTTATTTATCTTGTAACTGGAAGTTTGTGCCTTTTGATCACCTTCACCCATTTCACCCACCGCCCAGCTCTGGCAACCACAAGTCTTGTGGTTTTTAATTTCTTCCATTTTGTTGTTGTATCTATGAGTTTGTGGGTTTTTTTGTTGTTTTGTTTTTAGATTTTACATATTACTGAGATCATACAGTATTTTTCTTTGGCTTATTTCATTAACCTAATGCCCTCAAGATTCATTGTGTTCTTGCAAACGGCAGGATTTCTTTCTTTTTTATAGCTGGAGAGTATTCTGTTGTACATACACACCACATCTTCTTTATCCATTCATCTGTTGAAGGACACTTAGGTTGTTTCCACGTCTTGGCTACTGTAAATAATGCTGCAGTGAACATGGGAGTACAGGTATCTTTTTAAGATACTGATTGCATTTGCTTCCAATATGTACCCTGAAGTGGGATTGCTGGATCATATGGTAGTTCTCTTTTTAATTTTTTAAGGAACCTCCATAGTATTTTCCACAGTGGCTACTCCAATTTACATTCCCACCGATAGTGTACAAGGATTCCCTTTTCTCCACATCTTCACCAAGGCCTGTTATCTCTTGTCATTTTGATAATAGCTATTCTAGCAGGTGTGAGCTGAATAACTTGTGCATGTTTTAGTTACCTTTTGTCATCTCACTGATACTCCTTTCTGATTTGCTATTTTTTTAATGCTGTTTTTTGGTGAATGCAAGTTTTTATTTTTAATTTTGTTGTCCAGTTTGTCTTTTTCTTTCTGATTTCTTCCATTTTTGTTTTTGTCTTACCTAGTTGTTGTAGAGTTTCTTTTTTTAAAAAAAAACAAGGCTGGTCTTCCTCTAAGAATTGCTGCTCTGACCTCACTGTTTCCCCTGCCTCTTAATGTTTGACAAGCTTAATATCAGTGAAGTGTTTCTTTACCTCCTCGTGTTCTTAGTCTGCCATTTAGGGTGATGGTTTTCCCAAGCAGTGAGTGAATTTTTGAGGAACAAGGGTTTTTTTGAATTCTTCCTAAACCTTATAGGCTAGCCTACAAAGGGAGGAAGATAGCAGTATTAAAAAAAAAAAAAGCATTAAGACAGTTTCTCTCAACCCCCTAGATGACTAGGGGGGAGAGGTACACTTACATATTTCTGCTCAGATATTTGTGGCCCCATCAGGTTTGCATGCAGCACACAGAGGGAAGGCCATTACTGTGAATTTTAGTTTGCTGGTGGGAACAACCTAGTCAATAGAGACGAATGATCTTTAGGTATAAGTGAAAGATTTCTCCTTAGATAAGGTGAGACTAGGGACATAGCCCTGAGCTTAAGAGCGCCTTTGTTTCACCTATTTTGTTTTGTGACTTTCATTCAAGCTTTCAGCAGATTTTCTGTGCTTGAAATATTGTTTGCCAGACTGTTTAAATATGATCTGTAGATCTTTAATAAAAATGTTCAGTCAGCAGGGCAGTGACCTCCTTTGGCTACAGAGACATGATGGTACAAGACAGATGGTTGCTTTGCTTCTTTATATTTAAGGTAGAGGACAAAGCAAGATTGTGCGCTTCCAGAGTCATAGCAAATTGGTGGCTAGCCTGAATGCAAATTAAGTTTGCAGATGTCCCATATAACCACTCTTTCTTTAAAGTGATAGAAACTTTCTTGTTTTACTCAAGAGCAGTCTCTGATATAGTCACTCGTTATTTTTTTCTACTTATAAGCAGATCTCAACAAAATCAACTTAAACTTGTAAAACATTGTGTTCAGGTAAGAGCACCTTGATGTCCTCCTCATAGAGTTTCATTTTATGTAGGTAAAATTGGCAAATCATATGTCTGAATATAGTCACCCTTGGGTGGAACATTACCTTGGAATCATCTGCTTTTATTAAAACCTTAAATGGGCTCAAGACCAGAGTTCTTAATCTAGTGTGTGTGTCCACGGTGTACGATTTTGCAATGCATCTGTTCTGTGATTTCAAGTATTTCATAAATCAGTTTCTCTGAATTACGGAGAATACATCTTTCTTATTTCACGTTGTACCCACAGTATTTTGTTTTTTTGTTTTTTTTTAATCCTTAGCCTTTGTGTAATTGCCAATTGTTGGCTTGAGTAATGACACATCTTGCCCTTCCTGCTTAAGGAAAAGGATGATAAAATCAGATGAACTGACGTCAGTCATTGTGTTTTTTTAGTTTTGGGTATGGCTTTGTGTTGAGTCACTAATCAGGGGTATATACCAACATCATTAATATTTGTTAATTCCTTCATGCAGCTCCATCTGTCCTGTGACCTGCATTTATCATTTTGGTTCTTTGAGAAGAGTGTAATGTTTACATGTCGTATATTCCTAATGATAATTTAATGACTGGCATCTTTCCCCTAATCTCTAGATAGTCCCCTAAATCTAAATGTAGAATTTAACCTGAATGGTCTTTGATTCAGCTTTTTGGTTTCTCCTTTATTATAAATTGAAGCTTTTGGAAGCTTACTGCTAAATTTAATCTTAATGCACCCCTGTGGTAACAAAACTGGTATTGTTTTTGTTTTTGTTTGTGAACATGGGTCCCCTGGGCAGCCACTCAGGAAGATTTTGCTCTTCCATCCTTTGGGAAGTGCTCTTCCTTTTCATTTATTTATTTTTTTAAATCAAAATTTGGCAACTTTTTTTGTGTTTATGCATCAACTGTGGATTTTCTTTGGCTTGGTTTGGTTTCTTAAGTACCAATTGGATCTTCATTACACATTTTTCAAGTTAGAATTGACAATATTTACTGATGGATTTGTGGGGTGAGAGAGAGTTGATCAAGGGTGGCTTCCAGAGACCTTGCTGAGAACATGGGTCAGTGGAAGGGGTGCTTCCCAAGATACAGGAGACAAGAACAGATCTGAGGTAACACTGAAGAGTTCGCTTTGCTGCTGATTGGATTTAAGATGCCCAAGAGACTTGTAAGTGATGTAAATAAACAGTTGTTCCAGGGGCCTGAAACTCAAAAGAGTCTGTGCTGGTGATAACAGTCTGGACCGTGCATTTATAGACAGTATTTAAAACGTGGGGAGGCGATAAAATCATTGAGGGAAAGAGTTTTGGAGGTTCCGAAGACAGAACTTTGAACTAAGTCTACAAGGCCAACATTTAGACATTCTGAGAAGACAAGTAGCCGACAAGAAACTGAGAAGCAGCAAGCTGAGAGGCAGGAGGGAAAGAGGAGAAGGTAGTGTCACAGATACCAAAAGAAGACAGGACTCCCAGAGAGGGACTGGTGAATTTTAGCATCAAGTCAGTAATCTCTATGGGGCACATAACAAATATTTGTTGAAAGAGTAAATAACTGTTTATAAAGAAATGCACAGAGGTCATTTTTACTCTGTTGACCAGAAATGCACCGAACTTCTGATCGAAGGCAAGGTTTGTTTTCCCCACAAAGAGAAAGTCCTCTGAAATATCCGTCTGGGTACTTACAAAGCCCCACACATTATAGTGCATTATCTTAATAACTTTATTTTGAAAGTCATTTTAGCACATCTTTCATTTGCCTTGTCCATAATATAATCTGTTTCAACCATTGCTAAGAGCTGAGAGGGAGCTGTTGCCTTTTATACTTTTTATTAGCTTGGTTGCTAAGGTGCTTTACACCCTCCCAAGTCCACAGAGCAATCAAATAAGGCCGTGTTTCACTGAAATTCAGTAAATCTGAAATGTTCTCTTTCTGACAGAGGCAAGACATCGGGAATTCTTGAAGTTATTTTTTTCTATGAGAAAAGAGATTCTTATAAATTTTAGATGGATAAGAATACTTAAGAAACTCAGGTCTCAAATAGCCAGTTTTCTCTAAAGTTAGTGAGATGTAGAATCTTTTTCATTTCAGATTCTATAAAATATTACAAATGAATATTAAAATAATTGGTTTATCAACTTTGTCTTTGAGATTAGACATTTTCAGATTTAAATCTCTTAAGTATGATAATTATGTATTTCATTGATTTAAAATATATAAATGACACATATTATTATGTCTTCTAAATCTCTGGGAAGTTTATATATTCAAATTGGCTGCCCCAAGTTCCTTTTTTACATGCTAGTTGAAAAATAAGGGATTGCCTTACGTTTAGGGTTGCTTTTATTCTAAGATATATGATAAGTAAATGATGACCTAGAAAGTAAAAAGGTACATTTAAAATCCTTGCTGAATCTCTTCTCTCCTCACCCTTGAGGTTTTCACTACTTGATGGTCTCAGACTGGACCGTCTGCTTTGGTGACTGTCAGAGTGACTTCGGTTTTTCTGGCACTGTGATGCTCTGGCAGCCTCTTCACTAGCTTACTCCCAAGTTATCTCTGAACTAGAGTGAAAAATTCTCAGCTATATGTAAATACAGACTGTCTTCTTCAGCCCATTAGGCTGGTGAGAGTGTGTGGATTTGTATCACAGGAAAACTAACTGTTCCATAGAGATAAAAGAACTTGAGGTAAGGGTCCTGTTAGCCTGGGGATCAGCCAGCTGTCTTCGTTAAGAGCCCCACGCCCTTGGTAGAAGGCTAGATGCTCCCTCTTGGGCAACCTGTAAGGGAGGATTAAAAGTCTGTGTTTTAAATTCAAGTACCTGCACTAAAGAGTATTTTCTTAAATATCATGTCTAGCAATGCCATTTCTATCTTTGAACTTACTCACCCTGGCATAATTACAATTTCAGCTTTGATGATGCTTTAATGCAGATCGTTGTGTTTACTGTGGTAATGTGTGAGTACTTCTCCACAAAGCCATGCAAATTGCAGGCTTTTCAAGTTCTAAGCTTTGATGTTAGGAGTAACAGTGGGTAATTGCAGAGCTTGTCATGGGATGTTAAGGTGTACATACAATCTGTTAACTATCACCAATTTAGAGGGTTCAGCTGTGGGAAGAGGAGCCCACCCACACTCCTACATTAGAGTTGATAGCAGATCTGGTTTCTGTAGACTAGGGAAGAGAGAGGTGGAGAAAATTTAGGAGAGCATACATACAAGAAAAGTCATATAGTTTTAGGAAGAAGAGATCATTTTTGTTTAGAAAATGAAATTTTAGGTTTTTAAAAAATGTCTTTAAAAACCTTTTTTTTTCCTGTTTACAAAAGCTGTACATGTTTGTTATAGAAAGTTTGGAAAATACAGGAAAGTATAAAGAAGAATATAAACACCATTTATATTCTTATTCACCACTCAGAATTAACTACTTAACAATTGGGTATTTGTCTAAATATGTAGATTTTACACATCTACACCTATTATAATGTTTATAACATTTATGTATCTGTAAATTTGTACATACAAACATAAAATTACATATGCACACATAGCTTTGTATATGTATATGTAAGTATGGGATCAGATATAAGTTTGTATCTAGATCATTTTCTTCTGGTATGATTTTGAGATTTTTACATACCATTAAATACCTTTGTGTTGTTGTTTCAAATACTTGGTTTTAATGAGTAGATATATTCCATTTCATGAATGTGCCATAGTTACCTCCCCCTAATGAGTATTTTGACTCTCTCCAGTTTTTTGTTCTTATAAGTAATATTGTGGTGAATAGCATTGTACATAAATCTTTGTGATCAACTTTGATTAGTTTCTCAGCCTAATCTGGGAAGGTATTCTTTAAAGTGCTGGCCTTCTATTGTCTGGTATTTGTGTCGTTGGGCCATCCATTGTTGTCTGGCTGAGATTTTTGAGTCCTTAAGAGTCAAAGATTGGGTCCACAGGAAATGCTCTTTAATGCTTGCTGCAGATGACATTTAATAAGGATCAAGAATGTGTTATGTAGGCACCGGAATAACTTTACGCGTTTCCATGTACATCTCAAGCGTGTTCTCTCTGGGTGAAACAATGGCTAGCTCTATAAACTTCCAGGAACTTTGCACCCACTAACATCATGGTGACCTGGTGAAGTTAGTGAGGTAAATGGAGAAGGAACTATTACACAAAGCTGTGGAGTTGTTACCACTTCACACTGTGTTCCTGCTTTCCCAGGCATTGAGGACTAGATTCTAGTGTAGAAACCTCCAGCTACTATGTCACTCAGTAATCATGCTCCCCGAATCCTTTTAATTTTGAGATCTCGAACAATTGATAAAAGTACTAAATGGTATATGTAATAAACACTGGACCTCAGCTTTCTATGTATCAGCAGCGTTAATTTGGGCAAATCACTTTTTAGATCTCAACTTCCTTATCTATAAAATGGAAATAATAGAACTTTCCTCTTGTAGTCTCATATGATTGCCTGAATGTGATAGTATTTGCAGTATTATAAAGTGCCACACAGTGTGAGGTTTGAAGAAACTATCAAAGTATTATTATGACCAATTTGAATTCATAATGTGGTTAAAATGATAAGATAATACAGTGTGTAAATACAAAACAAAGTAGAGCACAGGCTTGTCGCAGTCTGCAGGTGGGATGCTGGCAATGGAATGTGGCCTCCTTGTAGCAGTGTCTGCTGGGGTCCATTTGTAGTGGTCTGTGATATTTTCATTTTGGCACACCAGCCTTTGGAGGTCCCTCTGCTGTGTACTTCCTCTGGTTTAGAGCTGACTTGGGAAATGAACAGCATTTTTTCAACAAAGCCAACTCCAGTGGGTCAGAACCACAGCAGTTATAGAGGAGCTGCCTCAGGGTTAGGGTGATGCGGAAGTGGGGTTTGCAGCCCCCACTCCACCTTTGCTTCAGCCAGAGAAGCTCAAACTTTGTCACATTTGGGGATAGAAGTAGTCTTTTGCTTGAGTTAAAGATTTAGTATGTACATGTGCACACATACACATTCAGGTTTGAAAACTGTTTTAAGGGGCTTCCCTGGTGGTGCAGTGGTTGAGAGTCCGCCTGCCGATGCAGGGGACACGGGTTCGTGCCCCGGTCCGGGAGGATCCCACATGCCGCGGAGCGGCTGGGCCTGTGAGCCATGGCTGCTGAGCCTGCGCGTCTGGAGCCTGTGCTCCGCAACGGGAGAGGCCACAGCAGTGAGAGACCCGCATACCACAAAAAAAAATAACAGAAAAAAACCCCAAAAAAACTGTTTTAAGGACACTGAGATCCAGTGCAGCCAAGTGTTGAGGATCGCACGGCTTGTTGGTGTCAGAGCCAGGTCTGGAACGCTGCTTCCCAGTCACTGCCTCTTGCAGCCCTCCCAGAAGAGGCTCTGGAATCTGGCCCCAAAAATGCCTTCTGGAGGGATCAGGGAAGACCTGGGACATCCTCAGTGGGAGCTTTTTTTTTTTTTTCCCTCCCCTGGTTTCAGTATTATTTATTTATTTATTTATTTAATTTATTTTATTTAACCTCACATCTTATGTTTTATTTTTTTTTGTATTGGAGTTTATTTGATTTATAATGTTGTGTTAGTTTCAGGTGTACAGCAAAGTGATTTAGTTATACATATACTATCTATTCTTTTTCAGATGCTTTTCCAATATAGGTTATTACAGAGTATAGAGTTCCCTGTGCTATACAGTAGGTCCTTATTGATTATCTGTTTTATATATAGTAGTGTGTATATGTTAATCCCAAGTCGTGGTGAGCATAGCTGCCTTCCAGAGTGAGCTTTGATTCACTCTTTTCTCCTGGGCGAGACACAGTGTCTAGATCAATGTTTTTCTTCATTTCTGTTTCTTCTCTTCTACTCTGTCAAAGAACTTGGCCTCCCCCTCCCCCAAAGTGGAGTGGGGAGCTCACTTTTTACAAAAAGGTTTACAGGCATTTTGTTGTCACAGTTATCATTCATGGTGTGTTTTGAGGATAGAGAAAAATCCCAGATTATTTTAGGAATGAACTATTGCGCTGACACATGAAAAGGGTAACTGGTGGTCAGGAGATGAGCAGGATAATAGTGTATTAACAACCCTCAATGTGACTAAATCAGATCAAGGATGGTCAGCAGGAAATGGCACTTACCTAGTAAGCAAGTGGGCTGAGAGAGGAAATCCCAACCCATTTTTATGAAAACTGTTGCAAAGTGGTCCGTCACTTAGGGTATCAGGTGTGAACTAAAACCCAGCCTTTGATTACATGCACTATGTTCATCTTTTTTCCTTAGATAGAAAGAAGTGATATTTCAGGTTAATATTCTTAAAGTTTTATGGTGGTCTGCTGTCAGTCAAGTCTCTTTATTTGGCTTTCATTTCCTTTTCTGTTAAAGGAGGAGATTGAATTACATGTATTTTTTCCAATAATCTTTTGAAGTATTTTTTCTAAGGCCATAACTCCATATTCCCAGATTTTTATTTTTTATTTTTTTGGTTTGTTTTAAAGGAGTTGTTTTCACCCTGTGTTTTCAGTATTAATTCAGATTGGCCTTGTGTCCTTCATTGGGATCATGCTTTAGGGTCTGAAGGAAAATGGTCTGTCAGCATCTAAAATATTAAGGAAAAGAGTTGGGTGGGACAGCAGATTGGACTCTACAGACCTAAATGGAGGGGGAGGAGGACATGCCTGAATGACACACAAGCATGTTCTAGATATGGTCACTTTTTTCATTTTATCATCATGTGAGGATGGATGTTCCATTTGGACTTTCCATGGGAAAATTGGTTGTCCTGTTGCCTGGGCCTCCCAGGCACACTTTGAAGGCTATCCCCTTTGATTATTTGGTGTAACATTACATCTCAGTTAGTGGTAGGTATATCTATAAACTGGAACTTTTAGGCCTGAAAGCCTCCTTTTGCACATGTGGAAATATTCCAGAACTCTACAGTAGTTACCCGAGTGACCAACCAGTCATTAAAGGAATGAATTTAGTTTTGAAGGTTTTGAAAGAGGGAGTGAGAGAGAGAGAGAGAGAGAGAGAGAGAGAGTGTATGTGAGATCCTCAGGCAAAGAACATGCCCCACTTCAATGTTAAGAGATGCAAATCATTTTAAATAGGCCAAATGCTGGAAATGAAGCAAGTTCCTTAATTGGTAAAAAAAAAAAAAAAAACCTGCTTCCTTGTGGGATCAGTAATTTGGCTGGGGAATGGACACATTCTAGCATCCTTGAAATTGAAAGAAAAAAAAATACGTTGAGTTAGTTCACATTTATTTCTTTTGTGCCATTATTTCATTGGAATTCAGGAAATGTGGGTTTTAAGCTTATCACTAGTCATTTCATTTGACAGTTTTGATTTTCAAAAGAGAAAGGCCAAATGCAAATTCTTCTCCCTCCTCCGGAGACCCAGGCAGACTTTTAACACAAGTGATGTAGATATCTCCCCTGCAACAAATTTCACATAACCAGTAGTGGTCTGCTTTGTCAGTCGTTCTGTGAAGCTGTTCTATTTCATCCCTCCTGTTCTTATTGTTGACATAAATGATGGATATTTATTTCTTCTGGTGATGTGAGGCCTTGACCATTTCTGTCATGAATATGTTCTATCTAACCCGCTCCTACTTATCATTTTGTTTCCTGAAATGCCAAGATAGAAGTTGTTATCTGAACTAGCAAGATAGAAGTTACAAAATCTAATTTTAGTCACTGACATTAACATACCTCAGAGTGAATGGTTAACTTATGGGTCAACCCCTTGAGTGTTTGGTAGTTAATCATGCTTTTCATTGAAATATTTGTAATATCCCACCATCCCCAGTTTGCAAAACTGCAGTAATACTGGAGATTAAGAATACACCAATGATTGGTTACGTCTTTAGGAAGAACTACCCCGTGTACAACACTAAATCTCATGATTCCAGAACAGTCAACTCATGGCTAGATTTCGGAAACAGTATGACAACTCAATAGGCAGAAGTCAAAGGTGGATTTCACCCTCCAACACTACTTACCCCAACAGAGGAGACTTAGTTCCTATACCAAAACGCCTGGCAGTCACTTCCGGAAATAGGAAAGCTGCGTTTTGAGCTGACCAGAGACATCAGCTGCCCGCCTCCCCGCAACAGCCTCATCTTTCTGTGTTAGATTTAAGAAACTATACTTTCTGGTATTAAACATCCATACCAGATAAATTGGGAATTCATTAATTAATTTATAGCAATATATCCTTTTGGTGCGGAACCAGATAAATGGAATGAAAGCAATAGTGAAAGATACTATGAATGAAGACTTTCCCAAGTTGGAAGAAAAATTGAGTAACAAAAAAGAAAGAAAGAAAGAAGGAAGGAAGGAAGGAAAGTAAAGAAAAGAAAAGAAAAGAAAAGAAAAGAAAGAAACAGAGAAATGAAACTCTGCCCTAAATGTAGTACCATGACTTTTAAATTTTTGAGTAATGAAGGAAAAATATCTGAACAGGAAAAAAAGAAAAACTAACTGCTTACAAAGGAATAAAATTCATACTGGCCTCAGACTTTCCTTCTAAAAATTGCTGTGTAATGACGTTGTAGTCAAATAACTCTATTTGCTAAGATATTATACATATATATGTGTGTGTTCGAGGTCACATAAAATGTACTTTCCATATCTTTCCTGAGAAACTCACTTAAAGATAAATAGCACATGACTGAGAGTTAAATTTAAATGAATAATTAAAGAATTGGGAAAATGAAGTATAAAAGTACAGTGGTGAGCATTAATAGAAAAATGAAAGCTTGAAAAAGTTTTTTAAAAATGTAGTAGTATAAATAATGACTCACCATTAGCAATATAGATTTGGAACTCATATCAACTAAACTGAGAGATGGAGGTGTGGCAGAGTACACATACACTAAGTTCCTTGACTGATTTTGGGGAGTGGGGCAGGAAACAAAAGTTATACTGCATTCCTTTTGAATTTATTAATTAGTAAAATATGCATTCAGGTGTGTGTTTTAAAGACTTAAAGGTAGTAACATACTAGCATGAAAAACAGTGATTTCCTGGTACCTCACAGAAGAAAATAAAAAGAAAATACTCATATAGCACAAAATAAGAAAACCACCAACCCACTTCACTTTTGAAATATAAATGTTAAAATTTAATAGAATACTGTAAGAATTATTTACAATAAACTCCTGAGGTTTGTCCCAAGAATGCCGATTGGTTTAATAGTATGAACACTACTAATACATCATAGCAATGGGTCAAATGTTCCGCGGAACAGATGTTGAAAGAACACTATAAAATTAAACATCCATTTCTGCTAAAAACTCTTTAGAGACTGAGAATGAACAAAGAATTCCATAATGTAGTAAGAGACATATCTAGTTTAGACTAATGGTCAATATCTTACTTTACTAAAGTAAAATACTAGAGGAATTCTGTGAAAATCTCTCCCCATTAATATTTAACTTTATTCTAGAGGTTCTTTGCAGTCAGGCAACACTTAAAACTGAAACAAAATCTGTAACTCAAAGGTGGTAAAAATTTTTTAAATTTAGATGATATAAATAACCTAGAATATCCAACAGAATAAAGTGTGCATTGAAATTAACAAAAGCATTCATTAAGTACGTTGTATATAAGATGAATATATAGAAATTAATCTTACTGTATATGATCAATTTTAGCCAGTTATAAACGATAATGAAAGAAAGGCATCAATTTATGATAGCATTCTACTCTCTTTTCCCACACTCCCTTTCCCCTGCAAAAAAGGTCATAAAATATCATGCCTCTGAAGTAACTAGAAAGAGAATTGAAAGAGATTGCTATAAAGAAACAACAAAACTTTATTTGAAATCTAAACTGTTTTTGCATGATGAAAAGACATGCCATATTCGTTGAAGAAAAGGTTAAAAAAGCCTAAATATTATAATTTCCCCAAATTATATTACAGCACTTAGGTAGTTCCCATCAGAATCCTTACGTGTGTGTGTGTGTGTGTGTGTGTGTGTGTGGTGTAACTCTGTTTTCTTCATTACAAGCGCCACACTCACTCTATCTAGTTTAAGCAGAGGAATTTATTAAGGTGTATTACATAGCTCACAGAATTGTCAGAAGGGCCAGAGAGTGAGCACTGAAGGCCACATAGCCTGAAGGCCACAATTCAGCATTGTGCCAGTGCAAGTCATGGCTGCTGCTCCCCCCGATATCTGGATTCCAGAAACTCTGACACTGTTGCCACCCAAGAGGGATGCCTCCACCACCACCTTTGCCACCAAAATTGATTCCTCTGGCACCTCCTTCCTCATACTGCCTTCTTTCAAGCTAAAGTTGAGTTAGACTTAATTAGCAAAGCCTCACCTGTGCTCTAGATTAGCGGTCCCCAACCTTTGTGGCACCAGGGACCGGTTTTGTGGAAGACAGTTCTTCCACAGAGCCAGGGCGGGGGCGGGGGCGTGTGTGGTTCAGGCAGTAATAAGAGTGATGGAGAGCAGCAGATGAAGCTCACGTCCTGCTGTGCGACCTGATTCCTAACAGGCCGCAGACCAGGGGCTGGGGACCCCTGCTCTAGATACAAGGAAAGCTGGAAAAGTGGATGGGAGTACCAAGCTTGGGGAGGCAGTTCTCATGATATGGGAAATTTCTCTCCTGTCGGGAGGCTGTTCAGAAGATACTGGGTGACCATAAAGATGACAAGTGCTCACGGTGGTAACATGGCATGATGACTCTAGAGCACATGGAAGACTGGGTCGATACAGTTGGCCAAGTGAATTCAGTGAGCCAGACCTGACTACCTGAGATTAACACATATCATAAAATGATACAAATGCAAGCAGCCATTTACACATGAAATAAAAATTGGCAGAGTTTGAAGACAATATGATGAGGGAAACATCACACACCACTGAGAAAGAAAAAGTTTAATCAGCAAATGATATTGAAAAAATTCGCTCTCTGTATGAAAATACGTGAGGTGAGCTTCCTCCATACTATATACTAAAATGGTTTTTGTATGTATTTTAATTTACCTGCAAAAAATTAAGCCCTAAAAAGTAAAATTAATATACAGTTGAATATTTATATGTTTAGGATGGGGAAATAATTTCTGAGCATAAAAAAGTGGAAGAATTCACTAAGGAAAAAGATTGATAATATGAGTATATTAAGAGTTTGAAATTCTGTAAGCTAAATATCATAAACAAAATGAAAACACTAACAGATAACCGAAAATATCTGCAACAAATATAATGGGCAGAAATTTAGTATTATAAGTCATAAAGAGCTCTTTTAAATAATGTAAGAAAAAATTCTAATATCCCACTAAATAAATAGGCAAAATACATGAACAGACAGCTCACAAAGGAAGAAATGGAAATGACAAGTAAACAAATGAAAAGTTCAATCTCTCACTAATCAAATAAATGCAAATCAAAATAATGAAATACCAGTTTTCACCTGATTTGCAAATATTAAAAGCATACATGGTAATAATCATTTTCTGGTAATGGTACAGTGAGGTGGGTATTCTCAGTACATCGATGTAAATTTACGGTCTTTATAGAAAGCAGAGTGATATTTTATGCCAAGAGCCCTAAAAATAGTTCATATCACTTGAACTATTATTTGCTCTTCATGAAATATAATTTAAGGAAATAATCAGAAAAGTATTCAGAAATACATATTTCAGGATGTTAATTGCAGCATTATATAGCACAAAAATAGAAACAGCCCAAACATTAAATAGTAAGAAGAGTGATGCTTAAATGATAGGCCATCTGTATAATAAATAATGGGTAGCCATTAAAAAATCATCACATTTTTTAAAATATTTAATGGATAGGAAAATTATAATCACAACCTAATTATAAAGACCAGGATGCAAAACTGAATGTGGCTTTTGATCCTATTTAAAAGTATGTTTGTGTATATATGTACACACTATAAAAACAGACCAAAGAAAAACCCCACATTACATTAGTAGAATTACCAATTTCATTTCTATAACTTTAGGTATGTTCAAGTCCTCAACCGTGAGTGTGTGTTAGCTTTAGACTCAGGCTTTTTAAGGTTATTTTAAAAGTGAGCAGTTCCTTTTCTACGGATTTTAAACGTTTCTCCAGCAAGATTCTATGTGCATATTGCTTCCACCCTCACCATCTGCCTCCAGTTTAAACAGTTTTATGTTTAGCATTTTCCAGTATTAGTAGTACTACTAAAGTTATCCCCTCAGTCTATTTTATCCTTAGTCAGCCCCATGGGGGTGATGGGCATATGCTACTATATTCTACCCTAACGTCACTTAGAAAAGCATGTGTCTGCTGAAGGGTAGTGTAGGATCTGGGTGAAGATTGTTTTTTTATGACATACATTGCTGAATAAAAATGTCTTTTTACTTTCTTTCTTTCTTTTTTTTTTGATCTGAGTTAATTGCTGTTGGAAAACATTACAAAACTATTTAGCAGAACGTTCTCCTATATTTTCTAGTAAAAGAGATGTTGTTAATTAAAAATATCCTGAGTAAAATTGTTCTGTACTAAGGTTCGACAATTAGATATTCTAGACTATAGAGGAAGCATTTTGGTTTGCTGTAGCTTCCTATCAGAAAATGTGAAAGCCAACCCCTCATTAGGCATTACCTCCTTGATTTTCCACCTCATGGCACATTTTTAATATTAGGTTTTAAATCATTCTATGAAATTATGAGCTATTATAACATTTGAAATGTCTTTTAAAACTTATAACTTGATTAAATTAATAACCAAATGTAGATGTTGTTATCTTCATTTAATGTCTCAGTAAAACAAAGCCCAATATTCCTACTCTAGTTCCCTTGGGAAACTCATTCAGGTCCAACATTGGCCAGGATTCACCGATGACGTACCCAGGCACAACACCGCTCCTGTCCTACTGCTCCACGAAAGCCATGGTCCTCCAGTGGTCGAATGCAATGACTTCTTTGTAAAATAATATTACTCATTGTGAGCACCCTTGCAGGATTTGATGTCAGGAACCGTTTTCTACGTCTTGACTATATCTCTTCCCTTGCTTACTATGATTCCTTTTTGTTTTCTCATCCATTTTAACGCTTGGGATCCCTTGGGCTAAATCCTTTGTCACCCTTTTACTTGTGACAGTCACATCTTGACCAAGGTCCTCTGATTGATGCATGTGCTGATTTTTCCTGCAGTTTTATCTTCGGCCTTTCTTCTGAATGCAGATGCCTGTTTGTACTTACTGGCACTTTCTCCATCTGAATGCATCCCACCAGCACCTTAAATCCAACTGTTATTCAATACCAAGTATCTTGTCACCAATGCTGCTTATTCTCAGTTATTGGCAACATCATCCACATGGTCACCCAAGCTAGCAACTTCAGCATCATCTTTTGTTAAACCCTCGCTGCTAAGTCTCCCCTGAAATGTGTTTTACACCTGGCTCCTTTCCCCAGTCAGTTGCTCAGGGCTTTTGCAGTGGAATGAGAACTGGGCTCCATCTTCCTGCATACTCTCACTGCCTCTCAAATCTTTCTTCTACATTGAAGCTATTATTTTTTAAGACAGGAACTTAATTATGTCTTTTAACTAAAGAAAAACATCCCATGGTTTGTTATGACATGCATGAGTGTAGTGGTTCCCAAAGTGTGATCCACTGAGGAGCAGCAGCAGGAGACTAGTTAAAAATACAAACTATCAGACTCCAACCCATACTCACTAATTAAGCAACTATGGGGGTGGTGCCCAGTAAATCCTCAAGGTGATTCTGACACACTCTGCAGTTTGAGAATGATTGTACTGTAGGTCCTAAAGCCTTGCTGCACATTACAATCACCTGTGGAGCTTAAAAAAATACCCAGGTCCCAGACCAATTAAATCAGAAACTTCATCTGTCTGGCCTGGCATCAGTGTATATCTTTTTAAAAACTCCCCAGGGGATTTTGATACATAGTTAGGTTAGAGAACAACTTAATCTATAAAATTCACTTTCTTTAGCAGAATCTAAAGCAGTGTTTCTCCAACTTGACTGCACATTGGAATCACCTGGGAAGCTTTAAAAATGACTGATACTTCCCTCACCCCAATCCCCATTCTGATTTAATTGGACTGAAGTGTGACTTGGTCATTGGATTTTTTAAAGTTCCCTAGGCTGTTTGTATGTGAAACCAACGTTAAGAATGACTGTTCTAAAGCCATCCTGAAACTCTAGTGTGCCTAAGAATCACCTGGAATACTTGATACAAATAGGGATTCCACGGTCCCATCCAGGTCAAAAATCACCTGGAATACTGCCCTAAAGGATATTTCCAACTGGTCTTCAGATTTCTCTAGTTTGATTCTCATCCATTCTCTTTGCTCCCCATCATTTACTGCTCCGTCCTAACTTCCTACAGCTCCCCCTCTATGGCATCATGTTACTTGGCATTCCTTAAATATGCCTTACTGGGCTTCCCTGGTGGTGAAGTGGTTGAGAGTCTGCCTGCTAATGCAGGGGACATGGGTTCGAGCCCTGGTCTGGGAGAATCCCACATGCTGCGGAGCAACTAGGCCCGTGAGCCACAACTACTGAGCCTGTGCGTCTGGAGCCTGTGCTCCACAACAGAGAGGCCGCGATGGTGAGAGGCCCACATACCACGATGAAGAGTGGCCCCCGCTTGCCACAACTAGAGAAAGCCCTCACACAGAAACGAAGACCCAACACAGCAAAAATAAATTAATTAATTAATAAACTCCTACCTCCAACATCTAAATATATATATATATATATGCCTTACTTAAATCATCGGGGAAAATGTAGATTATTAAGCCAATAAATGGTCTTGAATCAGTTGATTAGCCATTTGGAAAAGAAGTAAACTGGACTGCTATATCTTACTCCTTAAACCATATAAATCCCATGTAGATACAGAAAAATATTTGAATTCAAAAAAACCCATAAAACTACTAGAAGAAAATATGGTTGCATTTAGAAAATAATTTGGGAGTCAGGAAGGTCTTTCCAAACAAGGTACAAAACCTTGTAAGCCATAAAGGAAAATAGTTGATAAATTTGATTACATAGAATGTTCTCTGCAGATGAGTTACCATAAGCAACATTAAAAGATAAGCATAAGGCTTCCCTGGTGGTGCCGTGGTTGAGAGTCCGCCTGCCGATGCAGGGGACACGGGTTCGTGCCTCGGTCCAGGAAGACCCCACATGCCGCAGAGCGGCTGGGCCCGTGAGCCATGGCCGCTGAGCCTGCGCGTCCGGAGCCTGTGCTCCGCAGTGGGAGAGGCCAGAGCAGTGAGAGGCCCACGTACCGCAAAAAAAAAAAAAAGATAAGCACTAATGGTAGAAACATCTTCAATGTATTGACAGAATTGCCTCATTGTACAAAAAAACAAAAAACAAATTAATTTCAAAAAAAGACTAACATAATTCAGAGGAGTAAAGTATGAAGCAGGTGGTTAGTACAAAAAAGAACAAATGGTCAGTTAATATTTTAAAAGAGGCTCAATTTCACTCATCCTAAAGAAATGTATATCAAAACAATATGATTTAAAAAAACAATATGATACCACCAAATATGAAAAAATTCTGTGTTGGCAAGACTGAGGGGAGATGGTGTTCCATATGCCACTAGTAACAGTGTAAATTAGGGCAGTGTCTTTGGAGAGCAATTTAGTTATATGCACCAAAGTGAAAAGTGAACTCCCCTTTTTTTTTCTTAAACATCTTTATTGGAGTATAATTGCTTTACAATGGTATGTTAGTTTCTGCTTTATAACAAAGTGAATCAGCTATACACATACATATATCTCCATATCTTCTCCCTTTTGCGTCTCCCTCCCACCCTCCCTATCCCACCCCTCTAGGTGGTCACAAAGCACCGAGCTGATCTCCCTGTGCTATGTGGCTGCTTCCCACTAGCTATCTATTTTACATTTGGTAGTATATATTATTAGTCCATGCCACTCTCTCACTTCGTCCTAGCTTACCCTTCCCCCTCCCTATGTCCTCAAGTCCATTCTCTACATCTGCGTCTTTATTCCTGTCCTGCCCCTAGCTTCTTCATAACCATTTTTATTTTTTTTTATTTATTTTTAGATTCCATGTATGTGTGTTAGCATATGGTATTTGTTTTTCTCTTTCTGACTTACTTCACTCTGTATGACAGACTCTAGGTCCATCCACCTCACTACAAACAACTCAATTTCATTTCTTTTTATGGCTGAGTAATATTCCATTCTATATATGTGCCACATCATCTTTATCCATTCATCTGTTGATGGACACTTAGGTTGCTTCCATGTCCTGGCTATTGTAAATAGGGCTGCAATGAACATTATGGTACATGACTCTTTTTGAATTATGGTTTTCTCAGGGTATATGCCCAGTAGTGGGATTGCTGGGTCATATGGTAGTTCTATTTTTAGTTTTTTAAGGAACCTCCATACTGTTCTCCATAGTGGCTGTATCAGTTTACATTCCCACCAACAGTGCAAGAGGATTCCCTTTTCTCCACACCCTCTCCAGCATTTATTGTTTGTAGATTTTTTTTTTTTTTTGTAGATTTTTTGATGATGGCCATTCTGACCAGTGTGAGGTGATACCTCATTGTAGTTTTGATTTGCATTTCTCTAATGATTAGTGATGTTGAGCATTCTTCCATGTGTTTGTTGGCTATCTGTCTATCTTCTTTGGAGAAATGTCTGTTTAGTTCTTCTGCCCATTTTTGGATTGGGTTGTTTGTTTTTTTGATATTGAGCTACATGAGCGGCTTGTATATTTTGGAAATTAATCCTTTGTCAGTGGCTTCATTTGCAAATATTTTCTCCCATTCTGAGGGTTGTCTTCTTGTCTTGTTTATGGTTACCTTTGCTGTGCCAAAGCTTTGAAGTTTCATTAGGTCCCATTTGTTTATTTTTGTTTTTATTTCCATCTCTTTAGGAGGTGGGTCAAAAAGAATCTTGCTGTGATTTATGTCATAGAGTGTTCTGCCTATGTTTTCCTCTAAGAGTTTTATAGTGTCTGCCCTTACATTTAGATCTTTAATCCATTTTGAGTTTATTTTTGTGTATGGTGTTAGGGAGGGTTCTAATTTCATTCTTTTACATGTAGCTGTCCAGTTTTCCCTGCGCCACTTATTGAAGAGGCAGTCCTTTCTCCACTGTACATTCCGGCCTCTTTTATCAAAGATAAGGTGACCATATTTGCGTGGGCTTATCTCTGGGCTTTCTATCCTGTTCCATTGATCTATCTTTCTGTTTTTGTGCCAGTACCATACTGTCTTGATTACTGTAGCTTTGTAGTATAGTCTGAAGTCTGGGAGCCTGATTCCTCCAGCTCTGTTTTTCTTTCTCAATCCCACTACTGGGCATATACCCTGAGAAAACCGTAATTCAAAAAGAGTCATGTACCAAAATGTTCATTGCAGCTCTATTTACAATAGCCCAGAGATGGAAACAACCTAAGTGTCCATCATCGGATGAATGGATAAAGAAGATGTGGCACATATATACAATGGAATATTACTCAGCCATAAAAAGAGACGAAATTGAGCTATTTGTAATGAGGTGGATAGACCTAGAGTCTGTCATACAGAGTGAAGTAAGTCAGAAAGAGAGAGACAAATACCGTATGCTAACACATATATATGGAATTAAAAAAAAAATGTCATGAAAAACCTAGGGGTGAAACAGGAATAAAGACACAGACTTACTAGAGAATGGACTTGAGCCTATGGGGAGGGGGAAGGGTAAACGGTGACAAAGCGATAAAGAGGCATGGACATATATACACTACCAAAAGTAAGGTAGTTAGCTAGTGGGAAGCAGCCGCATAGCACAGGGAGATCAGCTCGGTGCTTTGTGACCGCCTGGAGGGGTGGGATAGGGAGGGTGGGAGGGAGGGAGATGCAAGCGGGAAGAGATATGGGAATATATGTAGATATATAACTGATTCATTTTGTTGTGAAGCTGAAACTAACATACCATTGTAAAGCAATTATACTCCAATAAAGATGTTAAAAAAAAAAAAAGATTGCTTTGGCTATTCGGGGTCTTTTGTGTTTCCATACAAATTGTGAAATTTTTTGTTCTAGTTCTGTGAAAATGCTGTTGGTAGTTTGATGGGGATTGCATTGAATCTGTAGATTGCTTTGGGTAGTATAGTCATTTTCACAGTGTTGATTCTTCCAATCCAAGAACTTGGTATATCTCTCCATCTGTTTGTATCTTCTTTAATTTCCTTCCTTCATCAGTGTCTTATAGTTTTCTACATACAGGTGTTTTGTTTCCTTAGGTAGTTTTATTCCTAGGTATTTTATTCTTTTTGTGGCAGTGGTAAATAGGAGTGTTTCCTTAATTTCTCTTTCAGATTTTTCATCCATAGTGTATAGGAATGCAAGAGATTTCTGAACTCACTTTTGGGGCCAGTAGTTCTGCTTCCAGGAATTTAGCTCTTGGATATAATCACTTAAATATTCAGAAGATATTCATTGGATAATCAAAGCACTGAAATCAGTCTATCTATTAATAGAAGACTGAGTAAATTATGGTACAAGACATATTGGAATTTTATTTGATTCTAAAGATGACAGAGATTTATTTAGATGAACTGATATAGAAAGTTGTAGCTAGATTATTAACAAAAAACAGCAATTATAGAACATATATATAAATAGTTGACAGGATATAAATAGTTGACAGGGGTTACAGGTACCCGCCCTCTGCGCAGTTGAAAATCTCAGTATAAGAGTCGTCCCTCTCTACCTGAGGTTCCTCTGATTCACAGTTCCTCTGTATTCGCAGTCCATATCCACACACTCAGTCAACTACTGAACACATGTGGTACTGTAGGATTTACTATTGAAAAAATCTGCATATATGTGGACCCACACACTTCAAATCTGTGTTGCTCAAGGGTCAACTGTATATATAAGTGTGTGTGTATGTATAAGTATATATATATATATATATCTCATGGTATTGGGAATTTTTAAATATACCTAATATATACTTATATATCTATGTGTATTTCTAGATTAATTCATACATCTGAAGAGTAGAGCTGGGGCTGGGGAGGCAGCATGTGGCCCATAGCTTGTTGTGGTGCCTGGCCCATAATGAGTTCATATTAAGTGTTTGAATGAATCAATGAATGAGAGTCAGAGGCTAGGAGAGATTTTCAGTCTTTATTTTATACCTCCTTGAACTATTTGAATTTTTTTTACAATGTATATAATTGCTTTTGTAATAAAATTAAGACATGTAAAATTGTGTTGTTCACGTTTGAGACTCTGTCCCTTTGTTTGTTCAGTTTCCTCTGCTTCAGAAGGCTCCTTTCCTTTCAGTTACCACTTTCCTTCAGGGTTCAGATGAAAGGTTGCCTCTCTGCAGCCATCCATTCTTCTGTCTTCTGAATTTGTGGCTTCCTCACTTTATGTACACATATCACCATGAGTGCAGTATCCCATTATGTTCTGTTGGATCTTTCTTTCCTGCCTGGTGGGTGAGAGCATTGTCAGAGATGGTGTGATTCATCTAACTTCCTCCAGAGGCTACCAAGGGTCTGCCATATTGTAGCCAAAAAGGAGGGAAATATGGCAGGGTTTTCCTGTCCAACTGCTAAGCACTGGTCTGCGTTACATTCACACTGACCTGACACCCAAAGTGATTGTTTATTTTTGACCCTTTGAATGTTCTCATGATACAGAGCTCTAGCTTAAACAGTCTCCAGAATGACAGTATTCCATTTCATCCAGCATCACTGCCAACATCACTTGAAGGAAGCCCCCCCATATCAATTAGCTTTGACTTAATAGGCCTAGCAAGGTACCCAGCATATATCGACTCTCCCCCAAGCTTTACTGAGATATTAATGACATATAACATATGTTTAAGGAATATGACGTGTTGACTTGATACATGTATGTGTTATGAAATCATTACCACAATAAGGTTAGTTAACTTCTACATCCCCTCACATAATTACGATTTTTGTGTGTATGGTGTTAACATTAAACATTGACTCTCTTAACAACTTTTAATATATAATACAGTACTGTTAATTATAGTCGCCATGCTATACGTTAAATCCCCAGAACTTATTCATCTTATAACTAGAAATTTGTACCCTTTAACAATCTCCCCATTTCTCCCACCCCAAGTAAGTGGCAACCAGATTTCTACTCTCTGTTTCTGAGTTTGAGTTTTTTAGACTCCACATATAAGTGAGAACATACAGTATTTGTCTTTCTCTGTCTTATTTCACTTAGCATAATGCCATTAAGGTCCATCCATGTTGTCACAATAGGCAAGATCTCCTTTTTTTAACGAACAAATAACAATCCACTGTGTGTATGTGTGTGTGTGTGTGTGTGTGTTTGTGTGTAGCCTTTCATCTGTCAAGGGACACTTACTTAGGTGATTACCATGTCTTGGCTGTTGTAAATAATGTTGCAGTGAACGTGTGAGTGCAGATGTCTTTTTGAGATAGTGATGCCATTTTCTTTAGATAAACGTGCAGAAGTGGAATTGCTGGACAATATGGTAGTTCCATTGTTAATTTTTTGAGGAGACTCTATAGTGTCTGCACCAGTTTACATTGCCAACAACAGTGAACCGGGGTTCTCTTTTCTCCATATCTTCACTGTTTGTTATCTCTTGTTTTTTTGATAATAGCCATTCTGACAGTTGTGATGTGAAATCTTATTGTGGTTTTGATTTGCATTTCCCTGATGCCTAGTGATGGTGAGCACCTTTTCAGGTACCCGTTGGCCATTTGTATATCTTCTCTGAGAAAGTGTCTATTCGAGTTATTTGCCCATTTTTAATCAGATTGTTTGTTTTTTTGCTGTTGAATTGTATTATTTTTTTGGATATCAGTCCCTTGTCAGAGACATGGTTTGCGTATATTTTCTCTTGTTCAGTAGGTTGCGTTTTCATTTCACTGATTGTTTCTTTTTTTAAAAAATTTGTTTTTATTTATTTTTGGCTGTGTTGGGTCTTCGTTGCTGTGCGGGGACTTTGTCTAGTTGTGGCGAGCGGGGGCTACGCTTCTTTGCGGTGTGTGGGCTTCTCATTGCAGTGGCTTCTCTTGTTGCGGAACACAAGCTCTAAGGGCACAGGCTTCAGTAGTTGTGGCACATGGGCTCAGTTAGTTGTGGCTCACGGGTTCTAGAGCGCAGATGAGTAGTTGTGGCGCACGGGCTTAGTTGCTCCACGACATGTGGGATCTTCCCGGACCAGGGATCGAACCTGTGTCTCCTGCATTGGCAGGCGGATTCTTAACCACTGCACCACCAGGGAAGCCCTGATTGTTTCTTTTGCTGCATAGAAGCTTTTTAGTTTGATGTAGTCCCATTTGTTTATTTTTGCTTTTGTTGTTTGCCCTTTTGCTGTCATATCCAAAAAATTGTTTCCAAAACCAATGTCAAGTAGGTTTTTTTAAAGTTTTTTTTTATATATAAATTTATTTATTTTATTTATTTATTTTTGGCTGCATTGGGTCTTCTTTGCTGAGCGCGGGCTTTCTCTAGTTGCGGCAAGCGGAGGCTGCTCTTCGTCGGGGTGCGTGAGCGTCTCTTCGTTGCGGTGCCTGGGCTCCTCCTTGCAGTGGCTTCTCTTGTTACGGAGCAGGGGCTCTAGGTGCACAGGCTTCAGTAGTTGTGACGCATGAGCTTAGTTGCTCTGTGGCATGTGGGATCTTCCCCAACTAGGGCTTGAATGCGTGTCCCCTGCATTGGCAGGTGGATTCTTAACCACTGTACCATCAGGGAAGCCCAAGAAGTCTTTTCTCTGTTTCCTTCTAGTAGTTTTATAGTATCAGGTCTTATATTTAGTAAGATAAATAAATATTTATTAAATGATTTAATATGCCAAATTATGTACCTGCTAATTTTTCATTCAGAGGACCTTGAGGACCCTGTTGTGCTTTTTAAGAGAGTAATTACAACTTGTTTCCTTGCCTCAATACACCCCAACATACCGGAAGGGTTCAACATGTTATAATTAATATCTGTGGCTCCTTAGGGTAGTGATTCTCTGAAGGTTGATATTTGTGTATCCAGAATCTCAGGGTTGCATGTGGTTTGAAACAAGCTCCCCTCACCCCACCCATCAGTTACTTAGGATTGTGTGCTAAAAATATGGATACATGTATAGACCGTAAATAGAATAAGGCCCTGAATGGACACATCCCTATCATGGATAAAGGCAGATCATGCTTTCTGCAAGGAGGAATGATTAGGATAATTAGAATGATTTTAGTTTTGCTTCTGATAATCACTGGTTGAATTGAGCCCCCCATGCCTTGATTTTAACGTTTCTAATAATTTTACATGTTCTGATATTACCTGGGCCAAATATTAGGCGTCTGCTTATTTAAAAAATGAAAGAGTGAGATGTACAGTTTTAAGGCAAATATCTCATTCATATACTGTTAAATACTGATTATAACGATAGCTGGTGTTTCAGCTTGGGGCAATCAAATGATTAAAGTTGACAGTAAAAGTATAAACAGGGTTATAGTTTATGAGTGTTTTCTTCCCTATGATTTCCTTATACAGAGACTTTTAATCTTAACCCAGGAACATAGGAATGATACACAGCTTAGCTTGGGGGATTTTCCTATTTTAGAGGAAAGGAGAAATTGTGGAAATAATTGAGTTTAGAGGAGAATAGCAATAGGACTCGGGTAGAAGAAGTGTAATTAACTTACTTGATTAACCTAAGAGGACACCTGCAGGCAGGTGGGATTTCTGGAGTGTTGACATAGTGGGATAGTATTTGTTCGGGTTGATGGAGAAGAAATTTCCAGTCTTAGTCTTGTTTTGAGACTACTTGGAGGTCAGAGTGAAGTAAATGTATAAAAGGGACATTGAATTAGTATAGCTGAGACAAGAAGGCGGGGAAGTTGAGTTATAGAAGGAAAGGGGGGGAGTGTAAAAAATCCAAGACTTCCTGATTGCGAACTCTAAATGGCTAATGAAGTCTTGGGCATGATTTACGGAGTACAAGGAAGTTCTAAGGCCGTAGTTCTCAGCCCTGGCAGCTGACTAGAGTCACTTCATTTCAAAGGGGTAGACTAGGGCCTGGCATCAGCATTTTTAAAGCTTCCCAGGTAATCCACCTGTGCACCTCATATTGAGAACTGTTTATTGATGTAAGGGTATGGAAGAGGAGAGTGGGAGAAAAATATTAGAGGAGAGTCGGGGCCAGGGAATTTCTAAGATCTTGTATAGAATGGTTTATGGGAACTGAAAGTCAGCATTCTGATTTATTAGATACTTGGCACATTACATATTATTTTATTATGAAACAATAGAACTGAATGTCTTCAATTCTTTTAACTCTCAAGATATTTCTGGAGTTAGAAACCGAACATAATTAACTGTTAAAAAAAATACGTAACACGTATTTTGCTTCTTTCCGATGGAATGAATGCCTTTGTATCAAAAGCCAAAGGAACATTTACCATTTTGTTAAGTAGGACCACCTTAAATTTAGTATTTATATTTTTAAGGGGAGCTGAAAGGAGGAGATTTATAATAGAGAATACATTCAGATTACTTTTAGCAAGTTATACGGATGTGCAGCATTTCATTTAAATATTGCCTCTTTGACTAGAAATTACTCAGCAACTGAAGCAAACAGTCTGAGAGCAACCAATTTCCTGATATTGTCCACCCCTCTTCCAGGTAAAGATGGAAATTCTTTGTATCTAATTATGTTAAAGAATTGAAATCCCTTCATGTAAGATAGAAAAAAAAAATATGCACACCTTAGATTACATTCTTTAACTCGGTCTTTTATCCACATTCAGAGACTAATTATCTAAGATGAATAGAATGCATCATATTTCATAAAACTGCATGAAACTTAGGAATATCTGTTACAGTAGCTATGTTCTTACCTCCCCTACCTTGACCTTACAGACGCTTCTCAGTAACTTTAAACAAAGGCTAAAAGTAATCTCTTCTCTACTGCCGGGAAGATGAATGACTGTAGATGGGAGGAAAACATACAACTAAAACTCAACTTTCTTCATCACTCTTGACATTCACCAGTCTTTACTTGGTATCACCTTGAGATATGACATCAATTCCGAGTAATAAGGAGGGGTCAATGAAAAGCTAAAACATCCCCGAGAACCCATTATAACACATCTCCAAGAGATTCGTGTCAATGACACAGCATTTCAAATACACTGCACAAATTTCAGAGGAATGGCTTCATGAAATGGAGGCAATAGGTATCTGTGAGAGTCTTAGGACATAGAAACTGACCTGTTATTGGGTATCTCTCTCACTCCCTACATGTTTTCCACCCTATAAGCTCATCAGTCATTCCTTAGAAAGCACGGTGTGTCCATTTTGTAAGTGTCTGTTGTGACATAGTACATTCTCTGTGTGGTATCATCATTGAGAGTTTGTTTTTAGTGAGTAATTTTGACACATTTAAGGGCTTTGATCTAAGAAAATTTCTTTTTCACATGAATAAGGATCCAGAATTGGTTTCACAAGATAAGTCTAGAGTTGGTAATGTACAGATCTTCTATCAGTAGATTTTTAGCTCTTTGGGTCTTGTTTACCTATTTAATCTATTCTAGCAGGTAACTCAAAGCTCTGTATATAAAAAGAACTTAATACATAATTGATGAATTAGAAAAAAATACATTTCTAGTTTACTGTGTTACAGGGACTAGCTTAGGCACTGAGAATTCAAAATACGCTTTTTGTGTGTCTACACGTATAACCAAAATGTATCCCTCGCCAGCATTTAGAATTATGTTAGTGAGAAGAAGAGAGAAATGAAATACAGTATACCTGTCATTACACTTCATTCTGTTTTACCTATGGTGACATGATATAGAATGATTGAAGTTATCATTCCTCAAACTTCACTAGTCAGCCTATAGAATTTTCCTCCTCTGCAAACTTCTAACTAGCACTGTTTTCTAGTTTGGCTCTATCAAACAGATCAGGGCTATTAAATCTGTTAGGTACTGAATAATGTGAGCTGGAAAAATGTTATTTGCTCTCAAGTACAATAAAAAACTATAATAGAACTTTCAGTGTTTAATTGAGTAATATAAATGCTACATCTAAGAAGTGTAACATTGTTACATGTGATTGCATATAATATGGAACATAAGTACATTTTAATATATTTAAAATTATTTGAGGTGGTGCCTTCGTAAATAAAAGAGCATAAATCCCACCCAGGTTTTCAGGGGCTTTTTGCATTTTTTTAATTAAGTATAGTTGATTTACAAGATTGTGTTTCAGGCATACGGCATAGTGCTTTGGTTTTTTTGTTTGTTTGCTTGTTTGTTTTTACAGATTATATTCCATTATAGGTTATTACAAGATACTGGGTATAATTCTCTGTTATACAGTAAATCCTTTGTTACTTATCTATTTTACATATAGTAGTTTGTATCTGTTCATCGCATACACCAAATTTGTCCCTCCTCCCCTACCTCTCCCCTTTGGTAACCATAAGTTTGTCTTGTATATCTGTGAGTCTGTTTTGTTTCGTATATAGATTCATTTGTATTACCACTTCTATGTGGATTCTAAAAAGTATCATATAGTATTTGTCTGACTTATTACTTCACTCGGCATAATACCCTCCAGGTCTGTCCATGTTGTTGCCAATGGCAATACTTTGTTCTTTCCTCCATACTTCCACTCAGTCCAGTTTTTCAGTAAATCCTGTTGTCTCTACAACCAGAACATACCTGAGATCTACTCCCATCCTGTCCAAACCACCATCATCTCATACCTTGTCTATGCTGGTAGCCTCCTTACTGATTCCCCCTGCTTCCTGCATTTGTGCCTGCTTAGAGCCCATGGGCCACAGAAGAGCTAGAGGGCTCTTTCTAAAATGCAAATCAAATCACACCATTTATATATTGATAAATATTTGTTGAATGAATTAATCAGATGACAGTGAGTAGTGGTATTGGGTAAGAAGGATCAATATGGCAGGGATGGGAAAACCAAAAGAGGTTCAGAGAGGCCAGATTTTAAGAAAGGCTTGATTTATTGTGCATAATTCTCTTTACTTGAAAACCCAGGCATAAAAATCTATTTATTGGCCTGCTGTGAACACTTCACAGCTTACCCTGAGAGAATGCCACCGAAGGCTAATCAAGGTTTCTCTCTGTCCACTTAGAGTCTAAACAGCTGTCCAGGTTTAATTAATATTCTGCAGTTATATCTGGAGAGGAGCCAGTTTCTGAGACAGCTAAGTGAAAGGAGGATTTCTAACTCTTCTCTGGCGTCCGCTGGATCTGGTAGCATAGACTTAAAGTTCTCACATGAAACTGAACTGTTATTTTTCAAAGTCCACTCAGCTTGAGGTCCCTGCATAACTTGTTCCATTGCCCCCTTTGTCTGCTGCCATAACATCTTATGAGGGGGTCCTAGGTTTGGTCCTGTGAAGTTTCGACTTAAGGTTTTTCAGCAGTGTCAATTCGTGGCTGAGAATCTCCTGCAGAACGATTAAGAAACACAGCGCTGGTTGTTATGGTGTAAAAAAGTCACAACGAATTTGAGCCGATCACCAAGTAATAACAACGAGGATTCAAGTGAGGGCTTACTCTTTTGATCTACCAGGAGCTTCAAATGGCAATTATCATTAATTCTTGGATCCCTCAAGTCCTGATAGAAAATCAGGGCAACCAGAAACTATCATTTCGTGAACAGACAGCTATTAAAAGCACATTAATAATCTATAGTGGGTATAGCATATGCCTTCTAAAAAGATTTGCAGCTTGTTTCTCTGTGGTAAAGACACAGGACTTCTCCAACCTAATTACAAAGCAATCAAACAATTTAATTAATCTGGAAATCACTTTCTTAACAATAACTGCCTCTAAAATGAGGCACCCTGTGTAGCTCCCTTAGGTAAAGTACTGTTTTGATGTACTGCCTGTGTATTAGCAACGCTAGTTGCCCCTGGGGATCCTGGAGTTAATTACCTATTCAACGCCTGACCACTACTAAGGTTTCCTTTACCAGGTCAGAAACAGTAGTCTATAAAGTGTCATGGCACTCAAACATCCAAGAGGCAGCACGTCCCTGGGAACAGCTGGATTTGTGTTATAAGCAAGTGTCGCACATATGGGCAGAGAATTAACTGGCACCAGTTTTCGTTTGAGAGTCTCTCAGGTATTGCTTTGCAGATGGGTGGATGAATTCAGAGAGCAGTGCTGTGAGCAGTGAAGGTCAAGTATAGGACTCTGGTTTCAATCCAGCTTACTTTCTTGTCCTGGGGAAGTGCTGTGCGTGTCCACAACAGTCTCGTCCTCATCTCTAAGTTAAGACTATATAAGGTGTGTTTTATAATTCAATCTGTTCTAAATTAGTGTTGTTTTGTATAACAAAATAGTACCCCTGGGCTTCCCTGGTGGCGCAGTGGTTGAGGGTCCGCCTGCCGATGCAGGGGACACGGGTTCGTGCCCCGGTCCGGGAGGATCCCACATGCCGCGGAGCGGCTGGGCCCGTGAGCCATGGCCGCTGAGCCTGCGCGTCCGGAGCCTGTGCTCCGCAACGGGAGAGGCCACAACAGTGAGAGGCCCGCGTACCGCAAAAAAAAATAAAATAAAATAGTACCCCTAAGACTTAAGAGACAACATAGAAATCAATTTTTATTTCAAATAAGAACAAAGACCTCGAAGATTGACTTCTGCCTATTTAATCTGCTAATCTTCTAATCTCTCCCTCAGGAAAATAGAGGAATTTTCTGTAACAAATGACAAAAATGTCTAGAATACTCATCTACCCTTTTCCTCTACTATTACTACCGCCCCACTTCTCTCTAAAAGTTCCCTGTTAATGGGACAGTCTACTCACACTGGAAGCCTCAGTCACTTTTAGTCTGTAATCTTTTTCATGACTTATTTCTAATCCATCACCAATTACCCTTGGTTTGCTCACCAGAATATCCTTTCCATTGGCTTTCCATGTCCTAATCTAGCTCCTTCTCCTCGGCAGCACATCTGTCCACTCGGCGTACTCAATGCCAGCTTAAAATCTCTTAGCATCTCTCTTGCATCCAAACATCTCTTAAGGCCTTCCACTAGGTAGTACCAATACATGTAGTTCACAACTCATTGGCTTTACCAGTCTGAATTCCCTGCTTGTAGAGAGCCTGTCTCCACTGCATTGCCCCGCTGTGTTTGGGTTGATTCTGTCCCCTTTCTGAAGTCCTTCCATTCCTTCTGTTTATCTCCAGCTTGCTGAACTGACCTCAAATTAAGCTATAGTGTCTCGTCCTTAAGGAATTATCAGTCTAGTTCATGCCACCTTCATTTTCTCCAATATCCCGTTGCACTTAAGGGCCTTTGTGATAATGCAGGGGCGTGTATTTGCATTTCAACTAGCTCTTCAGTCAGACATGAAACAAGAAGAAAGATCTGTAGTTAGTAAGATAATAGGAATGGCTCTATAGCTTGGAGTTGAGGAACATTGTCAGTGGAAGTGCCTGAAAAGGCAGCATGGAATAGGAAGACAAAACCCGAAGATGAGAAATGGTTAATGGTAGCCCTGGGTTTTTTGTTTGTTTGTTTGTTTAAAGAGCAGAGTTAAATTAACCTACCTCTGTATCTCCATCTCTGCCCATTCATCCTCAAAGTGATGGTCCGCCATGTATTATAAGATGTTACATAGCTTCCTGGGGGACCACTCCTTAAAATCTCTAAAAGTGAAAAGGTTTTTAAGATAATTCCTTGTCTCTCCCTCCTTCAGAGTCTTAAAAACATTTAATAAGCTCTCTCTAGTTGTTCTGGTTGATCTCATATAATCTCCAGATATAGTGTTCTCTTTACAAAGAACACAGGGCTAAGAATTTGCTGCCAAGTTTCACTGGCCTTATTATTTATTCTCAGTGAATAGGGTAGCAGGGATTGTTCTCAGAATGCCTTGGCTTCAATCAATTGTTTTGTTTCTCCTCATAATTTACTGGTAGTTTGCTCTGTGTGGGGTGTGAGCAAAGCCAACGTTTTTTTCCCAAATAAAAACAAAATCGACATGGAGATTTCTGGCATTTGATTTGTTTCCCTTTAGAAACAAGATTTCTAGCCATCTTGAAATCAAGACCTTTTAAGGAATATGAAGAGTGATGCACAAACTAAATTGGGGAGGGGGGGCAGGGGGAATGAAGGCTGTTGGGAAAAGTTCAAAGAACTTAATTTAGCTGTGTAGATAAATGGACAAAAAGAGTCCTGGATTGCTGGATGGCAAATGCAGAATCCATTTCTCCAGGGGCCCAAGGAACAACAGATGCAAAGGCATGATAAATTTCATTGCTGCAGGGGGAAGATGCTTCTTGATTCTCTATCCCTAAAGAAATGGGCTTTTCAGTGCTTCCCAGTTAAATGGCTTTAATTGTACTGTCTGTCAGAAACTTAATGGCATCTGTTGATGCCATCACTATAAAATCTGCAACTTTAATTGAAAAATTTCAGTAGAGGTGTAGCTAGTCCAGAAGTCCTCAAGGTAACACTGAAATTATCCACTTTAATGCATTAATCTATTCTTTTTGCACACAGGTAATAAATTGTTTACCTTTATAGCCAGGTACTGACTTGAAGGTGCCGCCTTGTATTCCTTACCCCTAATTACAATTGTCACTTCCGGTAAAAAATCAGTAATGTGGCAACTGGCTTGTTGTTAAGGATTAAACATGTCTTCTTGATTTATTTTCTGTGTTTCAAGAACATGCAGGATTAGTTTGCCACCTTTCCTAACCTCCTTATTTACACCAGCTACAGTCCCATCCGGTCCTCAGGAAATTCTCAACCTAATTAAACATGCAGAGGGAAGCAGGGTGGTCTGGAGTGCCCTGAACCTCCCCTCACCTGCTGCCTGCCAAGCTTTCTCAGTGATCAGTAGCAGGTTACATGTTCTGATGGGGAAAGTAGCAAGTCCCCCAGGAGCTGCCGCCTTACAGTAAGCAACCCGTGCTCCACCTGCCTCCAGAGGACTTGGGGAAGACACCCTCTGCCAGCCTCTGTGTGTGGCTTTTAAAGGCTGCCTGGCCAGTCACCACCCAGCTGCTTAGGAGCAGAGAGACTATTGAAGGAAATACGGATAAGGGTTAGTCCTGCTGGGCCACTAGGCCATGCTGAGATAGAGCTGGATCATTTGAGGAATAGGTCTGAACTGTTGGGTTCTCCCCAGTATTTTATGACTTGTTCTGACATTTCTCCCTTTAAAATATGTACTTTGAAATATGAGGATTCATTTTTGAGAACTCAGAATTTTATTTCGGTTTCTGTAAATAAAAATATCAAGACTGCCTCCTTAAAATAGAAATCCTCACCCTCCCAATTGAAGCATATACTTCTCCATCCATCCTGCTGTTGGAAACGTTAACATCTGGAAGAGTAGGAACCAGGACATTTGTATATTCATTATTCTGTAGGACTGAAATAATTAGGTTGTTAAATATATGGAAAACTGCTGGTTGGTGATGTAGGTTTGTTTATTCATATATTACACATTTGGAAAGCTGTGCTGGAGCTCAAGCTGACCGCCTGTCTCTGCTCCAAGTAAAAGTAAAACATTTTTTGAGGAGATGGACATTTTACAAAAGTATGCAGAAACTTACTACTAAAGAGAAGAATGTTTGGGATGTAGATAAAGATACAAAAACAAAGTCATGATGTCAAGTTTTTTTCTTCTTTCTCTCTACAGGAAATAGCCCTCAAGATAGTCCAAGAAACTTCTCCCCCAGTGCCTCTGCCCATTTTTCATTTGCACGGAGGTAAGGATTTCTTGTGAGTAGAATAATGAAGTGTTATGTGGAGGATCCCATCCCCCCACCCCACTCCCTCCACTACCCTTTAAGGCTATATGTACCTCTCTTGGTCCTTCCTAGATGGTGGGCTCTCACTGAGGGCAGGAGAAAACCATTTCCACCTTTTCTCCCATCCCCAGTGCAGTGTCTCATACATGCTTTTGATGATCAACAGATTTTTACTGAATTATCTGAGCTTATATTATAAGAACTTGATTCACCTATATGTCTTGGTGCAATTGCTTTTGTTGTTGTTGAAATACCTTTTTTTCCCCCCCTTAATAAAAATGACCTTACTTGGGATCACAAGGTATAAACTCTAAGATGCCTTTCCTTGAGGGCACCAAGCCAGCAATTTAGTGATCTCCCTGAGGTAAAGCCATGAGGATGTTTTATGTTTGCTCTTCCTATCTGAGTTAGAATTGGACACCAGATATCAAAGTTATATGTCTCATATCTGGGTCAGTGAGTCATGAGAAAGTATTGTTGCTCAGAGGACAGTGGGCATATGATCTATTATCAAACCTTTTCAGTTCTGGATCTTCTACTGTGATTTCTCCCAGTCAGAGGAGTCTACACAGCCACCTCTTCTGTGTTGTGTGTGTGGAATTAGTGTACTTCACCCTGTCACATTCAAATCTTCACCTTCCTGGGTTCCGTCATCCCTCTCAACATGTATATACCCTGCCTTCTTCCACCCAGGAAAAACACACGGAAAACAAAATTGTCCCTTTAGCTAGGTTTCTGCATATTCAGAATGAATTCATTTTATGGTCTGTTTATATATATATATATGTGTGTGTGTGTGTGTGTGTATATATATATATACACATATATATATATATATATATTTTTTTTTTTGCCTGCGTTGGGTCTTCATTGCTGCGCACGGGCTTTTCTCTAGTTGTGGCGAGCGGGGGCTACTCTTCATTGCGGTGTGTGGGCTTCTCATTGTGGTGGCTTCTCTTGCTGTGGAGCACGGGCTCTAGGAGCGCAGGCTTCAGTAGTTGTGGCATGCGGGCTCAGTAGTTGTAGCTCACGGGCTCTAGAGCTCAGGCTCAGTCGTTGTGGCACACGGGCTTAGTTGCTCCATGGCATGTGGGATCTTCCTGGCCAGGGATCGAACCCGTGTCTCCTGCACTGGCAGGTGGATTCTTAACCACTGCGCCACCAGGGAAGTCCCTGTCCTAGATATTTGTTAAATTTTCTTCAGAGACCTAATCATACCTTGAAATGAATTAAAGTAGCATTTAATTAAGACACATAGGTAGGTTAAAAAAATAGATTTAACACATGTTACTCACGAGCAAAACCTGCAACGTCTTCACTGTCTTTTGTCAGCATTCAATGCATTTTATATAACTAAATCCAGAGAAAAGGATGTGCTTGCAGCGTTTTCAGAATTCCTGATAATTAAGATTCTCTTGTAAAATCACACATTCCCCACCATATGGTAAATGCCTGTGTGTACCAGGCCTCCACCATAGGGAGGACACAAGAGTAATTAAGACGTGATCTCCAACGAACTTCCTGAGACCGACACCCCAATTTTCCCCAGTTCCAACTTTGATACTTTCAGTGCTCATTTTAAGCACCATAAAGAAAATGTGACAATTAGCTGGTCTCACAAAGCCTGTGTTTGTTTGCCCAATGAGTATTAATTCACTGTGGTGGTACCATTCTAAGTGAAAAGGGAACTCTTATAAAAACTGATTTTAAAAAAAGAGAACATACCATAGTCTTTAAAATACATTTCTCTTAAAAAGGGAATGCCTTTAATTACTTTTAGTAGAAAGAAAATGCAAATGTCATTATAGCCCACATTTAAACGTGACTGAAATCAGTCTTTTAATCCTGCCAGATTTATAAAAATGAAGAGAATCTAATAATTAAGTGGCTGACTGGAGGACAGATGAATCTGGTTTCTATGCTATAAAAAAAAAAATACACAAACCCCTAGGCACGTTAATTTTCGACAAATAAACCATAAACCGTAACAGAAGATTATCACAGGAGACCTCTGGTTCATTTTGCAGGAATTTCCAGATGGAACTCCCTCCACACTCTTCAAAAAGCATTAATTTAGATTAGGACATGAGTGATCATCTTTCTGAACTTTTATTCAAGTAAATAGAACCCTGTGTTTGCTCTGCGAACTCAAATTGGCCTATTTTTATTTGACATCAGTCATCTTTCTCTTCCATTTTCAAGTTGATTTTTCATTCAAGAAACATGGAAATTCCATGGGTCTCCATTCCCCACCATTTGGCGTGCATTTCTGAGCCTTTAGGAAGTAATGCCATTTAGGAGAGTCCCACGTTTTATCATTTTGTATATTCAGTCCAACAGAGGGGAGAGATTGTCCTATTTTAAAAATTATTCTTGGGTGATGGGATAAAGGTCAGACTTATTAATCTTTTCTGATCTTACTTATAACGTGATAATTTACCCCCCAGTAGACATCCCCTGTAATGTTGAATTTCAGACTGGGAAATAGGATGACACACACTTGCTTTCCATATTATCTAATAGGTGTTTGAGAGCAAAATTATCGAGTTAACTTTTTAGTATCGAGTTAAAATAAAAGGATGAAAATGAGCATCATAGTGTAGTAGATTTTGTCTGGAGCAAGGAAACATATTTTGTAATTTGCTAATCACTGTGATGAAGCTGGTTTACAATCCATCTGATTGTGGAGTTACTTAATGTTTTATTCCTTGGTGGTGGTAAACTGGAGGTAATGACATTGTTCTGCCTTACGCAGAAGTTGTAGAGGTTTAGGTAACATAAGTTGCTTTCATTTTCATTAGAAATATAGAGAGAGGCACTTCCCTGGTGGCACAGTGGTTAAGAATCTGCCTGCCAATTCAGGGGACACGGGTTCGAGCTCTGGTCCGGGAAGATCCCATACGCTGCATAGCAGCTAAGCACGTGCGCCACAACTACTGAGCCTGCACTCTAGAGCCCGTGAGCCACTGCTCCTGAGCCCACGTGCCACAATTACTGAAGCCCATGCTCCTAGAGCCCGTGCTCCGCAACAAGAGAAGCCACCGCAATGAGAAGCCTGCACACGGTAACAAAGACCCAATGCAGCCACAAATAAATAAATAAATTTTAAAAATTTTTTTAAAAATTTAAAAAAGGAAATAGAGCCCTGAATAATCATGTGGATGTCTCCTAGCTGTCTAGCTGTTATTTATCAGGTTAAATCTCAGAATATATTTCCGTAAGCAAATTACTGGAACAGACCTGCCTGCTGAGAGGTCAGGTCATGAGACACTTGTTGAGCACTGGTGGGCAGAGTTACTCTGGTTGCATTATATTGGCATAATTCATCTTGTTCCAATATCAGCTAGACCATAAAATGTTTCACACCAGATGACTGTAACAAACAAAGAAATCTTCCTCTTCATACAGTTGTAATAGGGACTTTTCTTTCTTCCTTTGTTGTATACCATATTAATCTAACTTTTTGTGGTTAGTGTTGAAATGATGTGGGTTTTTTGGTTTTGGGGGGGGTTTGTTTTTGTGTTTTGTTTGCCAATCTCTTTGTATCCTGTGTTCCCATCAGGTGTTTTTCCCTTCTTACTTTTTCATTTCGTGTAACATTAAGATTTCCACCCACAAAGAAAGCACTCTTTTCAAAAAAGCCTTGTTGCTTTGGCAAGAATGTACTCTTGTTTTCAGGTAACATTTTACTGGTAGCTGCTGCAAAGAAAAGAGAACATTGTTAGTAGGATCCAAATTATACTTGTGTGATAGCTTTCTTCAAAAAAGGGCATGCTCTCTCTTAAGCACTGTATATAGCATATATAGGAATTTCTGACGTGCAGTTGTCATGGTAATGAAAATGCAATGGTCCTTTGTGCTCCATTTGAGTAAATAGACACGGACAACTTAGGGAACTTTATGAGACATAACTTATTTCTGGTCCGTGGCTGCACAGAGTACTGAGCATATTCTTGTTTAAACATCTTTCTAGTTGTGTGTTTTCCAGAGTAAGCAAATGTAATTTATGCCTCAGAACTAATAAGAACATGTCTCCTCTTGGAGTTGTTCATTCATCTGAAATATGTTCATTGATACCTGAGGGAAAGGAGAGTTAAGGAATCACAAAGCAAAATCATGGTGGGGGAAATTGTGTCCCTCACTCTTTCCAGAGACTAGTTTCTGATAATTGCTATTAAATGGACTGAACAAGTCCATTTAAAAATTGGAGGTGTTTAGAATAGAAAGTCCAGGAATGGGTTAAGTCTTTAATAATTAGGTAAATAAACTAGATCCAACCTGTGTCCATTTAATTGATGGTCAGATGTCTTTATAAGCATGTTTTTAGAATTCTTTTCTTTTAACATTTTCAGTAGTATAAAATTATTTCTAGAGAACATGTGGTTTATTTCTTTTCATTCCTTTTATCTGGTATATTTACAAACATCTTATTTTGCTTCTTTTTTTTAAAAAAAACATACTTGATTCAATTGTACTCCAATCGTGGTCACAGAAACGACAGGTAAATTTTACTAAACTCTTAACATTGTACTACTTCTGTGATTTGTCCACCTGAATTTCCCCATTTTGTCTTTGTGGACCATTTGTATTTATCGGAGGCAACATCCCTGGTGGCCTATGATTGTATCCTCCCTTGACTGTAATTTAGGCTAAAATGTCAGTTTTTTACATAAACATCTGATTGTGACATTTCTCAAATTCAAGTCGAATGCTGGTGAATTCCCTGACTTCAACTTATTGTGAATGTGTCTGTGGTAAATTTGGTCTACTCTTGTCTCTCATTTGGTAAATTAATCTAATCATGAGTTACAGAAGGTCTGCACATGATCCGGCATCTAAGAAAGCAGTGTAGCTCTTTAGAAAAGTATGCGTTTCCTGTATTCCTCGTGGCAAATGTGTGTATATTTGTTTTCACGCTGTTATGTGATTTTGAAGGCATAGTCCACTCAAAATTGCTAGTAAATGAATGGTTCTGGAATGCCAGAGATTTCAGAAAATTGACTTTCCGGTGTCCCCTTGCCTTAGCGACAGTGTTGTCTTTGCTCCTTCAGCAACTCATCTGAGACCCTTGTAATGACTATAATTCATAGCCAGAGTTCAACCCAGAAGCTCTCCATCCTGTTACGACTTGGAGATAAAAACCGTACTCTGTTAAGACTCCTGACAGCTTTGCCTCTACGATTAGGGCAGGTAACCCTACTCTTTGCATTAGGTTCTATCACTAGTGGAGAATTTTCATTCTTCACTCCCTCTCACTGGCTAGAGCTGGGCTGCATACTCATAAACCCTGCAAGAGGCTTTTGCTGGAACACTTTATAAAGCCAGGTCATGTCAGAAGGTACAATAACTCTTAAGAGAGTCTGTG